>NC_087215.1:44393232-44737717 GCF_015104395.2 Macrobrachium nipponense | reverse complement strand
CTTGTCAGGATCGTGACATCTTGCGACTTCGCCCATATCAGGACATTCTTCGCAATGGCGAACAGAGAAGGAGTGAGTTGAGTCCCCCCTGTGTTTCCTGAGGTATGCCAGGGCTGTGGTGTTGTCCGAGTTTATCTGAACCACTTTGTTGGAGACTTCCTCTTGAAGGAACCTTAGAGCAAGGTAAATCGCTGAAAGTTCTTTTAGATTTATGTGCCAGGACACCTGTTCCCCTCTCCAGGTGCCTGACACTTCTCTCCCTCCTAGTGTTGCTCCCCAACCCGTGGAAGACGTATCGGAGAACAACACTAGGTCGGGGTTCCGAAGCTTGAGCAAAAGTCCTTCCGCAAGCTTCTTTGGATCCGACCACCATTTGAGGTGCTTTTTCACTTCTTCCGTCAAAAACAAGACCTCTTCTAGATCTTGTTTGCGTGACCAATTGCTGGAGAGGAAGAACTGAAGTGGTCGAAGGTGCAACCTTCCTACAGAAACAAACTTCTCCAGTGAGGAAATGGTACCCCAGCAGACTCATCCATTCCCTCACCGAGCATGTTTCTTTCCCTAGAAGGCTGACACTTTGTCCTAGCATTGAAATTGTCGCCCCTGGGACGAAAAAGCGAAAAAAGCCCGAAAAGCCACTGAGTCCATCTGAATCCCCAGATAGACTAAGGATTGAGAAGGAGTCAGATGCGACTTTTCGAGGTTCACCAGAAGTCCCAGGGACCTCGCTAACGACAAAGTCGTGTGAAGGTCCTCCAGACACCGGTCTTGCGATGAGGCTCGAATAAGCCAGTCGTCTAGGTAGAGAGAGATCCTTATCTTCGCAAGATGGAGCCACCTCGCAACGTTCTTCATAAGAACGGTGAACACCATCGGCGCCGTGCTGAGACCGAAGCAGAGTGCCCTGAACTGGAATACCTTCCCTTTCAGGACAAACCGCAGGTATTTTCTTGATCGGGGATGGATGGGGACGTGAAAGTATGCGTCCTGAAGGTCTAATGAGACCATCCAATCCCCCGGTCTTAAGACTGCTAGCCACAGATTGAGGTGTCTCCATCTTGAAACTTCTGCTTGGTAACGAAGCGGTTTAGACTGCTGACATCCAGAACGGGGCGCCCCCCCATGACTGCTTCGGCACTAGGAACAGACGGTTGTAAAAACCTGGAGAACTCAGGTCGAAGACCTGCTCCACCGCCTGCTTCTCGATCATTTGATCTAGTAGATCGTGAAGCACTTTCCGTTTTTTGTTTCTCCCTGATACGAAAGGAGACAAATCCTTTGGTGTCGAAGACAGCGGGGGTAACTTCAGGAAAGGAATTCTGTATCCCTTTCTGACGATGTCCAGAGACAAGCGTCGGCACCTCTCTCTTCCCAGGCTCTCGCGAAATGTAGAAGTCTGGCTCCTACCGGTGGCTGAAGGACTTCCCTCTCACTTCTTGCTCTTAAAAGGAGCGGTGGGGGTCTTGCCTCTGAAAGAGCTCTTCCTCGAGGGGCTGGCTTAGAGGAAGAAGCAGATCGAAAGGGCTTCATTTTTTCTTCAAAGCAGAGGACCCAGAAGACGAAGTTAGTTGTAGGTTTCCTAGAAGACTGCGCCAGAAGGTCTTGGGTTGCTTTCTCTGGAGACTGGCGGCTATGTCCTTTACCACAGACTGGGGGAAGAGATGGTCTGAGAAAGGAGGCGAACAGTAGATCCGCTTTTTGCTCTGGCGAGACCGATTTAGCGGTTAAAATTGCAAAAGAGTGCTCTCTTCTTAAGCAGTCCCGGTGCTGAAATGAGCAGCCAACTCCTCAGAAACCATCTCTGACTGGCCTTAGACAATACACTGGACAGCTCCCCCAGACTAATGGAATCAGTGCTCCTGGACCTGGCATCCAACACTCCTAAGCACCAGTCAAGAAAATTAAAGACCTCTAGTGTCCTGAAGAGGCCTTTAAGGTGAAAATCTAGTTCACTATGCGTCCAAGAGACTTTTGAAGAAGACAGAAAAGATCTTCTGGATGCATCCACAATACTTCCAAAGTCTCCTTGAGCCGAGGCTGGAAGCTTAACTCCTACGTTTTCTCCCGTCTCGTACCACATACCAGCCTTGCCACAAAGTCTTGAAGGCGGTAAAGCGAACGAAGTCTTGCCTGAAGCTTTCCTCTTTTCCATCCAACCTCGTAGCCTGGACTTGAAACAGCCTTGCTTCGTAGAAAGCGACTTCTTCATTTTCACAAAGCCCAAGATCTTAGTTGCTTTGGATGACGAAAACTGAGAGGGAGGAGCACGCGGAGCTTCGGGTTGAAAAGTGTCCGTAAAGACTGATTGCAGAAGACGAGTTAAGACCTTATAGTTCGTCGAGACGGGAGCCAACTGCTGTTCTTCATCCAATTCGACGAAAGCGTCACTAACTTCCTCTTCAGACACTGGAAAAGTCGGAGGAAATAAGGAAGAGTCACGAGCTTTCTCAAAAGAGAAAGAGCGGCGAACAGGAAGAGTTCCCGCTTCCACCTGCGCTTGTGGTGGTGGAAAACTGACGTCCGTAGGCGGGCGCTTGGCGCCCGATGCCAATCTTCTGGCGCCGGCTGAAGCGCACTCGACAGCTACAGGTGCACACCTGGCGTCCACTGGCGCGTGCTGAGCGTCCACTGGCGCGCGCTTAACTTGCACCGAAGCGCGCTTGACTTTCACAGAAGCGCGCTCGGCGTCTAAAGAAACGCGCTTCTTATCCACAGGTTTCATAGCGGATACAACCGCTTCTCGAGAGCGAGAAACAAGTTTCTCACCTCCTCTAGAGAGCTGCTGGGGAGCAGAACGAACTCTAGAGGGAGACTCAAACGGAGAGAGAGATGAGCGAGGAGAGGGAGAGGGAGAACGCCTCAACCTCTTCACAGGAAGATTGTCATCCTTCCTACGGCAACGTGGAAAAGTCTCTCTAGAAGAAATTACATCTCGAAGTTGCAGCTGAAGCGACTGGAGAATCTTGCTTGTAGGTGAAGCCTCCTTTTCTGGGGAGGGGCTGATTCTGTGAGCAAGAGAGTGGCGAGGGGACGCCTTCTTCCTACTCCCAGGAACCGCCACTTCACGCACCTTAGAGCGACTGCGGCGCTCGAAAGAGTCATCTTGTAACGACTCCGCCTCCGACAAATCCTTACGCTTCTTCTGCGGAGGAAAAGCAGCAAACGCACTATCTGGCGAAGAGCAAAGTTCCAGAGAACAACTTGGACGTGAAGCGTCCCAAACACGAGCCGTCCTTTTCAGCGGACGTGATGCAGCATGAGAGCTCCACCCCTTGCGCGGGGAGGAAGCTTCAGACGAAGAAAAGCACTCCTTGAGGAGACGTGCACGCGCACGCTCCTTGGCAGTCTGGGTAGGTTCATCAGAAGCTGCCGAAGGCACGTCAGATCGGTGGGGGTTCCTCGTAACCCTCCTTCGACTTTCGACATGTTCTCTCCCCATAACCTGGGAGTCAAGCAGAGGTCTAGGTCTAGAGGCGGAATGAGGCCGATCTGACGCACCCTCCACTACACAAGGGGCACTTTCACTGCACTTTATAACTTCACTTTTGCTCTCCAGAGCCAACACTTTTGATTCTAAGTTACGAATTGACTCAAGTATTAAAGATAAAGTATTACCTTCTACAGACACTGCTTCAGGGCCCGAAGGCAACACTACAGGGGTAGGAGCATAAACTACAGAAGGAGGGTTAGCAGGAGAATCATTAAAAATCTGCCTGCCCGAAACACTCCTGGAGGAAGACCTCCTTAACCTATCTCGCTCAAGTTTCTTAAGATAGGTTTCATACGCCTTCCACTCAGAATCTGTTAAGCTTTCACACTCCTTACAACGACTTTCAAACGTACATTCATTCCCCCTGCAAACCTTACAAACAGTATGTGGGTCTACTGAAGCTTTCAGTAGCCTACCTCTACATTCAGACTTAAGAGCAAAATCTAGCGCTAGCTGAACTAGACCCTGACATCTTGATCAAAGAAAAATCAATACCAAAATCAAATCAATCCACAGTCAACGTGTGCCTAGCCACCGATCCAATTCAGATACCAAAAAAAAACCAAAAGGGATACTCAAGTAGCCAATAAGTTTCCAAAATCTGGACGGAGGTGCTGCAAACGTAGTTTACAGCACCGGCGACAGAAAAATTATGAATAGAAAATTGGAATGGTTCCTGATACCCGCCTCCCAGCAGCGGGAATGGGTACTAACCACCTGACTCCCACTGCGTGTGTTGTAAGTATTTAAATTTCTGTCGGATTCGGAAAAATACAGCTATATATATATCTGACAGGTAAGTTTCATGAACAAAATTACCCTCAATAATTTATTTCTAAAAGTTGGGAACTCACAAAACACGTCTGACTGATTATCCCCTTGCACTCTGAGCACTCAGGAGCAGGGCCACATGGGTTGGTTGTAAGTGTCCATGTGTCAGACGCGTATGGCCTATTTGGAGACGAGTCATAATTACTTGCTCATGTCTATCTCTCTGATATGATGAAATGATAAACTCCACTTTCAAACACCAGGTTTTGTTTTAATTTGTCATTTATCTACAATGATCGTTTTTATATATCTTACATAGGCACCAATAGGGATGTTTACAGTTGCTCTTGTCGTGTGGAATGCTTCTGTAGATGCTTTATCAGCCTCTTTGTTTCCTTTTATCCGTACATGGGCAAGATCCAACATATTTCAATATTTTTTCCATTACATATTATACAACGTGTGGAGTTCTGACTTAATCTGTTGTACAATATTATTTTTTGGATTATAACTTTGAATGGCTTCTATAGTGCTTCTGGAGTTGCTATAGATCACAAAAATGTTATTGTTATAATACAATTAAGTTTGTTCATACTTACCTGGCAGATATATATATAGCTGTATTTCTGACGTCCGACAGAATTTCAAAACTCGCGGCACACGTAGTGGGGCGGCCAGGTGGTAGTACCCATTCCCGCCGCTGGGAGGCGGATATCAGGAACCATTCCCATTTTCTATTCATATTTATTCATGACCCTTGTCTCCTGAGGGGAGGAGGGTGGGCACTCTAATTATATATATCTGCCAGGTAAGTATGAACAAACTTAATTGTATTATAACAATAACATTTTGTTCATGAAACTTACCTGTCAGATATATATATAGCTGAATCCCACCTTCGGATGGTGGGTAGAGACAGACTAGGATTTTTTAGGAAACTTAAATTAAATAAAAGATTAACTTATTGGTTCCTTACCTGATAGCAAAGTAGACTCTGTGATTACTGTCACTTAAAGCCTGCTTATGCTTTTATCAGAGTTGCCAGCCAGGTTTGGACCTGTAGTGCTGGTGCACTCTGGATGCTCTGTCAACGGGGACGTGACCACAATGTGACAAGATCATCTAGCCAAACATATGGCAGTAACACAGCAACCGACCACCACCTGACCAACTAACCAAAAAACCCCTGACATTAACACTACAGGAATGGGAGATTTTCCACAGAAGATCTCACCATCAACCAAAAAACACAATAAAACTAACCTAACTAAGCTAAGGGATAGGGAGAGAGCTACCATTCAGCCCCCAAAACTGTGTCTGCCGAAATGTAAGGCCCCAAAGAACTACAGTTCTCGTAAATCGTTCTCACATCCCGGAGGTCATGTGAGGCGAATACGGAATGCTCCTCCAGAAGGTGCTATCAAGAATACTTTGATAGACATATCCTTGGAAGGCAAGAGAAGTAGCTACGGCTCTGACCTCGTGAGCTTTCACTTTAAAGAGGCTCAAATCAGTCTACTGGCAAGATGAATGAGCCTCTTTAATGACGTCCCTCAAGAAGAAAGCAACAGCATTCTTCGACAACGGCAAATCTGGTCTCTTCCCGAGCACCAGAGATTACCTGAGGGACCTCTTATCTCTTTAGTCCTATTCACATAGAACTTGAGAGCCCTGACAGGGCACAGGTCTCTCTCTGGTTCTTGACCCACGAGACTCGATATTCCTTTGATTTCAAAGCTCTTTGGCCAAGGATTAGACGGGTTCTCGTTCTTAGCCAAGAAAGATGGGTTCAACGAGCAGACAGCGTTGTCTCCCTTGAAGCCCACTAGGCTACTGAAACGCTTTTGGATTTCACTAACTCTCTTCGCCGTCGCCAGAGAAGCTAGGAAAAGCGTTTTTCTCGTCAAGTCCCTTAAGAGAAGCTTCATGGAGAGGCTCAAAGGGAGGGGGACTTAGCATCAGATGTTTCAAAACCACATCGAGATTCCATGAGGGCGGTCTTGCCTGTGGAATCTTGGTGGTTTTCGAACGACCTTAAGAGATCGTGCAGATCCTTATTGTCGGAGAGGTCCAGTCCTCTGTGGCGAAAAACGGCAGACAAACATACTCCTATAACCCTTGATTGTAGGAACTGCCAATTTCTGCACATTTTCTTAGATAGAGTAAGAAATCTGCTATCTGATTCACAGAGGTCGTGGAAGAGGAAATTCCTTCCTTTTTGCACCATGCCCTGAAGGAGGACCACTTAGACTGGTAGACAGCTCTTGAAGAGGTCTCTTCGAGCATTAGCGATTGCTCTCGCAGCTGCCTTTGAAAAGCCTCTCGCTCTGGCCAACTTTTCGATAGTCTGAACGCAGTCAAGAGCCAGAGCGGAGAGGTTTTGGTGAAACCTTTTGAAGTGAGGCTGTCTGAGTAGATCTCTCCTCCAGGGCAACGTTCTTGGGAAGTCCACAAGGAATGTCATGACCTCTGTGAACCACTCTCTTGCTGGCCACATTGGGGCAATCAGAGTCAACCTTGTCCCTTCTGAAGCTGCGAACTTCCTCATTACGTCCCCCATGATCTTGAATGGGGGAAAGGCGTAAAGATCCAGGTCTGTCCAGTTCCAGAGCAACGCGTCCACTGCAATTGCCCCTGGATCCAGAACCGGGGAGCAATACAGAGAAGCCTCTTCGTCCTCGATGTAGCGAACAGGTCTACTAGACGTTACTTCCCACAATCTCCATAATTGTTGACAGACTTCCTGGTGCAAGGTCCATTCTGTTGGTAGAATCTGATTTCGTCGACTGAGAAGGTCCGCTCTGACATTCTGAACCCCTGCCACGAATCTTGTCAGGATCTTGATGCGCCTTGCGTCTGCCCATAGCAGAACTTCCTTCGCCAGGAGAAAAAGGGATCTGGAGTGAGTTCCTCCCTGATTCTTTAGATACGCAAGGGCTGTGGTACTGTCTAGTTGACTTGAACAACCTTGCTTGACAGTTTGTCTTCGAAGAACTGCAGCGACAGGAATATCGCTGCCAGTTCCTTTACATTATGTGCCAGGCTACCTGTTCCCCTCTCCAGGAGGCCTGACACTTCCTCCCCCCCTAGTGTTGCTCCCCAACCGGAATGGAAGCGTCTGAGAACAACACTAGGTCGGGGCTCAGAAGATTTAAGGAGAAGCCCTCTCGTAACTTCTGAGGGTCGAGCCACCATCTTAAGTGGACTTTTACCTTGTTGGAGATCCTTATGATCGCATTCAGGTCCTCTTTCGACGTCCATTTTCTTCCGCAAGGAAAAATTGAAGAGGCCTGAGGTGCAGTCTTCCCAGCGAGACAAAACTTTTCTAGCGAGGAAATGGTGCCCAGCAGACTCATCCACTCCCTCACGAACAAGCTTCTCTCTCTAGGAAGGCTGCGACTTTCTCTAACCCCAGTCGCTGACGTTCCTGGGATGGAAACGCCCGAAAGGCCACTGAATCCATCTGAATCCCCAGATACACGATGGACTGTGTCGGGGTCGATGCGACTTTTCGGAGTTGACCAAAAGACCCAGAGACTTTGCTAGGGCTAACGTAAACTGAAGGTCCTTCAGACACTTCTGCCTCGACGACGCTCTGATCAGCCAATCGTCGAGGTATAGGGATATCCTGATCCCTGACGAATGGAGCCACTTCGCTACATTCCTCATTATCATTGTGAAAACCATCGGGGCCGTGCTGAGACCGAAACAAAGGGCTCTGAATTGCCAAACCCTGTTGTCTAAGACGAATCTCAGGTACTTCCTTGAAAGAGGGTGGACGGGGACGTGGAAGTACGCGTCCTGCAGGTCCAGAGACACCATCCAGTCGCCAGGTTCTCAAGGCTCCCAGCACCGACTGAGGCATCTCCATTTTGAAGTTTGATCTTTTCTACAAAAAGATTGAGCCTGCTCACATCCAGGACCGGGCGCCAACCTGACGACTGCTTCGGCACTAGGTAAAATCCTGTTGTAGAAGCCGGTGACTCCAGGTCCAAGACTGTTCCACCGCTCTTTTTTCGACCATCGGTCTAACAGATCGAAAAGAATACTTTTCTTCTCTCCCTGATAAGATGGAGAGAGGTCTCTGGGAGTTGATGTTAAAGGAGGAGGATGTAAAAAGGGGATCTGTACCCCGCTCTACTATCTTGAGAGTCCAAGGATCCGCCCCTCTCTGCCTCCAAGCCTCCGCAAAGAATTCCAGTCTGGCCCCGACTGGCGTCTGAAGGACGAGATCTTCATTTGGTGGTTTTGGGTTTGAATGAAGCTCTTCCTCTCGAAAAACCTCTCCCTCGAGGAGCTGCTCATCGAGGGGGGTGCCCCGCGAAAGGGTTTGACTTTCTTCGGGGGTTTGCTGAATGCCGAAGTGGAAGGAACTGCTGGACGTCTTGAAGACTGTACAAGAGGTCCTGGGTCGCCTTCTCTTGCAAACTCTTTGCAAGATCCTTTACCATAGCCTGGGGGAAGAGATGGTCCGAAAGAGGCGCAAAGAGCAATTCCGACTTTCTGAGCGGGAGATACCGACTTTAGCGGTAAAATTGCAAAGAAGAGTCTTTTCTTCAGGAAAGCGTTCCAAATGAGAAACTAGCTCCTCCGAACCATCCCTGACGGCCTTGTCCATACATGACAACACGCTGGACAGCTCCCCCAGACTGAGAGAATCAGGACTTCTAGACTGAAGTCTAAAACTCCCAGACACCAGTCTAGAAATTAAAGACATTTTAGGGTGCGAAGCAGTCCCTTCAAGTGGTGGTCCGTCTCCACAGGAGTCCAGGACACCTTAGCAGACGATAAGAGAGACCTCTCTGAGCGTCCACTAAACTGGAGAAGTCACCCAGAGCGGACGAAGGAACCTTTACTCCCACGTCCTCCTTGGTTTCATACCAAATTCCTCCTTTCCCGGCGAGTCTAGAGGGCGGTATGGGCGAAAGTGGTTCTTGCCCTGATCCTTTTCTTTAGACATAAAGTCTTGAAGCTTCTTAAAAGCCCTCTTGGTCGACAGCGATGTCTTCATCGACGAATTCAGGGGTCTTAACGGTCTTGGAAGACGAAAGTTGAGAGGGAGGAGACCTAGGGGCTGCCGGCTGGAACTTCTCCCCGAAGGAGAACTTAACAGCCTGACAAGAACCTTGTAGTCCGAGACAGCTGAAGCTACCGGCTGTTCTTCTTCGCGGAACTCCCTGGACTACTAAGTTCCCCTTCCTCCCTTAGAGGAACTGGAGAACGTCCATCAGGAGAGGGTGTACATCCAGCAGTCTCAATCCTGAACAATGACTTCCGTTGGTTGGAAGTACCCGCTACAGGTACGGAATCGCCCTTACGTCGATCCTTAGAAGGACGGACATCTTGTGAAAGAGGAGCGTCCTTAGAAGCACGGGAACTGTCTTAACAGACACGTCCCTACGAGAGGAAGCGCGAGCTTCCTGACAGAGAGGCGCCAAAAGCGTCCACTGCTTAGCCAAGCAAGCGTCCCTGCTGAGGCGTCCTCAAAAGCGTCCTGCCTCGCCGAAAAGCTGAGGAAAAGCGGTCCCCTGCTTCGAAACGGCGAGCGTCCTGAGGAGCGTCCTCAAAGGCGTGCCTGTCGATAACTCAAAGCGTCCTGCTTCGAACGCCGAGCGTTCCTGCCGAGCGTCCTCAAAGCGCCTTGTAGAGCGCGCAAAGCGTCCTGCTAGAACGCCGAGCGTCCTGGCGAGCGTCCTCAACAGCTCCCTGCCGAGAGCGCAAAGCGTCCTGCTTCGAACGCCGAGCGTCCTGGCGAGCGTCCTCTCCTGAGAGAGCGAAAGATCTACGGAGAACGAGAACGTGACGATCCGAGGAGGCCGGGGAGGAGAGAGAGACGAGCGAGACGAGAGAGATGAGACTGCTTCGTCCTCTTGACGGGCAGCCGAACGTCCTTCCTACGCTTAGGCTCGACTGCTGCTGGCGAGTCCTCTGAGCCATCAGCGACGTAATCTGGTCCTGAAGGGACACTAGGATATCCTTCGTAGGTGACAAAGGAGCATAAGAAGGGGCAGGACTGAGCCTGCGAGAAGGCGAGGGGCGAGGGGACGCCTCCTTCCTTCTAGCAGTACAGCTATCTGCCTCTCAGGTGAACACGCCTGTGCGTGGAAACCAACGTCCTCGTCGGTAGAAAGCCTCCCTCTCTTCTGAGGAGGAAAGGCGTCATAAGCATCCTCTGACGAAAGCGGAGACATAGGACGTGAAGCGTCCTCAAAGCGAAAGGTCCTTTTCAACGGACGCGAGTCTCTCCGAGCGCTCCACTCCTTGCGCGGGGAGGACGCTTCGGAGGACGAAAAGCAATCTTTCAGGACACGCGCTCGTGCGCGCTCCTTGGCAGCCTGGGATTAGGAACAAGGCCTGCCGAAGGGACGCCAGATCGGTGGGGAGCCCCCGTAACCCTCTTGCGGCTTTCGACATACCCACTCCCTGAGTCTGGGTAGTCCCGATAGAGGTCTAGGCCTAGAGCATTATGGGGACCGATCTGACGCCCCCTCCACAACACTAGGGGCACTAACACAAACTTTCACAGGGCCAGTTTCTAGGGCCAAAACTTTAGATTCGAGAGCGCGAATAGACTCAAGAATCAGAGAAAGGGTGTTACCTTCTCCAGACACAGCACTGGGGCCCGAAGGCAACAAAACAGGATTAGGTTGAGCAAAATCTACTGGTGTTAGAGGAGAAGAAATGTTACTTTCCTTACTTTAGTAGAACTGCCCTTTGGAGGAAGACCTCCTGACTCTATCGCGCTCCAATTTACGTCGATAGGTCTCATACATCTTCCATTTATCATCATCCAAATCCTTGCATCATTGCACCAATCATCAACCAAGCAAACATGCCCCCTGCAATCCATACAAACTGTGTGAGGATCAACTGAAGGTTTAAGAAGCCTCACCTTACATTCACTCCTCACACACACTCTGAAACTTCCAGTACTTGATCCCGACATCATGTACACAGAAAAGCCAATCCAAAATCAAAAACCAATCCACTATTACGCGTGCCAATCCAACAATCCAGAAGTCGATACCAAAAGTCAATCCAGATAATATTAAGCGAGATAATAAAAATTCTAGACGGAGGTACTGTAAACAGTTGTTTGCAGCACCGGCGACAGAAAAAATATGAATAGAAAATGGGAATGGTTCCTGATATCCGCCTCCCAGCGGCGGGAATGGGTACTACCACCTGGCCGCCCCACTACGTGTGCCGCGAGTTTTGAAATTCTGTCGGACGTCAGAAATACAGCTATATATATATCTGACAGGTAAGTTTCATGAACAAATTACAAATTAAATGAGGCTTCTTTAATCATTTTGATGGCTGATGCTAGTGCACATAACTCAGCTGTAAATACTGAGGTATTATCAGGTAGAGAACCGATATGTTTTGTCTTGGGATACTGCAGCATATCCCACAGTATTGTGACTTAGATCCATCTGTGTTTATTACATAACGCAGACCTTTTTGGATTACATATATCTTTACTGTACATTGTCTATGGAGTTCTGGGGCAAGGTCTATAGAATAAAGAGGTCTTCTCAACCCGGACCCAAAAAGGGATTTTGACAAAGGAAAAATCTATTTCTGGGCAGTGACCTGTGTCGCCCAGTGAAACCCACCCTCTATTTTCCACACCCTAACTGGCCCAAGCTTGGGTGCTATCTACAGGAATGATAAACAGACACTAGTTGTAGCAGTAGCGGGCGGTAGATGGCCTGGAACGGCTCCTCTGTAGGCGAGGGATATTGAGAAAGGAAGAGACTAAATGGCAGGGGACCTCTGATAGTGGTTTCACACACCCCAGTTTCCATACCAACACCCTAAATAAGGGTGAGCGAGCCAGGAAACTGGCATAACCATATAGCTTTTTTCTCTAGTATATTTAGCAATATTTATACCTTAGAAATGAGTGCTATAGGAACTATTTCACTGGGCAACACAGGTCACTGCCCAGAAATAGATTTTTCCTTTGTCAAAATCCCTTTTCTGGGCCTAACCTGTGTCGCTCCGTGAAATATTAACAGAGAATTGGCCCCACTAGCTTGGAATTGTAGTGTAAACCAGTTATTGGAACGAAAATAGAATTATATAATTACTTCTAAGGTACTTTTTAATGAAAAGTTTCTTAATTCTATAAGTTCAATAAAGTTCCTTAATTCTACTGAGATTTTTAATAATATCCTTAAATCGACAGTCCTTATCTAAGTAATTAGAGTTCTACCACCCAAATCTGAAAGGATTAGATGAATTCCACACACCGATACAGGAAATTTATATACACATATTTACAATTAGACATTCATATGTACAAGGAAGAGTGATTATAAGTGCAGTCCAGGTGAAATCAAGGTCAATTTGTGCAACCCGGTAAACAACCAAAGCAAAGGTCAAGAATGCTAGCGAGGCAGGTAGGAGAGAAAGAACTAAAGAGAGAGATATAGGCTATTAAGACTAGTTATTAACTATACTAGGCAGTGTCAGGGGAAACTATGTTCTCTGCTGCCACTGCCGGGAATTTAAGGGCCTCTAAGGATTTTAAGTAGTGGCGTTTAAATACTGTCGGCGACTTCCAACCTGTATACTTTTTGAGATGGTCAAAGTTCATATGATGAAAGTAATTAATTGAGGTAGCTACCGCTCTAATATCATGTACCTGCGGAATTGATTCCGGATTGGCCTGTTCAATAAAATAGAGAATTTGTTGTCTGATTCCTTTTAGGGAGATGGTTCCACTATTCTCCCTAATGAATAAAGGGCCTGAGGATTTCTTGGCAGTTCTGTTTAGATAGGCTCTTAAGAGTGTTAACTGGACATAGAGATAAGTCCTGCGGAAGTGGGACAATCTTCCATGGGGACCACCTATTTTGTGGATCCTCATTTTTAGCCAAGAATTGACAATCTGGCAAAATCAAAACTTCTCCAGATGAGAGGAATTCAATGTGATCTGGTTCTCTGGTAAGGGCCGACAGTTCCCATATTCTGGCTCCTGATGCCAGACTTACTAAAAATAACGTTTTCCTGAGAAGGGTTATATTAGAACATGATTCGTTAACAGTGTCTGAAGCAAGCTTAAGTACATCGTTTAAAAACCAGGAGACCGTCTGAGGTCTATTTACTGGTCAAAGTCTAGCACAAGCTCTGGGGATAGAAGAAAAATACAAATCTGTCAAATCAATGTTAAATCCAAATTGAAATATTTTCTTTAATGCAGATTTGGTTGTGGTAATAGTACTAGCTGCTAGGCCTTTTTCGAACAGGATTCTGAAAAAGGTAACTGCCAGATTCGTAGTCATGGTTTGTACCTTTGTGTCTTTCAAAAAGGTGGCTAGCTTCTTTACTGCTGAATCGTATTGACGCAGTGTAGATTCTCGTTTGTCTTATTCAAGAAATGATATTGTTATGATACAATAAAGTTTCATACATACTTACCTGGCAGATATATACATAGCTATCGACTCCGTCGTCCCCGACAGAAATTCAAATTTTGCGGCACTCGCTACAGGTAGGTCAGGTGATCTACCGCCCTGCTCTGGGTGGCAGGACTAGGAACCATTCCCGTTCTCTAATCAGATTCTCTCTTCCACCTGTCTCCTGCGGGGAGGCTGGGTGGGTCTTCAATTGTATATATCTGCCAGGTAAGTATGTATGAAACTTTATTGTATCATAACAATATCATTTTCATACATTCAACTTACCTGTCAGATATATACATAGCTGATTGACACCCTTTGGTGGAGGGCAAGAGACAGCTAACTACTGACTAGACAGGTAAACAACATATGTTGTAGGTATTTATAGACCTTGGTTCCTACCTTATCAGGTGGAAGACTTCGTGACTGCTGTCTAGGAGTCTGCTTCACCTCAAGAGCCTTAGCGAGATAGTGATCTGTGGCCAAGAGTTCTTGTGGATCTGTCGATGGGGTATCATCCACTTACTCGACAGAACCTAACTGGCATTTGTCAATGGGAGCACATCCGCTTATATGACAACACGCCTTTATTTAAGGAGCACACAACCGATCCCGATCACCCGAACCTAACACCCGTGTTAGTTCTAAGATTGCCAAGAGCTATCCCCAAACTCTTAGCAAACAACCACAAACTCAATAACCACACATACAATAATACAAAAAAAAAATTTTTGTACCCCTCTAAAAGTCAGCTGTCACTCGATCTCCTAGTGAAGAGAAGTGAAGGTCGCCTGTGCGACACCTGACACTTCCATGCACAGGAAACTCAAGAACACATCCAACAAGAGGGTTACATACATTATTAAGGATCGGTGCTAGCTCCCTTACCCAGAACCGTCTGTGCTGACACAAACGGACCTAGAGAAAAACATTTCTCATACGTAACTCGCACATCTTTTAAATAATGAGATGCAAACACAGAGTTGCATCTCCAATAAGTTGCATCCAAAATGTTTTTAAGTGACATATTTCTTTGGAACGCAACAGAGGTTGTGATTGCCCTAACTTCGTGGGCTCTTACTCTTAAAAGATTAAAAGAATCATCTGGACAATTCTTATGAGCGTCCGTAATAACACTTCTAACAAAGAAGGCTAAGGCGTTCTTGGACATTGCTCTCTTGGGGTCTTTTACTGAGCACCAAAGACCTTTTTGCAAACCCCCCAACTGCTTCTTCCTGTCCAGATAGAATTTAAGAGCTCTAACTGGGCAAAGGGATCTTTCTGCCTCTGCCCACCAAACTAGAAAGTCCTTTTACCTCGAAGCTCCTGGGCCAGGGATTCGAAGGGTTTTCATTTTTGGCAAGAAAGAGAGACTGGAATGAACAAATTGCAGAGTCTCCTTTGAAGCCGACTCGTGATTCAAGGGCGTACAACTCACTGACTCTTTTTGCCGTTGCAAGAGACATCAGAAACAAACCCTTTCTAGTGATATTACGAAATGAAGCAGTGTGTGGTGGTTCGAATTCTTCGGAGGATAGAAATTTAAGAACCACATCTAAGTTCCAGCTTGGAACCTTAGGTTCAAGTGACTTTGATGTTTCGAAGGAACGAATGAGGTCGTGCAAATCCTTATCATTCGTTAGATCTAATCCCTTGTTTCTAAAGACTGCTGAAATCATACTCCTGTACCCCTTAATAGTCGGTACAGAGAGATGCGACTTTTCTCTAAGAAACAGAAGGAAATCCGCAAATTCGGTCGTCACAGAAGTACTGGAAGAGGACAGCTTCTTCGACCTGCACCAGCTTCTGAAAACCTCCCACTTCGATTGGTACACTCGCCTAGTAGATGATCTTCGGGCTCTAGCAATTGCGCTTGCTGCCTGGCGAGAAAACCCTCTCGCTCTGACAAGTCTTTCGATAGTCAAAAGGCAGTCAGAGCAAGAGCGGGAAGGTTTTGATGGTACCTCTCGAAGTGGGGTTGTTTGAGCAGATCTATTCTGTTTGGAAGAGATCTGGGGAAGTCCACTGTCCACTCCATCACCTCTGTGAACCAAATCTGAGATGGCCAATACGGAGCAATCAGAGTCATTTTGGTTCCTTCGGATGCCACGAATTTTCTGACTACTTCCCCCAGTATCTTGAACGGGGGAAAAGCGTAAACATCTAGCCCTGACCAGTCCAGGAGAAAGGCGTCTGTTGCATAAGCCCTGGGATCTTCCACTAGGGCACAAAATGTGTCTATCCTTTTGGAGAGGAATGTGGTGAAAAGATCTATTTGAGGCTTCCCCAAAGGTACCAAAAGGCTCTGACAGACTTCTGAGTGGAGTGTCCATTCTGTGGGAAGGACCTGGAACCTCCTGCTCAGTCTGTCCGCTCTCACATTCCTCTCCCCTTGGACAAACCTCGTTAGAAGAACTACCTTCCTTTGGTTCGCCCAAATCAACAGATCTCTTGCCAGCTCGTACAGAGCGAAAGAGTGAGTCCCTCCTTGTTTCTTGACATAAGCCAGAGCGGTTGTATTGTCTGAGTTTATCTGTACGACCTTGCCTCTGACTATGTGTTCGAAGCTCTTTAGCGCAAGGTGAATTGCTAAAAGCTCCTTGCAATTTATGTGCCATGACACCTGTTCTGCCGACCAGGTGCCTGACACTTCTTTGGATCCCAATGTTGCATCCCAGCCCGACTCCGACGCGTCTGAGAACAATGTCAGGCTTGGGTTCCGTACTTGCAGGGATACTCCTTTGTTTTCTTTTAAGGGAATCAACCACCACTTTAAATGATTTTTTATTTCCTCCGAGATTGGAAACGTGTCCGAGAGCTGTCCTGTCTTCCAACTCCAACTTCTTCTCAGGAAGAACTGAAGCGGACGAAGATGTAGTCTTCCTAGGGGAAAGAACTGTTCGAGCGAGGAAAGGGTCCCCAGAAGGCTCAGCCATTCCCTCGCTGAAGTGCGCTCTTTCCCTAAGAAGTTCGATACTGTGGCACAGCCTTTCCTTATTCTCTCTTGAGAGGGAAAAACTCGAAAACCCCGAGAATCCATCTGAATCCCCAGATAAACCACGTTCTGGCTGGGGACCATCTGAGATTTCTCGAGGTTCACGATCAATCCCAATGATTTTGTCAATTCCAGTGTTGTTGACAGGTCCTCCAAACACTGCTTTTGAGACCTGGCTCTGATGAGCCAGTCGTCCAGGTACAGGGAGACGTTTATCCCTTTCAATGTAATGTCTTGATACATTTTTCATCACGTCCGTAAAGACTTGAGGAGCCGTGGAAAGGCCGAAACACAGGGCCCTGAACTGATAGATTCTTCCCTCGAACATAAATCGAAGGTACTTCCTCGACGAATGGTGGATCGGGATGTGGAAATATGCGTCCTGAAGGTCTAGGGACGCCATCCAATCTCCTTGACGCAGTGCTGCAAGGACTGAAGCAGACGTTTCCATGCTGAACTTCTGTTGTTTTACGAATTTGTTCAGCGCACTTACATCCAGTACCGGTCTCCATCCCCCCGAGGCTTTTGCTACAAGAAACAAGCGATTGTAAAACCCCGGGGAGCTGCAATCCAGCACCAGCTCTATTGCTCTTTTGTCCCACATCTGTTCCACCATCTGACGAAGAGTATCCATCAGAACAGGGTCCTTGTATCTGGCGGACAGTTCCCTCGATGATGTTGTCAAGGGAGGAATGTCCTTTAATGGGATGTAATAACCCTTCTTGATGATTGACATCGTCCAAGGATTCGATCCTATGTCTTCCCAGGCTTTCGCAAAGAAATGTAACCTGGCTCCTACAGGTGTCTGGAGGATAGATTTCTCACTTTCCCTTCTTAAAGGGACGGAAGGAAGACCTGCCCCTTTTCTCGGTTGACTTCCTTCTGGCGATAGATCTAGCTGGAAGGCCTCCTCGAAAGGGCTGCTGCTGAGCTGGACGAGCCACTTTCTTTTCCTCACTGGCCACAGGTCTATTTTTCCTTGAGGATTGTCTAAGGAGATCCTGGGTGGCCTTTTCAGTCAGTGAATGGGCAATATCCTTCACCAACTGCGAGGGAAAAAGATGTTCTGAGAGAGGCGCAAACAATAAGGCGGACCTTTGCGAAGGAGAGACGGCCTTCGTGAGGAAAACACTGTGAACCGCCCTCTTCTTTAAAACTCCTGCACCAAAGAGGGAGCATACTTCAGCCGATCCATCCTGAACAGCCTTATCAATGCATGTGAGGATGCTATTTAGGGTTTCTGGGTCCAGTTGTTCCTTTTCATGAGACTTCTTGGCAAGAACCCCAAGGGACCAATCTAAGAATTTAAAAATTTCTAAAGTGTGAAAAAGTCCTTTGAGGAGGTGGTCCGTTTCCGAAAGACCCCATGTTACTTTTGCTGAATTCAAGGCGTGTCTTCTCGATGAGTCTACTAAACTCGAGAAGTCTGACTCAGCTGAAACGGACAGAAACAATCCCATATTTTCTCCCGTTTCGTACCAAATGCCTCTCCTCCCTGTAAGTTTAGCGGGAGGCATACAAAAGACTGTCCTTCCTAACTCCTTCTTCTTCTTGAACCAGGAGTCAAGAGATTGTAGCGCCCTCCTCATAGATATAGCAGGCTTCATTTTTAGGAAAGAGGAAGACTTGTGCGTTTTCGTGCTCGAAAACAGAGAGCGTGGAGAAGGAGGAGCGGCTGGCGTTAAAGAGTCTCCATATTCTTCCAAAAGAAGGGACGAAAGAACTTTGTAATTAGAAAATCCTTCCTTCATTTCATCCTCCGAGGCATCTTCTGGGTTCATAGGCTCGGAAGGAGAAGGCTCCCTTCTTTCTTCTGTTTCTTCCCTTACTCTCTTCCTTTCCGAAGAGGCACTTCTAATTGGAGAGGGACTAAGAGTTACTCTCTCTTTGCTAAAAGATTGACGCTTGGATGACTCCTGTCGGATGTCAGGCTCTTCATGCAGGGAATGCGCCTGGCGTACGGCAGCAGTATCTCGCCTGGACGGAGTAACGTGTTTGGAATACTCCTGGTGCTTGGCAGGCGCAACGCGCTTCGAATACTCCTGGCGTCTGGTAGGCGCATCTTGTTCCGAATACTCCTGGCGCCTGGGAGGAGTATTAAGTTCAGAATACTTCTGGCGCCTGGGAGGAGTATAAAGTTTGGAATACTCCTGGCGCCTGGGAGGAGTATTAAGTTCAGAATACTCCTGGCGCCTGGGAGGAGTATAAAGTTCGGAATACTCCTGGCGCCTGGGAGGAGTATCGAGGTCCGAAGACTCCTGGCGCCTGGCAGGAGTATGTCGCTCCAAATACTCCTGATCCTTGGAATGCGTATGGTGTTTAGTAGGAGTATTGATCATGGTAGGCGCTTTTCGTTTAACAAGCGCTCTACTCCTAACAGGATCTTCTTCTTCAGTTAACTCTTGGCGCTTGGTTGAAGATCTTGAACGTTGTACTGAATACTCTGGCTCTTTGCGCCTACTCGGAGCCTGGCTCCTGGCTGGAGCCAAACTCTTGACAGGAGTAACTTCCTTTCTTACTTCTCTCCTGTCTAACGCACCGTTCCCGCCGGAGATGGTCGCCTGTGCGACACCTCCCCTGGAAGGCTCGTTGCGTGTGACAGGGGATCGGTATT
The DNA here is from genome assembly GCF_015104395.2 of Macrobrachium nipponense. Taxonomy (NCBI): domain Eukaryota; kingdom Metazoa; phylum Arthropoda; class Malacostraca; order Decapoda; family Palaemonidae; genus Macrobrachium; species Macrobrachium nipponense. The sequence goes on along the minus strand of NC_087215.1, from coordinate 44,718,437 downwards.
TAGATCTTTTAATAGGAAGCCTATCATCCTTCTTACGAGTAGGCTCCTTATAAAGAACTCCTACCAACGAGGTTAATTGTTCCTGCACATTCATTAAAATTTTCCTGGTTGAGGAATCTTTCGAATCAGGAGAGGGAGATCTGGAAGGCGCTCTAGGATCTCCTCCAGACCCAGAGTCTGATTGTTTTCTAGCCTTCTTTATTACCGAAGGCGCTTCTTCTTCAGAGAAGCGCTCGGGACTAGAATTGAGCTCATGTTCTTTCATACTCCTCTTCAGCGGACGGGAAAGTTTCGACTCCTTCCATCCTCTTCTCGGAGAGGGCGAACTAGAAGACGAAAAGCACTCTCGAAGGACGCTTTTCCTATAGCGGTCCTTGGCAGTTTGTGATATGATAGATTCTGCCGAAGGGACGCCTGATCGTTGGGGATTCTCCACAACCCCCGTACGGCTTTCGACTTTCCTTCTCCTCCGGGCCAGGGAGCTTGGAAGAGGTCTAGGCCTGGGAGCGTCGCAGAGACGACCAGACGCCCCCTCCACTACACTGGGGACACCAATATCACTAGCGAAACCACATTCACTTTCCTTACCTTCCAATGCTGCCATTTTTTCCTGCATTTTCTGAAGGGAAGCTCTGAGTTCCGCTATTTCCGAAGCAGAACTAGAGGGATTAGCAATTTGTGAACGGGCTGAAACAGAATGGGCATGATTATCAGAGGAAGAAGCTACAGAACTAGACAGTAAATCACGAGATGTAGACATTCTGCGGGTTTTGTAAGCCGCCTTCCTCTCTCTATCTTTCTCTAACTTCTTCAAGTAAGAAGTTAGATTCTTCCACTCTTGCGCACTCAGTTTCTCACACTCGTTACACGTATTCTCAATCGAGCATTCAACCATTCTACAACCACTGCATGTAGAGTGAGGATCTACCAAAGCTTTCGGAATCCTCACCTTACAGCCCTCATTCACACACACTCTGAAACTAACACTAGAGTCAGACATATTCACGAATTCCAAAACCAAGTCCAAAAAACAGTCCACGATAGCGAATGCCAAACAACGATCCAAGTACGTCACCAAATATCAGCGAGAGATGATCAAAAGCGTTGTGAAAAAAGAATTCTAGTCAGGAGGAAGTAACAACAATGTTGATACCACCGGCGACAGAGAGAATCTGATTAGAAAACGGGAATGGTTCCTAGTCCTGCCACCCAGAGCAGGGCGGTAGATCACCTGACCTACCTGTAGCGAGTGCCGCGAAATTTGAATTTCTGTCGGGGACGACGGAGTCGATAGCTATGTATATATCTGACAGGTAAGTTGAATGTATGAAAACAGAATGTTTTGAGGATCAATGTTAGCATCTTTTTGCGCCACAAACTTCATAAAGTCCATAAAGTTAGGGCTTTCTGAATCCCTGAGGAAGCGGACACAGTCCGCGTTTGTACCAACTGCGTCAATCTGGGATTGGGGATCCGCCGGGGCCTGAGTCTCAATTCCACTAGTAGTGGGAACCAATTGCTCTTGGGCCAGTTGGGAGCCACTAGTGCAACCTGTCCTTTGAAAGATCTGAGTTTGTTCAGAACTTTCAGTAGTAGGTTTATCGGGGGGAATAGATAAATTTTCTTCCAAGTGTTCCAGTCTATTGCCATAGCATCCGTGGCATATGCCAGAGGGTCCAGATTGGGAGCCACATAAAATGTCAGTTTGTGGTTTGATTCTGTGGCAAAGAGATCTACTTGAAGCCCTGGCACTTTTTGGCAGATCCATTTGAATGATTTTCCGTCTAGGGACCATTCCGATTCCAGCGGAAACGTCCTTGACAATGCGTCTGCTACTACATTCCTTACTCCCGCTAGCTGAGTGGCTGACAGGTGCCATTGGTTCCTTGTTGCTAAGGTAAATATCGCTATCATTACGTGATTTAAATGGCTCGACTTGGAGCCTCCTCTGTTTATACAGTGGACTACTACCGCACTGTCTAGTACTAATTTGATATGGATTTTCTTTGCTGGCGAGAGTTTCTTCAGGGTCAGAAACACTGCCATGGCCTCCAGTACATTGATATGCCGCTGGCGGAATGTTACTGACCAAGTTCCTTGTACTTTTTTGTACTGGGAGTATCCCCCCCAGCCACTTAGGGAGGCATCCGTGTGAACTACCAGGGCTTAGGGAGGAAACTGTAATGGTATTGATTTTGCCAGGCTCTTGACTTCTGTCCAAGGACGGAGTCTCTTCCGTAGGATCGGCGGAATCCGGGATACTTTGTCCCGAGATTTCCTGTTTGCTCTGGATCGCCAGACCCTGTTTATATCCTTGAGTTTGGCTTTCAATAACACGTCCGTAACTGATGCAAATTGGAGTGAACCTAGAATCCTTTCTTGGTTCCGCCAGGACGTCTGTTTGTCCTTGAGGAAATGTTTTGTAGCTCTTGCTATTTCTCTGCGTTCCGCTGGCGGAATTGATAAGTAGTATGCATTCAGGTCCCATTGTATCCCCAACCACAAAAAACGTGGTGCCGGAGTCAGCCGGGATTTGTCCCTGTTTATCTGGAATCCCGGGTATTCCAGAAAACTTATCACTTTGGCTGTTGCTTTGCGGCATTCTTCGGCGTCCGGGGCTCAAATGAGCCAATCGTCTAGATAGGCTACTAGCATTACCCCTTGGGTCCTTAATTCTTGGACCACTGTTTCCGCTAATTTTGTAAATATTCTGGGCGCTATGTTGAGCCCGAATGGCATTACTTTGAAGGCATAAGCCTTCTTTCCTAGTCTGAAGCCTAGGAAGGGGCGGAAGTGTCTTGCTACTGGGACATGATCGTAGGCATCTGTAAGATCTATAGAGGTGGTGACGGCCCCACGGGGAAGTAAGGTTCGCACCTGTGAGACGGTCAGCATATGGAACTTGTCGCAATGAATGAATGAGTTTAGATGGGACAAGTCTAGGATTATTCTTAGTTGAGCCTTTCTTTGGAACGCTGAACAAGCGCCCTTGAAATTTTAAATGTCTGACTTCTGACACTACTTTCTTCCGAAGCAGGTCTTGGGTGTATTCTATCAAGTCGGCCGTTAGTTCTTGGTAAAATCTGGTTGATGGAGGAGGCCCTTCTTTCCAACTCCATCCCAGACCTTTTGCTACAATACTGTGGGCCCAAGTGCTGAACCTCCAACGGTTCCGGAAGAGGTACAGCCTCCCTCCTACCTGGGGAGCCTCACTGGTTGGCAGATGGACGGCTTTCCCAGCCTCCCCAGAAGCCTTTGCCTCGACCAGAAGCTCTTCCGCCACCCCTGTGCCGGAAAGCTCCTCTAGCTCGGCTACCTCTGGCGAACCTATTGTACCCTTGAAAGGCCCCTTGGGTTTCAAAGGTAGCATTGAAGGGTGGGGAGGTAGCGAAAGAGGTTGAACTTTGTGGCTGCTGAGTGGGTTGACTCAGAAGCACAAATTGTTGTTGTGGTTGTGCTTTCGAGGTGGAGGGCTGGTTCAACTGGGCCACCAGGACAGCTTGGACCACCGCTTGAGGTTGAGCGGACTGGAAGGGCTGGAACTTCCTTGGCCGTTTCTTGTCCCTAGAATGCATTCTAGAGGACTCAAACTTCCTCTTTGTAATGAGTCCCCAGCGTATCCTCAGGCTTTGGTTAAGTCTGGCTGCCTCCCTGAGAACTTCGTTAACGACGGACTCAGGGAAGAGATTCGGTCCCCAGATGGAGGATTTAATGAGCTTATTGGGCTCATGCCGGATGGAAGCGTCCGAAAATACGTGCTTCCTGCAGTTTCATCTGGCCACAGCAAAGTCATAAAGGTCACACTGTACGGTGTGAAGGTGTGACTTTGTTAAAATCTTAAATAGTGGCTCCTCCGCATACACCAAGGACGTCATTTCTGTCATGGTGGTGGAGTTGAGGGACCTGCTCAGCCTGCACCTTGTATCATACTCAGCTTTGACTAAGGTGTCGGGGAGTCTAAGCCGCTCACTAAACTTTGTTGTAGCACAGTCTGGGTTAAGCTTACCCAACGGGGGCGTCAACCCAATACTCCGTGCCTCCGGGGAGCAGAAGGGAAGGTAACTCTGTCTCCCAGAGTTGTGGCATAGGTTTGTCTTCCGTGGCCGCTTGGAGCGTTAGCTCGGCCACTTTGGAGAGGCAGGGGGTAGGAGTGTCATCACTCACTACAAACATTGCAAAGGGGCTTTTGTGGGGTGTCAACTTTGTGTTGACACACTCCCACTCTGTCAAGTTACGGACCCAGGCTTGTTGGGCCTGGTCCCTAGGGTAGATGACGGTCTCCTTTGGGACCTTATCTTCCCTTATCATTGCCTCTTCCGTCAACTGGGTATAGCCCATGAAGGGGAACTGGAGATCCGGCAGGTAGAACTCAAAGTCTTCTACCCTCTATTGTGAGCATACCCTCCGAGAACGGGGCGTATGCTGCTGGCCTCCAAGGGCGGTTGTTCTTAAATGGAGGCAGCTTTGAGGAGTCCGGCATCGACAGAGGTTGTCTAACCTGCCCGGACTGAGGTAGTCCCGCCGCCAGGTTTTCCTAGATACCTGCCACTAGGGTCTCCTGGTTCATCATCCTCTCCGTCAGGGACTGGATGGATTGTCCCAACGCCTCAAGACTGGAAGACAGCTGAGACATAATCTCTTGGAACTTGGTTTGTACCAAGTTCCCCATCTGCTCCATCATTATAGAGGAGAAAGCCGCCGGGTCAAAGCTACGTTCCTGGGCCCTAGATTTTGAGCCTCTCGCTCTCGACCCCTGTTGAGGGGGAGTAGCTCTTGCCGAGTCCGCCATGGGTTTGGAAGCCGATGGCGTACTGGCGCAGCTGGTCTTAGGTTTTGGCTTAGGCAGGGACTTCTTAATAGCCTTTAAGGTGTCAGTGGATTTCACCTTAGGGATCACCGAGCCCGACTTAGGTCTAACAGACTGGGGCTTTCCAGTGAATCCCTGGAAAGAAGAAGAGTTAGAGGATTGAGATGGGTTAAAGGACAAGCCTGTAGCCCCTACACTACCTGCCTCAACAACATTCTTACCTCCGCCCTGGTTGTCGACAACCATGGGCTCGCGGTCTAGGTTCATGGCCGCCACATCTCCCAATACTTCTTCGCCGAAACCCTCTGTATCTTCTGGCAAAGGCGAAGTCTCCGCCGGATCCTGGCGATGATAGGGGCCGCCACCTCAGCCTCTACAGCTGCCGACCTCTTTGCTCCGGGGTAGATGAGAGAGGCCATCTCCTCAGACAGCATGTAGGGCTACTTGGCCTTGACATTCCTGCCAAAGCCACCGACCCAGGCCTTCAGGGTTGTCCAAGCCGCATCCTTGATGGCTTGAGGGTTCTGTAAGAGATAGTTATCTCAATCACTAACCTAGATACTACCTACTTAGTCTAGAATGTATCATTATGACTTTATTCAATATAACTCTCATTGTATCATTCTGAGAATGGTACGTACCGACTCAGAAGTGAGATCACTCACAAGCCCGTAGCAAATCTCGTACCACACCAACAGGGATCCCACCAGGACCGCACATCCAGCATGAGATCGGCAGACCTCATGCCCGCACGGCTCTTGCAGTACGGCCGTGCATGCTGTCTCCAAGCAACGCACCATCTGTAAGTTGATTGATACATGAGTATCACTAATTGGACCCACCGGAGATGTATCCGGTAGGGCATGCATCGCAATTCTACTGTCACCGGAGTTGACTCCGGTGGAACGTGTGTCTAATAATATTTGTATTTCACTAGTTCCGGAGCCTAGTTTTCGTTCTTGTCATGAAATTAAGGTTTTAGGCCTGGTACAGACAGAGCAGGGGAAGGATAAACCTGGCCTGACTCCGCTGGCACCGGAGACACATAATCTAGTCGAATAAGATTGTCTCAAGCCCACTCTCCGTCCCCACCGGAGTGCGGTATGGAGTAAAAACCAAGAAGATAAAAACCAGGCGAGGGAGCTAATGATAATAACATGGTACTTCGGTTCTGAATACCCGGCGGAGTAGGAATGTCCGCCGTAGTAAACGAACCCGAAGAATAGTACAACAACTTATCTTACTTAAGTAATTGAAAATACTAATAACTATACATGCGCGTAAGAAAAACTGCTCTAGTCGTTGTGCAACATTCCTAGCGCAGTATCCCCTTCCACCTAGCTATCTTTATCTCCGGGTCCAACTATATAAGAGCAGATCAGGGAATCGGTAAACTTAGCCTGTGTCTGATCGAATAAGGGATCGTAGCTATTCGCATAGCTGATGCCTTCTAGTCGGGGTCCCGGTTCCGCCGGGGCGGGAGGATAGATATGGTGAAGTAGGGCTGCGGATAGGGAACGCGATTAAAGTGACACGTGGAGCGTACCGTCCCGACAAGCCAGGTGGCCAGTCAAGGCTCGCCAGGGTGGGCACCCCCCTGTACCACCCACACTGAGCATGACGCGGTGGACCTACCCCCCGACCGAACTCCCTAACCCTCCCCCCTTATGCGAGGGCTCAGGTCGGCTACATGGAGTAGCGTGAGGCGAGCCGCATACCCCACCGAGGTGGGGACAGGGGGAAGGAGGTCGACCAGAGGAGTGGCCCACACGCGATCTGTTGGCGCCGCTACCGGCCAGGTGGGCAACCACGCGGTAGGCTGGCCCCACTGAACAGGAGCAGAAGGCCTATAGGCCTACTATAACATGCAAAGCACGCAAAATAACACATATTTCAATATCACTAGGATAAAAGAATAGAGGGAGAGGGATAGAGAGAGAGGGATGGGGTAATGAGTCCTCTCGAGCGGCTGCCTAACCTTCGCAAATCTTACAATCTGAACAGGTTAGACAGGAAGGCTCTGAGCAGCTAGCCTAACCCGCCAAATCGGCTTTTATAACCGACCTGGCTAGGAAGACCAGGGTGGCTCACAGACCGTCATAGGCTACAGTAAGGGCCGAAGCCCTCCCGCATAAAGGCAAGAAGTCTCTTATTCAAGAGGCTAATACTAAGTAAAATATAATACAGCATCCAGCCATTCATTGGTTGGAAGACAACATACAGGATGTATAACAGGAATGCCATACCTAGGCTACCCTCCGAGAGCATGCGGCTCAGTTTGGTAGGCTAGAATCCCCCGCGTACGGGCCTAAAGTATAACGTCAGGAATAATATACATGTATATATATATATATATTGCTAACTGAAAAACTGCTAATCTATCCAAAAAAGGCGACTCCAATTAGTATGGGGGACCAATTGGGTGCCGATATGAGCATAAATATACGCGGGTAGCGATGCCCGAATGGCTGACTGGGAGCGGCGTTATGCCGGCTCCCGTTCGTTACCAAAATTAACATATATATAAAGACCATCGCTACCCTAAAACATGACCACATATTAGTTGTAGTACTCAACTTAGATGCAGCAGTATCCTGATGATCAGACATCTTCAAGAAAAGGGAATTCGTACAAAAAACACTGTGAGAAACACAACATGTGTACGCTTCAGCAGTGCTATCGAAGGAATGATAAACAGACGCTAGTTGTAGCAGTAGCAGGCAGTAGATGGCCTGGAACAGCTCCTCTGTAGACTAGGGATATTGAGAAAGGAAGAGACTAAATGGCAGGGGACCTCTGATAGTGGTTTCACATGCCCCAGTTTCCATACCGACACCCTTAATTAAGGGTAAGCGAGCCAGGAAACTGGCATAACCATATAGCTTTTTTCTCTAGTATATTTAGCAATATTTATACCTTAGAAATCCACCTACGCACATCAAAGGTCAATCATCCCTTGACCAAACCGTACACTTCCACATTGCTGATTAAAGCAGTTTTATATACTAACAAAATGCCCAGTAATTGTGCAGTTTTCGAATACTCCTCATATAGGGGAAAAAGTAAGGATCTCACTTTTCATAAATTTCCTAAGTACATCAATACAAGGAAAACGTGGCTTCACTATGCAAACGGGAAGATCATATTAATGTGGAAAACCCTCAGATATGTAGTAAACACCTTGAAGCAGAAGCATTTGAGAGGAATTTGATGTATGAATTGCTGAATCAACCAGTGCCTCGATCTCACATCAGAATAAAGAAAGGATCAGTACCGCTGCATTTACCTGTAACTAGACATTCACATGCATCACAAGGTAAGAGAACAGCATCGTGTATTGATGGTTAACCATTAAGCTATACGTATTTTGTTTGTTTTGTTTTGTTTTAATGGTTTTTATATTGCATGGAACCAGTGGTTATTCAGCAACGGGACCAACGGCTTTACGTGACTTCCGAACTACATCGAGAGTACCCTTAAGATATAACAGATTATGGAGGAACAATCTGTTAGTCCCATTTGACAACATCCTTGATGGTTGCGTGAGAGAGTGAGTGTTTCGTGGTTGGTATCACTGTCAAGATCGTGTAGTATGTTTGCGTTTTTGGTTTTCTGAAAAAGAATGGAAAAAGAGAGTTGGTGAGTTCTGGGTTGTCTGCTGGTGCAGTTGCTGTGTCAGTCAGAGAGTCAGTTTGTGATCAGAGGTCTAGGCAGTCAGTCAGTAAATGTAGTCAATGGAGTCAGTATTAGAGGCATTGATGGTCAGTTAAATTGTGTCTTTTAATTTTTGTTTGAATTACGTATTGTTGATGTATACTTAAGAGTTGCTGTGCAAGTGTTGTTGTTGTTATTGTGCTTGCGTGTTGGAGGACTGTTAAGCGTGTGAGTTCTGTTGTGTTGTAAATGAGTTGTTGGAGTTGTATGTTGTTGTAGTTCCTTGGTGTTGTAGGTGGTTGTGCTGGCTTGTCGTGTTATTGTGTTTTGATGTTGTAAGCGATTGTTTGTGCAGTAGTCTTTTGTTGGGTTTATTGGTGAATTGTTGTATGGTTGTAGTCCTTGTTGAATTGTTTGTGTTGTGTTACAACAACCATATCCAGCAGACAGCGCAGCTCCCCGCCCTGAGTGTGTCAAGTGTGTGTGGTAAGTACAAGTGTGGTTTAAGAGAGTTTTTTTTTTTAAGGGATAAATGAGTGTAAGGAGTTAGAGTGAAAGCTGTTGGCGAATGTACCAGAGAGCTTATACCAGTTTATGAATCTAAAACGTATGGAGAAAATGAGATGGACGAATGAAAGGTTGACGTGGAACAACATTTTAAAAAAAGTAGAGGATTATGAGTTAGATAGTTGTATGAGAGTAAAAGTGTTAGTGTTAGGACTGAAGTAGCTGAGAGTATACCAGAGTTTAAGAGCTATAGGGAGGCAGTTTTAGAAGGGCCGAGGCAAATGGCAGAGCAAGTAGTTGATAGGAGAGTGAGAGCAAGTAACCTAAGTGTAGTAAAACCTAAGTGAGATCGGAGTCCAAACACTGGAAGAGTAGGATCAGTTAGTCGTAAACGAGAGCAGCAGTGTTACAGATGTGGAAAGCCAGGACAAAAGAAGAATGATGTTGGTGGGCGTTAGGAGCGTGCTTTGGGTGTGGGCAAACAGGCCATTTAGTGAGTGAGTGTAAGAAAGATAGGGATATTAAGTGTTACAGATGTGGACAGGGCACAGCAAATGGATGTCTGGGTACCCGTGTGAATGTGATTTGCGGTAATTGGGGGAAGAATGGACATTATGCGAGGATGTGTAGAGAACTGCATGCGCAATGTGTTGAATGTGGAATGGAAGGTCATGAAGTGAATTTGTGTAGGCGAAAGGGAGTGATGCAAACTAACAGTTCAGGAAACTAGTTAAAGAAGGGATTCAGTTGGGTGGGTCCTCTGGTGTGCAAACAGTGAGAGTTATGCATGTGCGTGAAGGATTGCTGCAATGAGAAAGGGTTTGATAGTAGAGCACATGAATGTACGAGGGTGCAAGTAAATTGCAAGGGGATATGTTTGGTTGCTTTGATTGATACTGGGTGCAGTGTAAATGTGTTTTAAGAATGGATGTGACAAGTTGTGGAGTGAGTGTGAAATCAAGAATTGTTAAGGAGAGGTACGAAGATTAGGGAATTTAGGTATGCCTGTAGTGGGGACGATATGTGAGAAAATAGAAATTGTCAGGGTATTAATGGATGTGAGTGATTTTTGCATAGTTGAAGGGATGAATGATAAGTACGATATGTTGCTAGGGTATAAGTTCTTGAAGAGGTGCTGGATGGTGGTCCGTCTGTGTACGAATATAAACGAGTAGCGTATGAAAGGGAATGTACATGGAGAGTTGTATTTGGATAAGGATGCAAGAGTAGACAGTAAGTTATGGAAAGGAGTGCCGTTGGTTGCAAAAGTGAGGGTGAAAGTGCCACGTGAGGTCGGAGAAGTTGTTAGTGTGAAGGTTGCGTGGCCGGATAGCCTCGGGATTGCCATCGGTGACAAGTGTGAATACATACATAGTTCAGGGTGTGGCTGTGAACAAGTTGGTAAAAGCAAGTGTGCATGTATACAATGGGGTTCTGGATATGGGGAATCCTCAGGTATTTGTAGCTTTGTTGCCGAGTGTTAGAAAAAGTGAGTGTGGGGTATACATGAAGGTGATTGTGTGGGGTTGTTGTATATGTTAGTGAATGCACTACCCAAGTCTTGGCTCCGTGACGCTGCAAAGTTGCCCAATGGCTCGCCAGGCAACCCCCCCACTTCTGCAGCAGGTGAGAGGGAACGCCGTCCCTAGCGTTTCCCTCTCTTCCCCTTCCGTTTAGCCCCTTTCCCACAAGAGGAAGCGGCCTGAGAGGAGGGCTGACACTCGCCTCTCGACGCGAAAGAGGAAGCCTGGGTCTTTCCTCGCGCTACCCTTGACGGTGCTGACATCTTGGGAGCGGAGGAAGCGCTAGCTAAGCTCCGAGGCTTAGCCGCAGTTGAGCGAGACTGCCCAGAAGTCTTCGCAACTGCCTGGTGTACTATGCGATCGCTGTCCTCAGCTCTACGCTTTTCCACCGCAGCGTCCACCATCTCTCTGGAGAAGAGAGAGGAGGAATCCAGCAACGGTCCGTTCGGCAGACCCAACGTTACTTCGTGACCGGACACCCTGGTTACGCGAGTCAGGACTGCATCCCTTCTCCTCAAAACCAGGTTGGCCATCTGGTGGGTGAAGTAGGAGATGGCCCTAGCTCCAGAATGGCAGTCTCCCGAACGTCGAGTCTTCCACAGGAACTATAGCTCCCGAGGAGGCTGCAACTCTGGATACTGTGAGGGACCACAGACCCAGCCAGGAGACAGCCTGGAAAGCTGCAAGGCAGTGGATTCCAGGGCTGATGCCTCTTGCTGCGAGAACCAGAGGTTCTCTGACAGCAGGTGTTGAAAAGGCACTCCTGGAGTTAGGCGAGCTAACTCTGGATCAACCTGCTTGGTCAGCAATGGGTCTGTCGAAGGCACATAGAAACGCCATTGACAAGGCAGAGGAGGGGGAAGCAGCTTGTCCAACCTGCTGGTCCTGAGTGAGGCCTCTTGTCCGGAGACAAGGGCGTTCATTTGGTCCAGCACTCCGTCGGCCAAGGAAGACCGGAGTAGCCCCACCGTCGCTCTGGGTTCCTTCTTTGGTCCCCAGAATGACTCTAACCTCGATGGACGGTCAGAGGGAGCAACCACCGATCCTTCCCCGAGGTCGTTGTGCTGACGGAATAGTGCAATGACACCTGCAAAGGACATCTGTATCTCGGGGGTGATTGCATCCTGAGGCAATGGACCATCAGATCCATCCAGGCCGATCGTCTCCCAAGACACTCTTCCTTCAGGAGGAAGAACCTCGCCAGACCCCTCATGCTCTCCTTTAACCACTTGAGTGTAAGATCTGTCCGGTCCCAAGACCGAACCAGGCTCTCATGGCCGGACCGTAAAGAGCGCACTCCTGTTCGCCTCACTCCTCCTGGTGTAGCCCGAGGAGGTTGAAGGGACAGGTGAGGAAGACCTGATGATCCTACCCTGCCTACCAGCAGAACCGGTAGGCTAGGAGAACTGCAGGCGATCGCCAACCCGCGGTGGTGATCGAGCTGCAGGTCTGGACCAGCGATCTCCCTGCGGAGAAGTGCTGGACCAAGGGCGGTAGAGTCAGTCTCATGCGTCAGGGGAGCTGCTACCAGCCGTGCGGACCAGCTGATCATGCTGATGGGATCAATGGTCGGGCGACTGGTAGCATCCACCAACGCGGTGAGAGCAAGCACTGTCCTCACACCTGGTGACCGGGGGGGACCTCTTCCCAGCCTCGACACATGAATGGTCTGATGGGACTGTCACGTCAACCCTGGGTACCAGACAATCGCTGGTCTGGCAAGAGTCACCTGAGGGACTCTTACCATCATTCCGCTCCATGCCTGGGTCCTGACAACGCGCATACTCAGCCGTCTGGACCTTGGCTGCACAGTCACCAGCAGGTGACCGTACACTCAATGACACTCTCACTGACGAGCGGCCAAGATGGTTCCCGGTCCGGTGGAATCTCTGGAGCCAGGAGCGGAGGTACCTCCACAGTCCCTGTCTTCCTCTTCCCTGAGGAAGGAGAGACAGGCCCCATTCCCGGAGGAATGGGACGACCAGCGGAAGACCCACCTGTCTCACCAGAGCGAGACAGACTCTTATAAGTCTCTGTGCGAGGCTTCTTAGGGAGGGGTGAGGCCACCTTCTTCCTCGACTGGGGGGCCTTGGAACTCAAAGGGGAAAAGGCAGCAGAAGACAACAACAACCCCCTCCTCTTCTTCTTGGACTTCCTCTTCGCCAACTTCCTCAGGACAGCTGACAGGTCTCCCATCCAGGCTGGAGCTGGGGAGGCTGGGGTGGCAACGGGGCCCAGCTCCACCTGGCTGGGAGGACCTGTTAGAGCGGCAGCACTTCCATGGGCAGGAATAGGAGCGGCAGGCACGGTGACGGCAACAGGAGGAAGATCTATGGGTGAACTCTTCGGGCATTCGAAGTCAGGGAGAGTAGCGAGGACAGCAAAACCTGGAGGAGGGGATAAATACTCCCTCTTGGGTACGTAAGGCAATAAACCTTGCACCGCAGCCGTGGGGGTGACCATCATCACGTGCTGGGTGTATACCAGGTGAGGGGGAGCAGAGTATCCCGGGGTCAAGACTGTGAAGGAGGGGCCCCTGAATACTAGGAGTCCCCAGAAGACTCAGCGAGCGCCACACCTGTTGAAGGTCCCCAGATGTGGAGGCAGACACACCTGAGGAAGCAACAGTCGGGTTAAGGGGGGGTTCCTGTTCTCTTAGCGAGAGAAAGATCCCCCCTCAGCGGACAGAAGACCCCAAGTACAACTCAAGGTTGGGGTGTCTCCCTCCCTCCTCTGCATTCGACAGATCGAGTGAAGAGGCGGAGAGAGACATGTCCCCCGAAGGGGAGAGAGCCATACGCGGGAGCTGACGAGGAGTGAGAAAAGAAGACGACGTATCCGTCACCAGAGGTGTCGAGGGAGAGCTTTCCGACGACACCTTGGCGACTTCACACGGCTTTTTCCTCTTCTTGTACCGCTCCCACTGCTCCTCCAACCAAGAGACACAACAGCCACATGTTAATTCACGCCCTTGGCACCTCGTGCACAGGGCATGAGGATCCACAAAGTCACTTGACCGGAAAGCCCCACACTTTCAGCCTCCCACTCCAGGGCACACTCTCCAGTTGGATGGGGGGCACGAGGGCTTATCTGAATTGTGGAATTGCATGGTTCTTCCTATGCAATACCACAAACAAAAACAAGAAATACTTACAGTTTCACACACAGATACACAAAGAATTAGGCTGAAAGCCAAAAAGTACATAAGCTATCTCACAACAGAAGCGGGCAGAGGTGTCAACACACGTCTGCACCCGATGGCGGTTGAAAGCAAAGTGGAATGTTTACATCTAGTCAGGCGGGACTCCCGACCATCGGACAAGCAGTTACTGCCGAACTACCTTGTCATTAAATCTTACGACCGGTCCGATTGGTCCAGCTGGCGCTGATAGTAAAGGACCGATGGTTTGTATAATGTGTCGGAACAGATCGCTGATAACGATAGGTTATTACGAAACGCCAGTGAGGTAGCAGCAACGGAAATAACTCGTCATTAACTTGGGCGTGTGCCTCTATGTTGAGTAATCTTAAGAGGAAAGACAGCCTCTTGGGAAAGGGGACGAGAAGGATTCTTCACTGAACACCATAAGCGTGAAGGAGGACCTCTCACTTTCTCCGTTTCGTGGATATAATATTCTAATGCTCTCACTGGACAGAGAAGTCTCTCTTCCTCCTCTGGTCCTAGAATATCCATAATGTTCCTTATGATAAATGAGCAAGGCCAAGGGTATAATGGATTCTTGTTTTTTGCCAGAAACTGAAGGGCCAAGGAACAAAGGGCTTCTCCCTGAGTGAAATCTATTCTCTTTTCCATAGCATGGATCTCACGACACGCTTTGCTGATGCCAGGGCGATTAAAAAGTCTTCTTATTCAAATTCTTCAGGGAAGATGACCAAAGAGGCTCAAAAGGATGGCCGGAAAGATACTTCAGGACTACATTGAGATTCCTGGCTATACAGTCCTTAGGAGCTTTCCCTGTTTCAAACAACCAAATAAGGTCTGTCACAGCACTATTTGACGACAGATCAAGTCCCCTATGTTTAAAATCGGAGTTTAGCATAGCTTTATATCCTGTAATCATAGATGGAGATAACTTCCTTGTAAGCCTCAGGAAGAGAAGGAAGTCGGCACTCTGACTGACAGTGGTCTCAGAGGAAGCGATTTTAGCCTGTCTGCACCATCTTCTGGAGAAGTTCCACTTTGTTTGATATTGCTAGAAGAAGCATGTCTGCATCTCGCAATCGCCTCTGCAACTCCTCGCAAAAAACCTTTTGCTTTGATGAGGCTCCTGACAGTCTGAAGCCTGTGAGAGCTAGAGCGGACAACCCTTGGTGGAAACGATGGAAGTGAGGTTGCCTGAGAAGACTTCTTTTGTGCAAGGAGCCTCGGATAGTTTACCAACATGTGGGGAAGGTCTGGAAACCACTCTTTTCTTGGCCCAAGGGGAGATATTATTGTCAGGTGAACGTTTTGATGTAGCTTTACCTTGTTGATGACCTCCCTGATCATCCAGAAGGGGGGAAAGGCGTAAGCATTTAGTCCCGACCAGTCCAGCAACATCGCGTCTACTGACCAGGTTAGAGGATCTGGGACTGGGAAGCAAAACAACTGAAGACGATCCTTCTTGGATGTTGCAAACTAATCGATGGACAGTTTTCCCCAACCCTTCCGAAGATCCAGATATACTGTCGGGGTCAGCGTCCACTCTTGACAGAAGAACTTGATGTCCTCTGCAGCAGAGTTTGTCTGCCAACACATTCTTCTTCCCCTGAACAAAGCATTGAACAAGGCTTATATGATGTTCTTCTGCCCATAGAAGATCCCATGCAGTCACGAACAGCGTGAATGAGCGAGTCCTTCCCTGCATTCCAATGTATCCCTGAGTTCCAATGTAAGGCAAGGCTGTTGAGTTGTCTGATTGTTTGTTTGTATGGTGCTTTTACGTTGCATGGAACCAGTGGTTATTCAGCAACGGGCCAACAGCTTTACGTGACTTCCAAACCCCGTCGAGAGTGAACTTCTATCACCAGAGAATCGAACCCGTGACCACCGAGGTGGGACGCCAATACCATACCAACCACGCCGCTGAGGCGCTAGTTGTCTGATTGAATGGCGACTAGGTGCACAAACTCCTGAAGGCCCAGGAATACAGCCAGAAGCTCCGTTGCATTGATGTGTAGGGATCTTTGAGACTCCGTCCATACTCCTGACACTGTGTGATCCTGAAGGGCTCCCCAACTTGCGTCCAACATCTGAATAAAACTGTAGGCTGGGGTTCACTGGAAGAAGAGAGACACCTTCCTGAAGTCTTTCTCTCTGATTCCACCATGAGAGATCACCCTTTATCTCTTTCGTGATCAGAAAAACCAGCGAGTCGGGTTGTGACTTCCTGCACCAGTTCTCGAGGAAAAACTGCAGTCATTCCCAAATATAAGAATCTTCTAAGAAGGAATAATTTGGGATTTTAACATTTATCACAATGACCAACTTCTGTGTTAGGCAGAGTCATCTTTAGGTCCTTTGCACACTGACTCTCTGAAGAAGCACAAAGAAGCCAGTCATCCAGATACAGAGACCCACTTATTCCCATCAAATGGAACCACTGTTCCAGGAGATTTAGGACCCTGATGAAGAACTGAGGTGCTGTCGACAGGCCAAAGCACAGCGCTTGAAACCGAAAGATCTTGTTCTGAAAAATAAACCAGAGTCCTGATGGCTTGGGACATGGAAGTAGGCATCCTGCATGTCAAGGGATACCATCCAATACCCCTGACAAAGTGAGACAAGTACAGAACTCAGCATCTCCATCTTGGACTTAGTTTTCAGGATAAGTTGGTTCAATTAGGCCTCAAGCCCCACAATGCTTTTTGGACTACAAATAGCCCGCTGCAGATCCCCTCTGATATGTCAGTGACCTTTTCCACTACATGTTTGAGAATCAAGGATATCACTTCCTTCTCGAACGCCGAAAACCTCTTCGAGCCAACAGAGTATGATGTTAATATGATGGGGACCTTGGAAAGGGGAGGTCTTTCCTTGAAAGGAATGGAGTAGCCCTGACATAAAACTTGAATCACACAGGCTTCTGCACCCCTGTTCTTCCACTCCTCCCAAAACTGCAGCAGCTTGGTGCATACGGGCATGCGAAGGACAGCAACATTACTTGTTTGCAGGCTTAGCTGCTGCTTTTGACATAGACTTGGAAGGTGGGCAAAAGTTGGTGCAAGGTCTGGTAAAAGGGGGAGACTTTCTCCACGAAAAGGCTGCTTCTGAAGTGGCAAAATGGACTTAGCGGACGTCACGACTGAGTCGAGGACTTAGGGCACTTGGTGGATGGTGCAAGTAAATCCAAAGTTGACTTCTTTTCAAACTCCGAGAGGATGTCTTGCATTGCACCTTGAGGAAATAGGTGTGACTTATGAAGTGGGGAGAACATTAGAGCAGACTTCTGGGTTGTCGTCACCCCTTTTGTGGTAAAGGAGCACCAAAGCTCGTGCTTCTTTAACACTCCCATGGCAAAAGGAAGCTATTTCATCTGCACCATTTCTCAGAGCAGGAAAAGAACTACTAAGCAGTCCTCCCAAAGATCCTCAGAAAGCAAAGGGGAGTCCTCCAACTTCCTTGCCAACATTCTGATCGTCCAGTCCATAAAACTAAAGATTTCCGAGAACTTAAAGAGGATGCGAGCCAGATGGTCAATTTCCAATAAAGAAAAGAATGTCTATGCAGCCGAAAACGCTGCTCTCCTATTCGAGTCCACCAGGCCAGAGAAGTTCCCCTAGGAGGAGGCAGAGACTCCCAAGGAAAGAGCTTTCCCGGTTGCGTGGAAATGGTAAAACTTCTTTATAAGCAAAGAGGGTGTGGAGGATCTGCTCTCCGAGGTTGGAGGAAGACTCGGGAACAGGAACCTGGGGGCTAGGAACAGGCACCACAGAAGCCACAGTAAGAGCAAAGGTCTTGTGTACTACTGCTGTAGTCATCAGGGTGGGGTGCAGAAAGACCCATTGACATCAAATAGTTGGTGGACATTGTGACAGTTGACAAGGTGTGAGTCACAGGAAGGGGGGAGCAACATGCACGCGGCTCGAAGGTGACTAAACAGCACTCGCATTGAAGGAATTCCTTGGAGACCAAAAGACTGCCAGGTCTCTCAGGTTTGTCCACTGCTATGCCTGGAAACAGTCAGGTTAGTGGGGCTGCCTCAGTTTGCACCAGAGGAGAGGCTTTCTCCCCTATCATGAATGGAGGCCACCACAGGGAGGCCGTCCCTGCTCCCAGTCCCCCAACAGTCTCCTCCTGACATTGCAAGGGATGACCAACAGAGGAAGCCTCTCCCAAAGGTGAGGCAGCAAAGCATGTTAGTCTCATTGAGGGGATGAAAGCATCCACAGGATTACTTGCAAAAAGAGTCATCAGGGGCGTATTACCCTCAAATGATGACGTGGAAAGCTTCTTCTGGTACTTCCTCCTTGATGAATAACTTCCTCCTCAATGAATACTTCAACCACTGCTCTGGAGGCCAGTCATGGCACTCCACACAAACAGATTCAGGGCTACACTCAAGTCCCCTGCATGACTTTCAAAGGAAGTGAGGATCAACGTCAAAGGAAGGAAGAGCAGTAAAGACAGTAAGCCTTATTAGTGGTACCAGACATTTCCACATGGTAACTGGTTTATGCTCCTTAGGCTCACATGATACATGGGTTTGCTGTTCCATGACAGGCAAACACAATATCAGCAAAAACAAAAAGAAACAATCCTACTGGGAAAGTAGCGATGGTACAGAGAACAAAGCAAAAGCAACGGCAAGCAGGGCAAAGGCCAGTAAAGCACATCGACATAATCGCAATGATGGCCGAAAGTAAAGTAACGCTCTAAAGACCGGGTAGGCAGGATTCCTACCTGGCCGTTAGGTAATAAACTACCGTAACAGGCGGTTTCCAGCTTTGCTGATGGTAATTCCTATATACGTAGTGAAAGGTTGTATACCGTGTAGTAACAATGTAATATTGTATGATTCCATGGAAGATAATGTAAGCTCACTGAGTTCTTTTCTGTTCTGAGCCTGGTGTTTGTGAATTGGGAGGGGAGATGTTCTCCTGCACTAGTGTGACTAAAATAATGGCCTAGTGTGTTAGCTATTTCTGTTCTGTCACCAAAAAATTATCTGTGTTTAGTACTGGGGCTTTGTGAGGTAGGTGTTTTCCTGATATTTTATGCATACATCTCCAATCAGCTGAAACAGGGGAGGAAGAAGTTAATGAGACATAGATTTCCAACTTATGATTTGTGAAGCAACAAGCATTGTACATCTCAATAAGGCTGTGGCTCTCTTAAAAATGAAAGGTAGTGAAGTGTCCAGGAGAGTTTCTTTTTCACTTGAAGCTATACCAAGCAGTGCATTTTATGCGCAGAGATCTGGTGGAGTCTTTGTTCCACCAGGGTAAGGACCTTGGATCATCTGCCACAGACTTGCTAGGGTAACTCACTTCCCATTTCCAAAGTTTAAAAGAGTTGACTTAGCTCCATGATTTGGTATGTTCAGTATCCTAAATGAGGTTAGGAAGCACAGTAATTAGAGTCAAAATGGCAAAAGTTAGGTTGGTTGGGATACAGCATTTAAGATGATGTAGGAAGAGGGGTCCAGATTAGGAGGCCTCTTCATCCTATGAGAAATTAGGTTAGAATGGCCAATTGTAACCTTTTGGTACCTGCCTCTGCTAAATTTGAGAAAATTATTCTCTGTGGTAATGACATGAATGAAACAGCCATTTCTTTACTTTTCTTAGCCTGTGTTCTGAGTGTACTACTACACATCATCATCGTCAGTAATTTTCATTTTTATTTTTCATACTCTTATACCATGGTTTCTGTGCTGTGGTTCCAAGAATGGTGTCAGATGATGATGCTACACTACCTGAAAGGTCCTGACAAATGCAGTAACATGTATCATGATTACAAGATGTACTGAATTTATATTTGGAGACATCATAGATTTAAGACAATTCTGATATATCAAATTCCGATCTCCTATGCATATTTCTTTCTTATTATAGTATTGGTTAGATTGAATATATATCTAATGAAGAAACTAAAGCAATTCTGGTGCCAAAAAGTAATATAAAAAACTGAAATGACATGTCCTGGCACAGAACATGTCACTTCTGATTCCTGTACATAAACTATTGGCCATTTAAAATTTCTTGTATAACTATGAAATTTAATTTCAGTTCATCTTGTAACAAAAAAGCAATACACATTATTGCTTCTCAGGATATTCATGTAATGACACTTCAGTATTCTTAAATAACAAAACAATTTCAGTTTATGGATAAACTTTTAGATATGTTAAAAAAAAATAAAAAAAGAGAAGTTAAACAGCTTTGAATCAATCAGAACTTGATTGTGTGAATTTCATTATTTCTAATCTAGCCTATACATTTGGCAATCACAAATATTTTGTTGTTGTTGTTACCTAGTTAATTATAAAACAATTATCAAAATCTAAAACATTATCCACTAATGAATTCAATCTACCCATAAGAAAAAAAGAAACACCAAAAATTGCGGTGTTAGCTAGATGTAATCTTGATGGTAACAGAATAGAATGTAGTACTATTTAGGCCAAAAGACAACCACCGAGACCCATTATGAAGTCATTCAATGTTGAAAGGGAAATTGACAATAAAATGGTTTGAAACTTGTAACAAGAAGAAAACCCTGCAGATGCACCAAGTATGGTATGACAATTGTTAGATGGAATAGAATATGAAAGGGGGTAGGGCAAATGGAATGGAATGCAAGGTTGCAGTTGGGGGACAAAAGGATGCTGCAAAGTCCCTTTAATGCCTATACAGTTGGTGCACTGTCGGCACTACTCCACTGCAGGGTTTAAATTAGTGTAATGACTAGGTAGCTAGGTATAACCCATTCGTGGTTCTTTTGATTGGAGCTAATAGCCTAGCTATACCTAATTAAACCCACAGCTTTGATTTAGCTAGGTCCAACGGTTCGGCTGAAAAAAGCTGCGACAGGTTTGGACGTTTTTATCCATGTCCTATCTCATTTTGCATTATTTTGAATAGGCTAATAGCCTATACCATAGTCTACAGCAAGAAGAGCTCTATAACTAAATTAGCTAATGGGTCTTGGTTTAGGTAACACCTGTCAATCCCACTGGAGTGCTGATGGGTGGGAATATTTTTTCATTTCTATCACGTTTACATTCCCGAAGACCTCCTCGTGTCATCGGAATGTCTTTGCCAACAGCGACTGTCACTTCCAGCCGTAAAAGGGGTCGAAGGACAGCAATGTTCGTAAGGAAGCGCAAAGCGCTCATGAGCCCCTCTACTGAGGCTAAAGGGGTGCGTACTCCGGCACGCCAATCAAATTCATCCTGTCGTTAATGTTCATGACCGTGGCTGGACTCCTGGAGGAAGGGAGGGACGTTTCCGACGAAGCCTCTCCCTCCCGTGACGCCGTTCGAAAGCGAGCGAAGCGTTTTTCAGTATCATGGCTGACGTTAGGCGAACGGCGAACGTGAAAGGCCAAACTTTCGTCAACATTCAAGCTTTAATTATGCGCTGTCATGTCACACCACTATACTATGGCTAACGACTAACTTTCGTTTTCATGAAATAATGATATCTAATAATCGATTAAACTGCCGTAAACTTACTTTGATATGAGTTGGACGCCATCCTTCGATAACATACGAACGGGAACCGTTGTGTACTACGAGAGCGACACTCCGTTAGCCTTTGAGAAACAGATGGACCAGTTTGTTCGGAGTGTTAGTACGAGAGATGGGACAGCCTTAATATTATTCGGTCAGGGAAACCAGCCTAAGCTATAGAGGTTCAAAAAATATTTGAACTTAGCAATAATGAAACAGAATATTTAAAACTCAAACAGCTTGTTTAAAAGTATGTCGGGACTCGGGCATTAACACATTTCAAAGGTGATGTGTCTAGTATAATACACAAATCAAACTATTTACTTTTGGTTTCTGTGGATAACTATATTAGAGAACTTATATCTTCCAATTAAATGCTATACTCTAGAAGTCTAAGCATTTTTTTTATCAGAAGAAAAGACTATTGGACAATACCGACGAAACCTTCCTTATTTTAAGTTCTCGTTCCAAAAGGAAATATGGACACCATAGGTAGGACTTCTTGTCATTGATATCACGGCCTTAGCACCATCTGGCGAAGGTTGTGTTCAGAATGAGTTTCAGCTTACGTTTTGAGGAGGCGAAAATCATTCAGTCACCTTGTGAAATTTATTCTGTAATAAATGTTTTTTTTTTCCGTCCCTTCACATGTCAAAGCAACATAATACCAAAGCAAATCTTCAATGGGGCTCTATATCTTAACACATACTGTATGCATTCTCGAAAAATGACCTAAGATTATTTTCTGACAGTTTAATTTACTCAACTATCAACACAACAACGTGTTTGAGGCAGTGCAATTTAAACTAATTCCATAAATTCTAATTTTTCAGTCTCGTTTGTTTTAATTAATGTTTGTGGTCTGCACATAGCTTAAGGTTAGCATTCATGCTTTGGTGATTTAATAGTGATTAATGATAAAAACATAATAATAATAATAATAATAATAATAATAATAATAATAATAATAATAATAATAATAATAATAATAATAATAATAATAATAATAATAATAATAATAATAGGCCCTACACCCACGAATAGCAGAACAACTCCAGCATTGTATCTCAAATCACCATGCACCCAAATGGATGACCACAGGAAGAACATACTTAGTACAAAAAGACTAGAGTAAGGGAAATATAGCCAGTAACTACAGGCCCATCACCTGCCTACCAATAATGTGGAAGTTACTAACAGGTATCATCAGTGAAAGACTATACAACTACCTAGAGGAGACAAACACCATCCCCCACCAACAGAAAGGCTGCAGAAGGAAGTGTAGAGGTACAAAAGACCAGCTCCTGATAGACAAAATGGTAATGAAGAACAGTAGGAGAAGGAAAACCAATTTAAGCATGGCATGGATAGACTATAAGAAAGCCTTCGACATGATACCACACACATGGCTAATAGAATGCCTGAAAATATATGGGGCAAAGGAAAACACCATCAGCTTCCTCAAAAATACAATGCGCAACTGGAATACAATACTTACAAGCTCTGGAATAAGACTAGCAGAGGTTAATATCAGGAGAGGGATCTTCCAGGGCGACTCACTGTCCCCACTACTCTTCGTAGTAGCCATGAAGATGGATGCCGGGTACCAACTCGAGAAAAGAGGCAACAGAATCAACCATCTGATGATCATGGATGACATCAAGCTGTATGGTAAGTGCATCAAGGAAATAGATACCCTAATCCAGACTGTAAGGATTGTATCTGGGGACATCAGGATGGAGTTTGGAATAGAAAAATGCGCCTTAGTCAACATACAAAAAGGCAAAGTAACGAGAACTGAAGGGATAAAGCTACCAGATGGGAGCAACATCAAACACATAGATGAGACTGGATACAAATACCTGGGAATAATGGAAGGAGGGGATATAAAACACCAAGAGATGAAGGACACGATCAGGAAAGAATATATGCAGAGACTCAAGGCGATACTCAAGTCAAAACTCAATGCCGGAAATATGATAAAAGCCATAAACACATGGGCAGTGCCAGTAATCAGATACAGCGCAGGAATAGTGGAATGGACGAAGGCAGAACTCTGCAGCATAGATCAGAAAACCAGAAAACATATGACAATACACAAAGCACTACACCCAAGAGCAAATACGGACTGACTATACATAACACGAAAGGAAGGAGGGAGAGGACTACTAAGTATAGAGAACTGCGTCAACATCGAGAACAGAGCACTGGGGCAATTTCTGAAAATCAGTGAAGACGAGTGGCTAAAGAGTGCATGGGAAGAAGGACTAATAAAAGTAGACGAAGACCCAGAAATATACAGAGACAGGAGAATGACAAACAGAACAGAGGACTGGCACAACAAACCAATGCACGGACAATACATGAGACAGACTAAAGAACTAGCCAGCAATGACACATGGCAATGGCTACAAAGCGGAGAGCTCAAGAAGGAAACTGAAGGAATGATAACAGCGGCACAAGACCAGGCCCTAAGAACCAGATATGTTCAAAGAACGATAGACGGAAATAACATCTCTCCCATATGTAGGAAATGCAATACGAAAAATGAAACCATAAACACCAATCGAGAGCATTCTCTTGGACAACAAACAAACATTTAACAAAAATCATTAACGATATCTCTCTCTCTCTCTCTCTCTTTCTTGAAGCAAGCAAGCTTTTGTCTGGAGCTGCCAGACATCCTCGGGCTGGGAAGCTGAGGGTGGACCGATCTTGGAGCGGTGTCCATCCTCATTTATATTTGGGGTTGACAGCAAGGGGTCTGCCCCATGCTGATCTACTATTGGCTGGTGGCGGTAGGTCTTTGTTTTCATCGGTGGCTTGAACCAGGTCTCAAGCCACTTTCCCTGCGTTGATGGTTGCGATGCTGTAAGTCCTGCAGCCGCGTATACCTCCTTAGTGGCGCGGTTACGTTGATGGTCGTTTCGCTACGCTGCGGGATGTCATGGCTAACTTAATTATGGTTGGCTGCGGGATTATCTCGTTCGGGGGTGTTGTCTTCCGTGGAGTTGTCATGCTCGGTAGTGTCATTGTTGGTGGCAGGTTTTCTCATACTCGTAGGGAGGAGAAATTCTTCCTGCGTCGTATTTAGTGTAGGTTTTACTTGCTGGATGAGAAGTGCCTCCAGCAGGCGTAACCGACGGGCATCAGGGGCCTTTCCGATGATCTTCGTGTTTTGGATGATCACATCCCGGGAGATGGCCTCTTGATGCTTGGCACGGGCATGATTCTTGATAGCCCCCTCTTTGGCATGGCATGAGAGTCTCTTCGACAGGCGAATGTTAGTCATACCAACATAGGTGCTGCTGCAACTGCGGACTGGGCATGTATACTGGTACACCACATGCGTCTGCTTCAGGGGGTCTCGTACCTGTGAAGAGGGGTTATTTTTCATAATAAGGTCACGCGTCCTCCGATTCTGGTAGTATATAATCAGGTAGTTATTTTTGGTGTCGTCGGTCGGGGATACATTTTCAGAAATAATTTTCTTAACTGAGTCCTGTTCTTCACGGTAATGTGAACTCATGAAGGCTTTATAATACAGCTTGATGTTATCCTGGGAGCGGGGTTGTGGGCTCTCACTACCGTACCATTTCTCCAGGGCTGTACGGACTTCTCTGCTTATTAATTTATTTGAATACCTGTTATTTATGAGTACTTGGGAGGCGTGGTCGAGTTCCTGATGAGTGTCCTGCCAGGTCGAGCACTATGAGAGGGCTCTCCTGATGAAGACCCTGACGGTCGTGCTTTTGAATCTGGCGGGGCACTCGCCGTCACCATTGAGGCAAATTCCTAGGTTGGTTTTCTTTGTGTAGACGGAAGTACGGAGGCCGTCTTCCGTCTTACTCACAAGGACGTCAAGGAAGGGGAGCCGATCAACGGTGCTGTATTCAACCTCGTAATTCAGCACGCTGCACTGCTGAAATGTCTGACGGGAGCAAAGCTGTCGTTGATATATCATCCATATCTGCGGGGTTGCTGCATCCTAGCGAAGACTTGTTCCTCCACGGTGCCCATGTAAAAGTTAGCGAAGAGTACTCCTAGTGGGGAGCCCATCGCTACGCCGTCCTTTTGGCGGTACATCTGGCCACGGTGGGTGGAGAAAGGGGCCTTCTTCATGCAGATCTCCAGCAGCGTACGGAGCGAGGCTTCGGGTATGTTGAGGGGCGCCGTAGACTGACTCCTGTAGACACGCTCAAGGATGATGTCAATGGTTTCGTCGAAAGGCACGTTCGTAAACAGGGACTCTACGTCCAGAGGGGCAATAATCCCGGTGCCAGGGGCGTCTTTGATGACTTCTAGGAATTCTACTGACGACTGCAGGCTGTACCAACTCGGGATGTAGGGTGTCAAAATTTGGTTAAGACGTTTAGCCAAGGCGTACGTAGGGGCGGGCGTCTGGCTCATGATCGGCCAGAGGAAGTTTCCTGGTTTGAAGGCGCTTCTCATCCAGCAAGTAAAACCTACACTAAATACGACGTAGGAAGAATTTCTCCTCCCTACGAGTATGAGAAAACCTGCCACCAACAATGACGCCACCAAGCACGACAACTCCACGGAAGACAACACCCCCGAACGAGATACTCCTGCAGCCAACCATAATTAAGTTAGCCTTGACATCCCGCAGCGTAGCGAAACGCCCATCAATATAACCGCACCGCTAAGGAGGTCTACGCAGCTGCAGGACTTACAGCATCGCAACCATCAATGCGGGGAAAGTGGCTTGAGACCTGGTTCAAGCCACCAATGAAAACGAAGACCTACCGCCACCAGCTAATAGTAGATCAGCATGGGGCAGACCCCCTGCTGTCAACCCCAAATATAAACGAGGATGGACACCGCTCCAAGATCAGTCCACCCTCAGCTTCCCAGCCTGGGGATGTCTGACAGCTCCAGACGAAAGCTCGCTTGCTTCAAGAAAGAGAGAGAGAGAGAGACATCGTTAATGACTTTGATAACTATGATATCATAGTTTATCTGTAAAATTCAAATATATACACCAATTTTGACTCTGTATTTGATCATGACCCCCATAAGCGCTCTACTAGCCTGTCTAAGTAGCACGGAAAAAGCCGCTATTCGGAAAATAGAGACGAATCTCTACTAGTGTAACGCTGCTGAAGTAGCCATTACTTTTAATAAAGTATGCTTGAGAGAGGGTCTGCTTCCTAAGTACAATAATAATAATAATAATAAAAGCAGAACTCATTACAACCAACCCAAGGGAAATCAAAACAACAACCGGTGCCTGGAAAAAAAAAAATCATGGATATGAGATCTGACTTGAGTATAGCTGAAAGAGATGGCAGAAAAGAGGCTTAGAAGCAAGAAAATAAAGGAGGAATCAAACGAGAAATACAAAGTAATACAGGAGAAGGGACTAAATAACACAACAGAAGATACAGAACAAAGGCTTAAAGCCAAAGCACACGAGATCCAACGGTACATGAACAGGAATAATGGATACCTACAAAACAAATGCTTCGGAACCAACTAGATTCTAGTATACAGCCAACTATGAGGGGAAGACAAACACCAAGTAATTCTTGAAGCTGAACCAAGAGACTGGGAAAACATATGGAGCAATCCGATATCACAAAACAAACATGCAACATGGATCCAGGTAGTCAAGGCAGAAGAAATGGGGAGAATAAAACAGATTCACCGAGACCACGACAGACACCAACTAAAGAAAATGCCCAACTGGGAAGCCCCATGCAGGTTCCGATGCAGCCCATGGATACTGGCTCACAAACTTCAGAGCCTACACCCACGAATAGCAAAGCAACTCCAGCATTGCATCACAAACCTCCATGCGCCCAAATGGATGACCACAACTACAAGGCGAACGTACAAAAAGACAAGAACAAGGGAAGTAACTACGTGTCTATTACCTGCCTACCAATAATGTGGAAGTTACTAACATATCGTCAGTGAAAGGCTTTATAGGTAGCTACTGTTGCGAAAAATTAGTGCACGAATTTTCCGAGACGTTTTTCCTCTCAGTATGTTCCCCTTTGGAACGAAAAGATTATTTGTCAAACATAAATTCGGTCATCGCCTCTCCTCCCTCATGTTCAATGACAAAATTCATGCTGTTTTGCAAATTATATGAAAAGCGAAGGAACGCCTCCTCCTAACGAAGATTAATTTGTCAAAAATGACTAACCCAACCCGCACGGCTATAAAACCCGCTTGAACGCCACTGACCCTTTCGTCGATCCCTATCACCAGGATCCATACAGACTCTCTGTATGGATCCTGCCTATCACTAACGATCGGCGCTTTTTTTCTATCATCGAATAATGAAATATGGTACTTGAACTCCATAGATTTACGTGCTTTTTTCCGTTTTTCCACGACGATAAATTTTTCTATTTCCTTACTAGCTATCTCTGACTAGCCAGGACTCGCTACTATCGATCTTTATCTTCTACTAATGGGTACTTTAGGGTTTAAAGGGGTTTGTAACCTCACCTGTTCACCTTTCCTTTAATTTTTGAATTCATATCATTTCACCCTCATATCCCATGGAGATCACAAATAAAGGCATACCACATATCCTTTAACTCACCATTCCACCTAAAAATAATTCAAATGACCTACGGGCTGCTTTTTAGCTAGAGCACGTGCTGGCATAAAGCCAGCTTAATCTTCAACAACAACAACAACAACAACACTGACGCTCTCTCTCTCTTCATGAATTAACTGAATATAGAACAACACATTATGGTCTTGATCGTGGCATGGGGGTGTGAGGCAAGCAATGAGGCTGATGGCGAATGAGTAAGTAATCGTTCTTTTTTGTAGCCATCATTGGGATAAGTGCATTTAGTTATTATCGAATGTGTTCAGCATTTTCACAGTAATACATTGGTATTTGTCTTGATTAAATGTGAATTGAAATTGTGCAATTCTTAAGAGTTTTTTGAGTGGTCGCGTGGCCACATAGAATTTTTCCAAGTGTGGTGTGCTGAGCCACCTAAGTTCCGTGTGATTTTTGTCTTGTTAAATTTAAATGAGTTTATTTTGTAATAAAGTTTGTTAAAATCAATCGTGTTTCATCTGTCGAGTTGTCCTTGTATACGGGCTGGAACCTGTCCATTGGCAGGCCTATCAGTCCATAACTTCGGGTGCGAATCTAGTGAAAGACACCATAACATTCGTGACAGTTACAACTACATAGAGAATACATCCCCCACAAACAGAAAGGCTGCAGAAGGAAGTGTAAGGGCACAAAAGACCAACTCTTGATAAACAAAATGGTAATGAAGAATAGTCAGAGAAGGAAAACCAACCTAAGCATGGCATGGATTGGCTACAAGAAAGCCTTCGACATGATAGTATTACACACGTGGCTAATAGACTAGCAGAGGTTAACATCAGGAGAGGGATCTTTCAAGGTGACTCACTGTCCCTACTATGATTCTCATGACAAAAGTATTGCTGAAGATGGATGCTGAGTACCAACATAAGAAAGTGAAAGCAACAGAGTTAACCATCTGATGTTCAAGGATGACATCAAACGTTCGTGCGAGTAGGACATGTCTGAGAAGTGCTGTGTAAAGTGCAAGCTGCGATGCTCAAAGTGAATACCAAGAAGAGAATTAAGAGTATATACATAGGCATACTTTCGAGTGACAATATATTGTACATCTGTAACAGTTGCAAGGGGCCTGAACAAAAAGCACACATGAAACTCACTGAAGATGAGCTTGAAGAAATAAAAGCAAACACTGAGGTATTAGCAGAGCTGATTCAGGATTCGGCTCAAAAAACTAATGTCATGACCAACATAGATGAAATTCAATGCCAAACTGACAAAGTTGATAAAGATGTAAAGATTATGACAAATATGGACAAAGCTTATGCAGAATCACTAAAGGCAAAAAAAAAAAATGCTTTTGATCAGATCTACAAACAAAGAGAGCACATCAGGAGATAAAAAGAAGCAAATTACGAGTAAAATAACGCCGCCAGTTGAACAGGTTAAAACAGCAAAAGATGGACACATAAGATTTCCAGGCAGGAAAAACTTAGAAAAGGTAAAAATAGAGAATCAATAATATATCAGTAAACGAGAAGGGTAAACTTAAACCCAAAATAAAAGTAGTATATGTTCCAAAGGACGAAGATGGCATTGGCAAGAACTTTATAAAGAAAAATCCATAGATAGTAGGTACCTACTCTCATTTCTGGAGATGACGACCTTAAAATTGTAAAGGAAATTAAAGCCAAAGATAACAAAAATAAGCACTATATCATCAAATGCACACCACAAATACTAAAGGCTATCTAAGACAGAGGTGACAAGTTGTATACGCTGTATAGCCGTTGCAGTGTGTATGACTGATACATGTCCTATCAATGCTATAGATGTCAGGAATTTGGTCATAGTGCAATAAATTGTAGAAATAACCAAGTTTTCCCTAAATGCAGTGAAAATCACACATCAAATGAATGTACTAGCACCACCTTATGGAGGAGTGATATGGTAGTTACATTTGACAATGTCTTCGAAGGTTGCAAGAGAGTGTCATTGGGTTGTTTATAGTTGTCGGGAATAATTGAGAGTCTAAGTGTTTTTGTGTGTTTGATGTGTCGTGTTCATGTTTGGTATTGCTGTGCGGTAGTGTGTAAGTGCGTAAGAGTTTTTCTGAAGAGTGTGAGTGAGCGACCTGTCAAGAAAAAGAGAGAAAGAGGTAAGTAGTGGGTGGATAGTTAGTGATGGTTTGCTTGTTGGGTGGTTGTTTTGGGTTATCTGCTGGTACGGTTGCTGGGTCAGTCAGTCAGTCTGTTTTCAGAGTCTGTGATGATCAGTCAGTATTTGGCAGTTTTTGGGACAGTCAGTTTGGCCATGGGTAGTGAGTTGTTGTTATTTGTTTTTTTTATTCTTTTGATGTTGTGTAATTGAGTTTGTTGTGCTTGTGTCCGTCTGAAGGTTGTTGAGCTTGTGGGGTTCTATTGTGTTTGATTTGTGAATTGTTGTGAACTATTGGTGTTTGTTTCTGTTGTTGGTTTGTTGTGTTTTGAGTTGTTGTGTGGTCTCGGTGTTGATTGGTGTTTGTGTCGGAATTGTGGTGTTTGTTGAGCTGTGTGAAATTTAGGTGTTGTGGGTGTTTGTTTGTGTAGTGATTTGTCGTGTTGATTTGAATTGTGTGGTTTTGGTGCTTCTTTGGTTTTTTGGTGTATGATATTCAGTGGTTGTCATGTCTCAGCGTCTGAATCCAGTGGACACCACAGCGTCTTGCCCTGATTGTGTCAAGTTCCCTGGTGAGTACCAAATGTCTTTGAGATTGTGTTTTTGCCTTGCTGAACCAAGTGTCCCATTAGTAATTAAAGTAACGTAAAGGGCAAAGTGTGGCTGGGGGAAATTTGTAAGCCAGGAGTGGTTAACATAATGTGGGGAGGTCTTGCTCGCTTTTGTTTTTTTTTGCTTGTGATTCTGCCACAACCTTGTATTGTAAAATTATAGAAAAGAAAGGCCATAGTGAGAATGAACATAAAACAAATGATAGGAATAAGTGCATAGTATATAAAAGAACAAGTATTAAGGGCGAAAAATAATATGGATTATGGCTTTGATGAATAATCTGTGCAATTAAATAAACATACAGTCAGTAGGAAATAAAACCAGCATTAGAGATCTTATAAATTATCACAAACTAGATATATGCATACTAACAGAGAATTGGCCAAGAAATAGTAGTGGGTAAAAATATTAAGGATCCGTGACCACTATTTGGGGACAAATTTTCAGTGATGTTTTTGATATCTTGTGCTGATACACTGCAAAATTAGCGGGGGTGACCCTTCCAAAACCTTGGGCTAACTCTGTAAAGTGGCAAAATCCAAGATGGCCGTCAAGTTCTTTTAGACCATCCCTTTATCAGCAATGGTCAGGTAGAGTCATTTGTGGGGGGATGCGGCTAATCCCCCCAAGAGCCGCATCACCTGGAGGCCAGGTCAGGGCGAGAAGTCACTCAGCTACCGTTTCATTCAAATGTATATCACAGGTCACTTCAGTCATCTCTGTATTGATTTAGTTTTACATTCTTCGAATACAACCATAGTTTTGATTTTTTATATAATCTAAATTATTATTTAAATAATGCCAAACAACTGCGCCGTGTTTGGTTGTTATTCAAATAGTAGAAAAAAGAGGAGGTATCCTTTTTCCGATTCCCTCGTGATGAGGAAACAAGACGGAAATGGGTTCATCGTTGTAATAGAAAGGACTACTTTAACCCTACTGCTCATCGCATATGCAGTAAACATTTTGAAGAAAATGCATATAAAAGAGACCTGCAGCAGGAACTTCTTGGATCGCGAGCCCCAGCAATGAAATTCAGACGTATGAATGTGAGGAAAGCAGTGCAGCTTCTTTCGGAAACAACATCTAAAGCTTTAAATTTTTATGGAAGTCAGGGACTTTTGACGAGCATGTCCTGGGAAAGTACAAGGGACTTTATAAAGCTTGCCGACTCCTGGTTTGTTGTGTTCAATTCAAAGGTACCTTATCACAGAAAGAAATCTATAAATACTTATGGGATGCAACTGATGGAACAGAATAAAATCCTTGCCAATATGAAGTGTACTGCTGAAACAATACGAGTTTGCAAAAGTAATAAGTTCTATCAGTTCCAAAAGGGACTTATTGTGTCATGCAAATCCTTGCCAAGGTTGCATATGTATAAAAGTAAATATGATGTATCATACATAATTACCTCCAGACTTAACTAAGATGGACTGGAAAACATGTTTGGCTGTCTTAGACAAATGGGTGCAACTTATGATCATCTTACGCCAGATGAAGTCAAACACAGAATAAGGTCATATTTACTTGGCAAAATAAACTCTATAACTGGAAAAAATTGTAACTCGATGAAGGAGTGCGATTCTTCAAATATGTCGGAAGGAATGTTCAGTCAAGAGAAAAGTTGTGAAAATAATGATTCAAATGAAACCTATCTTGAAAGAGAGCTTATGATTTCTGCAGTGGTGTTTGCCTCTACTGAAGATGAGAAGATCCCACAAGAAGATTCAGAAAACTTTGAAAATGAATTTCATGAAATAACTTTAGAGAATGTTGCAGACGAAGAGGGCCTTCGATATGTTGGAGGATATGTGGCATCTAAATTTCCAGATTATCAGTTCTTAGGATGTAAACTTAAAATAGTGGAAGGTTCCTGGATTAGCGCAGTAGAGCGACATGATGATAAATTAACGGAACCAAGTACTGAGTTATTTGAAAAATTAAAGGTAACGGAAAAAATGTTTCAAACATACAATGGAGAAAATACACTGAGACCAGGCAATGGAGTATTATGCGACTTGGCCCGCCATATTGAAAATTGTTTATCCTTGCCTTTTAAAGTAATATTGTTTTTTGTCAGATAACGGATGATTTTAGGATGAGAGCTCTGAATGCCCAAATTTTATCAAGTGGGCAAAAAAAGAAAAAGATGCATAAATTAACTAAATAATGCAATGAAAATTTTAAAAATTGTTGTTTTTTTCACTTTTACTGAGTATTTTTCATTTCCATTATGAAGCGAGATACTGTTATGTGTTATCTATGTCGATATATGTTAGTTTATTAAGTAATGTATTGTAAAATTATACATAAGCCTTTGTAAATAAATGCCAGGTCAAATGCTAATTTAATATTTTTTTAAGTCCTGTCAAGCATATTAATTTAAGGTTTCTATCATATATTAGCGAGCCAAACATTATCAATCCACGATTTTGTATGTGTAGTACAGTGACCTATATGAATTTAAAAGAACACCAAACGTATACAAGATAACAGAGTGAAAAGGACATCTTACAGGCCTAATCTCTTCGACCCAAGGTACTTAAGTTTCCCAAGGTAGTACTTGCCTTGACCGCTCCCACCCTGGCCTCCAGGCCTGTCACGGAAATACCCCACAACTACCCCCGCGACCAAAGTGACTGTACCTCTCTCCCTTATGCTGGGGTCACACATTCACGTATCACGACGGCGTATGCCCACGTATGTGGATCTTGGGCATCATCGCGGTGAAATGACCTTGAACAGCTGGTAAACAGGACACGGGCTACCGGACGTAAAGCCAGCGACGTAAATTGCGCCGCAAATGTACGCGCAAAGAAAGCAAGGTCGGACGTCTACCTGGAACTTACGCCGATCAACTTCACGTCAAGACCACGCCCACCGTTGTGGGGCTGTGCTGTTGCCAGGGGTATGAGCACATTACTACAGTTTTTAATTTTTTTTTATTTTTATTCTGTTTGAATCCGCGAAAGACATCTACAACACAGCTGAATATTACAGTTGAAAATTATATGCACACAAAATCGAGATTTATTATCATTGAGAGAGAGAGAGAGAGAGAGAGAGATTTACCAAGATATATACTTTCTAATTGTACAACAAAAACATTTCAGTAGACGCAATTAGAATAATGGTTGTAAATGAGCACATCACTGATTATATATTAACCCCATTTCTGAATGATATTTATAGCAATAACCAAGTAACCAGTCGACAAGGAATACAATACGTAGTTTTAGGAATTATGATTTATGAACGCTTTGGGAGCTCTTATATAAGATTAGCACTAGAATTGCCTTGCTTCGATTTTACCATTCAGACATACACTTAGACTTATAAAACTGTTGACTATGGGCGATTTATATTTAAGCGATATAGAATAACATCTAATAACTTATCAAACATTCTTAAAAATAAATAGGAATTCTACCTATTCAAGATAATATTTTTTTAGATGTATATAGGAATTCCTCTTAGATATTTACATTATTTGTTACACCATTATTGTAAGACTGCTATTCAGAAGAAATAAATATCTTCGACACTTCCATAATCTGAGGATACCGTGTTACCGGGAAAGTGTTCGTGTGTGTGTGTGTGTGAAAGTTATTCTAGCAGATTATACTATACGTTTGCTGTCTACAAGTGAAGTCTTTTGTTATTTTTGGCCTAAGCAGTAAAGGTTATTTCAAAAAGGACTACTAGACATCCTAACAATTGTCTTCGTCAGAAATTTCCCCAGTATTTTTATATTCGTTATCCATTTCCCACTCGCCTTTTATTGAAACCTTGTCTCCATATTCTGAATCGTGATCAGCCACCTGAGACACAGAGAAACAGCCCCTGGGCTATGAAGCCATTAGTCCTGCTCCCACACAAATGGTTCGCACTGCATGGGTCCATATAAGTACTCGTCCAACCCGGGATTATTCATAGCCTAAAGGAAACCTTACCAATAACACCAGGCCCCAACTCCTCTACTGTTCCTGCGTTGCTAATCATAAATTAATTTCTTACTGGATTAGGTGTGGCAGACGACGTATAGGCGGTAGATGCCGGAATCCTGTTGACGAAAATGACCCGGTTGTTGATTTCTGGTTGAGATTTGTGTACCGGAACGCTGGAATACTACCTTGGGAATAGAGCCTGGGATTACCCTGTATCCCTCTGACAGATTCCAATTCATTGTTTGATTGATGATAGCGGTCAAAAGTCAGGAGAAAGTGGAAATCGTATTAGGAGCCAGTGCTAAAGGATTATTCCAAAATCCGCCATTGTCAATGAAAGAAATAACTGAGACCGTCAGGTCTTGGGATAATCCTGTGGCCATATTTTCAAGTTGATTTTCCAACAGATGACCCGAGGGCGCCGACCTGACCTTTTATACCACGCTACAGCGTTGCCATGTCGTACAGGGTTGTAAATGTGTGAATCGGTTTCGCCGTAGGCTGCAGCGCAATAAGGAGGCCCACGTGCTTCGCGGCGGAAAGAAAACAACGACGGCGAACAATGCAGGTGACCCTAGCGTGTACCCCGCAGCAGTCACCGTGGGTCCCACGTGCAATGCCTGGAGCTACGTCAGGAGACATTTGGCGTGACCACCCACGACTTGTTTTGAACATTTCAAAACAGGAGTGGGCTACGGCGCCCTAGTGGGCGGAGCTTAGCAGCCGGACGACACGTCGCCGTACGTTTACGATTTTACGTGTGTTTTACGTTACATTTACGGTTTACTGACGTGAGCTGTTGCCAACTACCAATTTCCGCTCATGCGTGGCCGTGCGTGCGTTGATACGTGAATGTGTGACCTTAGCATTATTCTATATACCTTGATGTTGACAATCTGTAGTGGTGTGTGCTTCCACTTTAGCGTATAGGCACTCAGAACAAGAAAGACATTCATTTTTATAGCAATTGTTGAAAATTATATCAATCATAATTGATAAAAGAATTAAATCCCTGCCATTTATATGCTATTTGTCATTGCATAAGTACAACTCATTGCGTGAGCATGATTAACTGACATTCCGTACTAAAAAAAAAGTAAAGAGATATTAAATCATTACTGAATTGCATTAATATTTCGACATATATATATATACATATATTATATATAATATATATCTATATATATATATATATATATATATATATATATATATATATATATATACATATATAATACATACATATACACACACACATATTGCTAAAATAATATAAGACTTCAGTATTCAAAAGAGTCAAAGTCATCAAGTTCCTCTGCACCTGAACCACGTGAATCAGAATCTGTTAATGTTTATGTGCCTATGTCCATGGCATGTGAATCTAAGGAATTTTTGTCTTTTTGGAAGAGCGGACTTGGTGTTACAGAGAGGTAGGATTTTCCAGAATTTAAGATCCAGCTATGCTCTAATGGGGAACAGTCAAGTAATAGTCGATGAACGTTCTTCAAAACAAACACCTGATAGTTTGGTCGAGTCTGGAGGGATCCGAAGTGTAGACTTACGTTTCATCATTTTCCACTCTGAAGCACAATCTTCTAAAGTTTTGCTGACTTTGACATTATACACAAATTGAATGGAAAACTGTCATGCTGCTAAGTGTTCTGTGAGACTGGAAGGCTTGGCCCGAGTGTTTGTAGAAACTGTCTAGCTTGTCTTGATTTCACTTTGCTGTCATATACAACTCTCTTTCCATGACCAAAAATTGCTGCAGCTGTATCAGATCTTGTTCAGCAATATCCTCAGGACAAATTTGGGAGCAGTCATCATAAGTAGCTTGTTGTCTTTTTATGTTTGTATGGAATATAAGAAGAGCACATTTGGTTTCTGCTGAGCATGCCGTCAAAATTCTTTAATCAAGAACTGTTGAAGCCTGATCTTGTTTTGAGGATTTTGAAAGAGACGGTTGAATTCTTGAGGTGAAGGCAATTTAATGTCCCTCTTCATGTAAACACTGCCAACCATTTCAATGCCTGCCCGTCTGTCATGCTCACAGTGTTTTATGTTCACAGGGAGATCATATGGGTCATTGACAAATATCACTTGAGAAGCAGTAGCGTGATGTGCACATATCATAAAAAAATATCTTCTCAGCATAGTCTCCCCAAGTATAAAAGCTTCCATCAGGCTTGAGTCTGTCTTCTGTAGGTGTGGAAAGTCTTCACATGAAGCCCATGTCAATCAAAGCTATGGATGATGATAACACTGACAATTATGTTACAATAATTTATAGACTTACTTGAAAGCCACGATCTTGTAAATGTTCCGAAGAAACCGACATCATCATTGAACCATACTATCGACTTAGTGATACAAAACAAAAACAACGAGATTGTGAGTGACATACTAATTGAGCCTGAATGTGTTATATCTCCAATACATAAACTAGTCGCATTTAGTATGAATATATGGAAAGGCTATGCAATGAAAAAACCATCACTTACAGAAACAAAACCAACTTTAAAGCTGATAAATTTATTGTTGAGAGCGTAAAGAAAATAAGAGAAACTAGTCGGGAGTGCAAGAGTAATTTGAGAAATACCCTAAACAGCCAGAAATCAGCACATTGACTAAATTATGTAAACAAAGAAAATATATTACAATGAAATATTTAGTGAAGAGAAAAATCCTGAAAAAAAATCCATGATAATTTAGTTGGAATACTAGGACTCAAAAGAGAAAAAGTTCTACTTGACGCAGGGCTGTTTCTACCTGTGTGGGGGCCCTAGACAAGATGTTGTTGGGGGTCCCTAGTATAGATAGGTAGGTAAGTACTTCATTTATCCCCAAGGGGTTTGTCAAACTGTGATGAAGCGATTCTTAACCCTTTAATTGGTCTGCTAAGATGCAAGAAACTATTACACTTCACATTTATTTATTTCACATCTATTTCAAAGTGCAAAGATAATAAAAAAACAACACTTAAAATAATGCTTAATTAGCATCACAGCCACACTTAGCAGAAAAACAACTAATAATTCACATTATTCACAGTAACAATGTATTGTCCTCAAAGTGTCTGCTTCCTGGCTTTTTTACTTGCAAACTCATGAATAATGTCCTCATATGACACCTGCTTGCCAACCTCATGGTTAATGATGATCATTGCAAGACCAGCGAGTCGATCCTGTCCCATGGAAAACCTTAGATAGGTCTTGATGAGCTTCAGTTTTGAGAAGCTCCTTTCTCCTGGGGCCGCCATAGTCACAGGCAGAATTCAGGCGATTCTCAGGGCAACCCACAGATTGGGATACAGTTCTTCCAAATGTTTTTTGTGGATAAAGGTGAGGAGCTCAAGAGCAGTCATATCATCTGAGGGTAAGCTTGGCAAGTTTTTGACCTCTGCTGCCAGTTCCTTTCCATCAATGTCAATTTCATTTCCAGTGCTTAATGTCATGCAGAGGTTGTCACACTGGTTGCTCAATGCCTAATCATCCAATTTTTGGAAGCTGAGCAGCACTCCAAATCTGTCTCTCACTTCACCCTTTGTTTCAAACCTATCTGTTAAGGATTCAATGGCTTTGTCAACAACATTAAAGGATGTTGCTTTTAGCCTCTTCATGGCATCTGCAATGGGCTCATCTGGGGCTTCATAAGCAAAGTGCTTTTTTGTGCTTCTTAATCTTTTGTCTTTGAGTAAAACTTCTACATTCATTTCCGCATACATAACTGAGCTGAAGCAAAGTCATTTCTTCTGTAGTTAGTCAGAGATGTTTTTGCTTTAGTGAGGAGGTCAACTGCCACATCAAGCTGCATTTTGGGAGACTGCCGGAGCTCGCTGACTTCATGCCATACGACTGTGCAAATGATAAATCAGTATGACCCCATCTCTTCTGTCAAACTTTGGGCTTCAACCTTGGTCAAAGGATCCGTCACTACCCTGATCTTCAGCAAGACTTCCCTATATTCGAGGCCTGATATCGCACAGCCTCTATGCTGTTAATACGGCTCTCCCACCTTGTGTTACTCCAAGTCTTGAGTGCAACAGTGACACGTTCCCTTAGGATTGCCCATCTTTGTGGTAATGGTGAAAAAAGTCTGTACAGTTTCTGTACATTGCTGAAATAGCTGATGACATGTGTTGAAGCTGTTGCTGCATCAGATACCACCAAGTTTAGGGAATGTGCCTCACATGGAACATACGTAATGTGCATGAGGGTTCTTCTCCAGAAGTCTGGCTGGAACTCCTTTGTTCCTCCCTTTCATGTTGGCACCATTATCATATGATTGTCCTTTGCAATCATAAAAGGGAATATTCACCTCCATTAGTTTCTTCAAAATCAATGGTGACAAACCAAGACCTGTTGTTTCAGAAACTACAAGAAATCCCATAAAATGTTCCTTGATTTCTGGTGCGTTGTCCATTTTAACAGTCCTTATGATGACTGACATCTGTTCTTGATGGCTTACATCGGGAGTACAGTCCAAAATAACTGAATAATATTTGGACTGTTTAATCTCAGTCACCACTGTGTCCACTATTTTCCTACTGATTGGGGCAATAAGTTTATTTTGAATGATATTTTCAAGATAGCTGGAATGATTCAACTGGCCACTCTCACACTCTCAATGTGCTGCTTCATGACAGGTTCAAATTTAGCAAGCAATGGGAAATTTCAACTTTTAATCAGGCCCCCAGGTGTCTTGGGAAATTAAAATTTTCCAAGCTACC
The DNA here is from genome assembly GCF_015104395.2 of Macrobrachium nipponense. Lineage (NCBI taxonomy): Eukaryota > Metazoa > Arthropoda > Malacostraca > Decapoda > Palaemonidae > Macrobrachium > Macrobrachium nipponense. Next base: position 44,679,275 of record NC_087215.1, on the reverse strand, counting down.
CAGGGGGCTCCTGGTGGCTTGGGGACCCTAGGCAATCACCCAGTCCACCTATAGTGAGAAACGGCCCTGACCTGATGTAACCAGTGACCACAAGAACCTGGCTGATAACCTTGTGAACTACTTTGAAAAAAATATTGAAAGAAGCTGTCATAGTTTAAAAAAGGAGGTCCATTCTGATCACCCATTCTGAGTAATAGCAAATTCAGTAAGTTTGAAGAACTGAACATATGAATGAATTAAAAAAAAAACTATGAGAAAGGCAAAATACACCTGCTGTGAAAATTACCCATTTCCTATGAGCGACTTAAAAAGAGGCAAAAAACTCTTAATCAGTTGTGGGAGCTATATTTGTCCAAATGAGTTTAGCACAGGCATCCTCCCCAAATAGTGAAAAGCTTGCTTATATAAAACCGGCTTACAAAGGAAAAGGTGATAAAGAAAATTTAAACTTCTAGAGGCCAATATTGAATCTATCGTACTTATTGAAACTAATAGAAATGGTAGTTCACGAACAAACTTGGAAACACTTGAAATAACTCATTATTATACCCGAAAATCAGTCAGCTTACAGAAAAAACCACTCAACAGAAACTACATTGTGCACAATTACAAATCACATGGTAAAAATTATGGCAAATGAAGTGTGATATCCTGGTTATGCTCAACCGAAGTGCAGGATTTGACACAGTTGACCATAATCTACTGCTTGAAGTCCTGAGAGCAGTAGCCATTGAAGATGATCTGCTCAAATGGTACAAATGCTACCTAGAAAACAGGAAGGTGTAGGAAACAGAAGGAAACCTGTGTGTCACTTCAGTGCTTTATTACACGTCCAGTCTTTACAGAGGCGTGACTGCAAGTGAGAGTTGCAGATATGCGAGCTACATTGGCGCCAATTGCGCTGCCCTCTTGGCAACAGACATTACATATGTTCAACCATTCTACATCCCTCCCCCCCCCCCCCCCCCCCCCCCCCCCCCTAAGATTATGTCATGGCAGAATGGCATAATATTACATGGAAATAATCAGTGATGGCAATAAGCAAATATGTATTAAATACATATATATATATACACACAAAGAAAATATGCAAGGAAAAAAATCTTATAGAAAAATGCAATGGTGAATGCACAGGTATTACAGCATAAATTGACATGCATGGCAGCAACATGAATATGCATAAAAATATGTCTGCAAAAATTAATTGTAGCCAGTTCGGCTTATCAAAAACAGAAGACAAGAAAAGCATGAGGGACAATATAAGACAATTTTACAGTGGCACAAGCATGAGCATGGGTTAACACTCAACATCACCCATGACATACTCGCCCATCCATGAAGGTTGTACTGTCTGCCTTTTTGGACGAGGTGGAGTGGGGTCTGGGCGTGGGGAAGTGGCTGACGATGTTGGGGGCTGATGTTTTAGCACTTTCAGGTGCTTCCTGTTTCTGGGTGACACTCGATCGCTTCCATCCACTCTAATGAGATACTGTCGGTGGCCCTTGGACTTCACTACCAACCCAGATCAGTCTCAGGTTTTGGTTACAGGATCCTGCACTCTTACCCTGCAGCCTACAACAAGGGGTAGAAGCTCCCTGGTCCCAGCAAGTGGTTGGGTCTCCTTTTGGGACCTGCCATTTGTAGTTACCTCTTCTGGATTATCTTGTCCCAGTGTCTCTCCATCTTGTAATGCTGTCTGGGCGTTGGCACTCCATCTCTGAGCTGCCTACCAATGGCAAGCTGTGCTGGGGACTTGTCGAACCCCTTAGGAGGGGTGTTGAGGTACTGAAGAATTGCCAGAGATGCCTTGCTACAATTAAGGCTACCTGCTTTGCCTATATTTGACCTGATGATCCTCTTGGCAGTCTTGACTGCTGCTTCAGCCCTTCCATTGGACTGGGGGTAATGGGCTGATGAAAGGCGACAGTAACTCCCCATTTTCTGAAGAATGATGTGATCTCTACCCTAATGAGGTTTGTGCCCCCATCTGTCAAGATTAGCTCTGGTGCTCCCCATCTTGTGAAGTACATCCTCAACACTGATATGATTCTTGATGAAGTTGTACTATGTGGAAAGTGAGCGACTTCCAGCCACCCGGTGAGTCTGTCTGCATAGGCCATGTACATATGGCCCTCCAACTATAGCATGTCCACCCCCGTTGACTGGAATGGGTATTCTGGGGGTGCTGTGAGTACTATTGATTCAGAAGGTTGTGATGGAGCATGTATATCACAGGAGGCACATCCATCCCCGTGGCTCTGCAGGTCACCTTCCATGCCTGGCCAGGAAACTGATTGCCTAGCCCTGCGGAGCATGGAGTCCACCCCTGATGTCCTGCGTGAAGGCCTGTAATGACTTGAAGGTGAAGTTCCTCTGGGATGAACAGATGTGGGCATCCTTGCTCATAAGGGTAGACTATCAGGCCTTCTACCATAGATAACCTGTCCCTAACTGAGTAGAACTGACGTTGGCAGGCGCCAACTCCTGTGCCTTCTGTGGGTGCCAGTCATTTGCTGCCACTTTAGCTACCAACAACTGGTATACAGGGTCTTTAGAGGCTGCTACTTTGACCCTCTCCTCGTCAAGTATGAGGCACTCTTGCTCAAGGGCAGTGGCCAAAGCAGCAACAAGGGCGGCAGTCATATCCTCTTCAAGTTCAGAGTCCTTGTCATCTGGTTTGCAACGGAGAGCAGGGAAGTGTGATAAGAAGTCAGCAGCACAATTCCTCTTCCCTGGTAGGTATCTTACCTGGAACCTGTATTGCAGGGTTTTCTCCTTGAGACGGAAGTCTTGGGTTCAGTATATCCTTCAGCTCTCTATCACCCAGGGCTTGACCAGCAGGCAGTGGTCAATCACCATCATTAAGTTGGGGCAGCCCAACAGGAGTAGCCTGGCCTTCTTGAGACACCACGTGACAGTTAAGGCCTCTCCCTCAACAGCAGCATACCCAGCTTCAGCTTGTGACAAGTGACGGCTCCCACATAGATCAATAAGCCACCCACCCTTGCAGCAGAATGGGACATCAGCTGAGGTACAAGCACAGTACTGCTGCAGATAACAAACCCGATCCCATCTCTGCTCCAATCTGTTAGGGCTGCCGTAGGTCGGGTCTTGTCTTAGTATACCAGCCCATTCTTGGCCAGCTTGCATGTGGCCTCCTGTGCGTGGTGGAATCTCTCTTATAGGTTGTTATCCCAGTAGACATTCTTGCTTGCAAATTTCTTCAGGAGGTCTCTGAAGGGTTCCATCAGTGGGGTGGGGGCAAGGAAGGATGCCAACTGGTTGACAAAGCCAAACCATGAACTGATGTCAGTGACAGAGGGATTGTCAGGCAAAGGGAATCTCCGTATGGCAGCTAGACTCTCCTCTGTGGGCCTATAGGAATCCCATCCCAGCTGGAATCCGACAAAGCTCACTTCTCTTTGGCAGAAGCTGAATTTCTCTGGCTTGAAGGTTATCTCCTTTTTGGCACATGTGCCCAAGAAATTATACGCTGTTGTCATATAGAAGAGTATCATCAACACACTTGTGTTTTCGGGGAATGTCCTTGATGGTGTCATCAAACCTCTTGGTGTAGGCATCTGAAGCTGAACAGTGATCCATGGGTATTCTTCTGTATCGATAACGCCCCCAGTGAGTGATAAAGGTTGTGAGTTTGCGGCTTTCTTCATCTAACTCCACCTGGTGGAAGCCCCAATGCGCATCTGCCACTGTCTTAAGGGGAATGTAAAGGTACCCCTGAGATCATATCGAAAGGAGCAGGGGTGTGATGTATCTCTCTCCTATAGGAGGCATTGAGGTGTAGAAAGTCCACGGTGCGGCAGGGCTGACCTGACTTCTTGGCAACAATGACCATCCTCGCACACCATTCTGTTACTTCACCAGTTGGTACCTCCTCAATGATGCCTTTCTTGATGTCCTGGTCCAACTGCATCTTCACTTCTGATTCCCAATGCTTTGGCACTGATGCTGGGGTGTGGTATGCATAGGGGGTTGCCCCTGGCAGTAGATGGGTATGGTCCGGCTTGCCTTCTATGACAGGGGGGGGTTCCCTTTCTGTGTTGAATGTCAATGACGAAAAATGGCGCAAGAGCCACTGCTCCAACTTTGGGACATTCTCCTCCACTGGTGGGAAGGGTATGGATGAGCGCTTAGGCAGGGACTCCCCAATGGGGGTGGGTACCTCATGCTCCAGTGCAAGGCTTGCTGACACCGGTATGTGGTGGGGAAAGGACTGGGGCACAAAGCCAAGGTCCTTACAAGCAGCCAATGAAAGAAAGAATGACCTTGCAGACTTGATGGAGTACACTTCTTGGACGGTTGTCCTGTTACCATATTGAACGCAAAGAGGGCCAGTTCCCATACACTCCAATCTAATGTTGGCAACATCATGTAGGGCCCCGCAGTGTCATGAAAGGGCAGGCCTTTCAATGAGGGTCGACAGCAGGGTGGGGCCTGCAACACACACTTGGGCCCCAGTGTCTACCACAGCCTGTATAGGGCTGTGACCCTTAGGCCTAGGGCTATGCACTGATGAGGACACTACCACTTGTATAGTAGGCTGCCTACTAGGTTGTACCCCAGCAGTGACTGCCCCCAGTGTTACTGATGAAGCAGAGGCATCATTCACCATCTTCTTGCTCCTACAAAACCGTTTCAAGTGGCCAATTTTATTTGCAGCCATGACAAACACTATTTCTCGCTGGGCACAACACCTTCCTGGGCTCGTGCTGCACTCTGCAGTTCCCACACACACGAGCATTGATGGGAACCGAGGCCCTCTCATTACTCTTCATTGCTGCACACTCAGGGGGGCTGGGGTCTGTCTCCACATCGGCCATGTGCCATGCTGGGGCATGGATGCATCTTTGCGGGCTGCTTCGTATGTTGCACACACTGCCCTTAGGGCATATACACTACAAACAGAATCCCTTAGACCTACCATATGCTTTCTAATAAACATATATTCGGACAAATCACAATGACAGCTAGGGCACTGGAAGCCACAGTCCATGGCCTTTTGAGAGCACTTTGCAAAATATTCACTAATGGACTCCTCATGCCCTTGCACATACACAAAAAACTCAGCCCAATGCACAGCCTGGTTCGATGCATGCAGAACCATGGCCCCTATAGCATCCAAAGCCCCTTCTGGAGACAAGTTAGCCCACTGGAAATCACTATACCTGGCATCCAGTGTACGTTGCAACTCTGGGGTGCAATGAAGCCTAATGTGTTGAACTGCATCCACTGGTTGAAGCTTATGTAGCCTAAGCCAATGTGTCATGGACCGTTTCCAAGTCCTGTAGGAGGCTGATGACATTTCCAAAGCACACTTCTCTGGTAGTGGTGGGGCCAGGGCCATGGGGCCTCTCTGTAAATGTAAGCCCCTCGCCATTGTAGCCAAACGGTCGTTAAGGGCTTGTAATGCATCTCGACCCTCAGAAACTACATGTTGTAGAGCTGGTGATCTTGATGCCACTCCGACGGGAGTACTGTGGGCACCCCTGAAGGATCGTCGTGCCCTCCTTGCCGTGAAAGACGGTCTCCCTGTTGTAGACATGATTATTCTTTATGGATCCTACTCACTGCGCCATGTAGGAAACAGAAGGAAACCCGTGTGTCACTCCAGTGCTTTATTACATGTTCAGTCAATAAAGAGGTGTGACTGCAAGTGAGAGTTGCAGACACACGGGCTACATTGGCGCCAATCGCGCTGCCCTCTTGGCAACAGACATTACATATGTTCAACCATCCTTCAGAGGGTTACAGTGGTTATATCAAATGTGAAATCAGAAAAGACTAAAATAGAGGAGTGCCCCATGGCAGCATCCTGGGTCCACTGCTATTTGACATTTACACGACTGAATTATCTAGAATCCTAAACAAGCACAAGGTTAGTTATAAACTTTATGCTAGTGATACTCAGTTCTATTTTCCTCTTGAAACGGTAGAAGATGCCATTAGTAAAATTGGTGCAATAATGAAAGATATAAAAAAAAGTGGATGTCGACAAAGAAACTAAAACTCAATGAAGACAAAACTATGAATATGAACACTTCAAAAGAATAACTATTGGTTCGTCATCCATAAACACTATAATGGCAGTGAGGATATTCTATTGATAATAGAATATTGACGAAAAATCATATATTGCACATTTTAAAAACCTGTAACTATCATATTAGAAACATTGTATGGAGGAGTTTTGGTAGTTCCATTTGACAGCGTCCTTGAGGATTGAGAGTGAGAGAGAAAGTGAGTTTCTTGGTTTGTATTGCTGTTGAGATCGTATGGTATGTATTTGTGCTTTGGTTTTCTGTGTGAGAGAGAGAGAGAGGAGGAGAGGGCGTAACTGGTGGATGGATGGTTAACGATTGAATTGGCTGTTGGTGAGTTCTGGGTTGTCTGCTGGTGCAGCTGGAGTTAGTAAGATCAAAGTTCTGTGTTTTGAGTCAGTCTTTGGTGAGAGCCGGTGATGATCAGTAGTGTCAGCAGCGGTCTGTGAAGGCATTGAAAGTCAGTTAAGTTGTGTGTTATTGATTTGTTGTTTAGTTGTTGTTGTGTTGTTGAGTTGTGGGGTTGTGGTCCTTGGGTGTTGAGTTGTGTTGTGGGGTTGTGGTCTTTGGTTGTTGTATTGTTGTTGAGTTGTCGAGTTGTGGTTCTTGGTTGTTGTCTTTGTTGTTGGTGGTGTCTCAGTGACCTCGACCAGAGGACAGTACAGCGTAGCCCTGAGTCTCTGGAGTTGGGTGAGTACATGTGTTTGTGTTTTTGTTCTGTGTATAAGTAGGTCAGTTGTCCTGCATGTATTCTGTAGTGTAAAGAGGAAAGTGTGGCTGAGGGTGAGTATGGCAGCCGGATTGGTTAAGATTATGTGGGGGTGATTTTGCCACATGTTTTTTGAGCTTATGATCCTCACCACATTATTTTTTGGCGCCCAAACAGCGACTGCTGGTGCGGCAGCTGCAGGACGATTGGGGTAGTGAGTTGTGTGATTGATTGGTGAAGGAAAGTGAAGATGGAAGGGTTGAAGGAGATGAAGAGGCTGAAGGAGGTGTTGCAGTTGGCGAGGGAAGCTAAGGAAAGATTGGAAGTCGGGTATGAGAGGTTGAGGGTAGAGTATGAGGAGCTCAAGAGCGAGTTAGAGGAAATGAGAGGAATGCTAAGGAGTGTGAAAGTAGAAATGAAAGAAGAGGTGAAAGGAGAGGAAGAGAGAATGGTTGAGAAAATGGATGAAAAATTCAGAGTAATGATAAATGTAGTGCAGGAGATGATGAAAGGTTGACATAGAAGGTTGTTTCATGGGGGTAACTCTCTCGGCATGTCTATTAGGAGTTCCAGCAGGTCCGGACACCATTCTGCCTTTGGCCATAAAGGAGCTACCAGAGTCATTTTGAGGTTCTGAGACCGCATTACCCTGTTCAGAACCTGACGGATTAGACAAAATGGAGAAAATGCTACACGTCCAGATTGTCCCAAGGGTGTTGTAGCGCATCTTCTGCTACTGCCTCTACGTCTGGGACTACCGAACAATACACTTCCAACTTTTTGTTGTACCTGGTTGCGAATAGGTCTATGATCGGCCTTTCCCACAACATGAGCATCCCGTCCACTACCTGTTGGTGCAAGGACCACTCCGTTCCCAGTATCTGATCCCTGCGGCTCAACTTGTCAGCCACTATGTTTCTTTTTCCCGTAATATATCTGGCCTTGATGTCTACTAGGTTCTCTACAGCCCACTGATGAAGTTGAACTGTCATCACATGTAACTGCCAAGAAACTAGGCCTCCTTGTTTGTTTATATAAGCTACTACTGTGGTGTTGTCTGACATCAATACCACTGAATGTCCCTTCACTCTCCCTGAATTCCTGTAGAGCTAGAAACGCTGCTTTTAACTCCAGCACATTTATATGGAGTTCTCTGTCCTCGCAACTCCATTTTGCTGACACCATCAACTCCTCCATATGGGCTCCCCAACCTTCTAGTGAAGCATCTGAGAACAGCAAGAGATCCGGGGAGGGTTGTTGAAGGGGGACACCCACTGTCAGATTGTTGTCGTTCACCCACCACAGCAAGTCTTTCCTCACTTCTGCCGACAAGGGAATTTGCTCATACGGGTGATCTACTATTGGTGACCAAAACTCCTTCATCCTCCATTGTAGAGATCGAAGGTGTAGCCTCCCTTGTGGTACTAGCTTCTCCAAGGAAGTTAGGATTTCCAGTACTACCTGCCACTGCCTTGAAGGCTGTGTTTATTTTCCAAGAAAGGCATTCACCACTTGTTTGCATTTCTCTATTCTCTGGTCTGTCGGGAATACTTTGGCTTTTATTGTGTCTATAACCATTCCCAGATACTCCAAACGTTGACTTGGATCCAACTGCGACTTCTCCTGATTTATCACGAAACCTAGACTGTGACAAAACTGCAGGAGGGTCGCCCTGTCCCTGAGTAATTTCTCTCTGGACTTTGCTATCACCAGCCAATCGTCTAGATATCTTATTAGTCTGATCCCCTGAGCATGTGGCTATGTCGACACGAGAGTGAACACTCTTGTAAAAACTTGGAGACGTTGTCAATCCGAAGCACAGGACTTTGAACTCGAACCCTTTCTCTCTAAGACTGAAGCGAAGAAATTTCCTTGAAGACTGATGGACTGGTATCTGAAAGCATGTGTCCTTCAGATCGATTGTCAGCATAAAGTCCTTGATCCTGACTGCTTGTAGAACCATTTTTGGAGTTTCCATTTTGAATCTGGTTTTTCTTATAAACAGATTCAATGTTGACAGGTCTATTACTGTCCTCCACTCCCCGCTGGCTTTGGGTACCAGGAAAATCCTGCTGTAAAAGCCCTTTGACGGAATGGATATTTGTTCCACAGTCCCTTTTTCCATCATCTTCTTCACTTCCTCTTGCAGAATAATGGCCTTCTGAGATTTCTGAGCATAAGCAAGGTGAGGTAATGGCTGTTCTGTCAGGGGTGGGGTTACCTCGAACGGAATCAAATACCCGACCCTGAGAACATCCACCACCCACTGCTCTGCTCCCAGTTCCTGCCACACCTTCCAGTGATTTGCCAGGCAACCCCCCATTGGTGTGGCCGAGTGATGAGAGGTGCCCATCCTATCTTCTTGAGCCTCTCCCTCTTCCCCTAATCTCCCTCCCTCTGTTGTTTCTATTGTGAAAGGGCCGATGAACTAACCTCTTTGGGGAAGAGATCTTGTTGCTCTATTAGGGATGTTATGTCTCACTGTCTTCTTCCGAGGTATTTGCTGCTGCCTTACCTCCATAGAGGCTTGACTGTGAGACGTTTTTCTAACTGCCTGCTGTACCAATCTATCATTAGTGTCCATCCTTCTTCTATCTATAGCCTCTTCCAGTATGACCTCTGGCAATAGCAATTGCAACTCTAAGATACCTCCATTCTTCATTGCTAACAGGGAATCCAAATCAACAGTGCGGCTTAGTCTAGCCAACGCTGCATCTCTCCTCATTAACAGGATATTTGCCCAAACATTGGCACTTAAATTTGTTAAGTAGGCAATCGCTTTGGAACCTGATTGTAGTAATCTAATGAACAATGATTCATCCACTACCTTTCTTGTCACTTCTGAGGATGCAATCTTCGCCACTGCTGTTGACCAAAGATCTAACCAAGAAGCAGTCTGAAAGACAGAAGAAGCTGTTGCTTCTAACGTAGCAGCCTCTTGGTAAGTCATCGAAGGGCACTCTATTTTAACCTGATCTAAGGTTAATCCAGGCCTTAACCTTACCACATTAGGGTTCACTTGCCCAGACAGCAAAGGGACCGTCGGGGTCATATAATATTTCTTTTGTTTCATCATTGGAGGAATAAATTTAAATGATCTATTAGATCTTAAGGAATTATCTCTTCCTGCAATCCGTGCGTTTACGTGTTGTAAAACAGTCCACATGACTTGAACAAGGCAATTCATACGACACCTTGGCATCCTTTTTCAATCCAATTACCATGTCAATCCCCAGAGGAAGCATACTGGCAGGTGTCTCTGTTTTCTCCGAAAGGTTATTGAATTGATGAATCAAATCAATCACCTCCGCATATGAGGCCAGAAACTCTTGGTTTTCTCCTTCCTCTGGCTCTAACATACTGTGCTCCGCCACAGGGGATGTTATCTCACTCCTATCCTCTGACAACTGGCTGGGAATTTCGTGGCCATCTGCCCCTACGGCCGCGGCCTCTTTGATCTCTGATGACCGCCGCTGGCTCGATCCCGAATAGTCAGCAGGAGAACGAGAACGCCTCACTCTTTCTCTGCTCACGGATCTTGAGCGAGAATCTCGTCTAGACCTCCAAGCTCCAAGATGAAGGCTCCCTTGAAACTGAGCTAACTTCCTCTCTATTAGGATTACTATCGTTTCCAACGACCGTCGGAGAATTCGGCCTCGATCTTCCATCCAGGCGGACAACGCCTTCCACCAAAGTATCAGATGAGGTTGCCAACTCTCTATTCTTCGTTCTTTTAATAGGAGCCTTATCATCCTTTGTCCGCATTTTAAACGGCCTTACGGGCGTAACTGGAACCTGCGTTCTATTCTTTGCTGCACTTTTCGCCCCCAACGTTGATTTTGCCAGCGGCATCGTAGTCTTGCTTACACTCTTTGTAATCTGTACTGGCAACTCCGCGTCGGCCGCTAGTCCATCGCCCGCCGCCTCTCTCACTCGTTTGGACTCTTGCAAACGGCTTCTTCCGCTAGCTTTGCGCTTACCAGCCACTGACTTCTCGACTTTCTTGCTGACTGGGATACGACAGTCCTGGTCTGAAGATGAAGAAGAATTCACTCTTCTCCTCTTAGCCCGAGGATCAGTCACGAAATCCCGAATCCTCCAACGCTTGACTGGCTCATGCCGCGACGTCATCGAACTTAGTGATGACACCGAGCTGAGGAAGAAGACGAAGAAGATGAATCACGCCTTTTCTTTTTGTCTTTCTTAGCCATTCTCTTCTCTATATCCTGTAATTTCTTCATTACAGTGTGTACTGCCGAGTCAGAAAGCGTATTTGGGTCCGGATGCAGCGAAGTAGACCGAGAAGCAGTAGTCTGTGACGTCATCGCGTCTGCCATATCGGTGTGTAACGTATGTTGTGACGTCACCAATCTTGTAGGGAGAGACTGTGCGGCTTCTGCTGGCATCCGCACGTTTGCCGCAAAACTACCCCCAACGTTCTGCATCATCGTAAACATAGAATTTGATGGCATAGCCACGGCATTATTTCCCATAAATTGCAAGCCAGGGGGATGAGGAACATTCAATGCTGCCGGACTCTGCTGGAATCGTGACGCCATATAATGCGACAGCAAACCCTCCAAGGTTGGTACGCCTGGTAGGCCTAGCGCCGCCCACGTACCTTCCATCCTATGTGCTTCGGGAGCTGGCACCTGGAACAAAGATGGCGATGCTCCCCCACTCCCTGCTGGGAATAAAGGTGCGTACATATTATGCATAAAATTACCCAAAACCCCTCCTGAAGTTTCCAATAACGAATCGGTAGGAGAAACCGAAGGGGTATGGGACAAATCAAAAGCAGGTGGCGAAACATATGGAGCAGTCTGGTTTATTGCCGATACAAAAGAAGCTGCCGGCAAGGCTTAGTCATCCAAAGATGGCGTCACCTCCTTCCTTTTATACTGGCCTTTCTCATGAAACTTTTTTCACTGTTCCACCGACCAACCCCGACAAACAGAACATGAATTAGTAATTGTACATACATTTTCCCTGCACCTACTACACGTTGAATGAGGATCCGTCGACACCGAAGTTAGGAATCTAGAACACGGAAAGCCACAGACTCCGGGGCATTTCCTTTGTCTCCTCTTCGAAACGGTAGAAGATCCTGATGGTGAAGCGAAAATTTCCATCTTACCACTTATACACTCTTACCGATCACACTCACACTGAGCACACTCAGAGAAAGAAAAAGTAATAAGAAAAATGAAAATGAAATGGATAAAAACAGGCAAACTGAAAACCGGCTTTAAATCAGATAGACAGCAAACACGTCCTATCTTAAGGTGGTGGGTCACAGGACGCCAAGGGCATTCTGGGTATACATGCCCTGTGACCTGGTATAGATGCCAATAGTCCCTGGATCTCAAGTTTAATTTTAATTCTACTGGTTTCCAGCTTGGCGCTAGTAAATCCTAATGTTAAGACCAAAGGTTTGCTCCATATATGAACAAAAAAATTAATTAAAATTAGTTTCACATATGTGGCTAGTCCTACTACCATATGCATATTATAAGTGGCTGAAAGGATAAGAAATATGAAAGGTGACGTTCTCGTTTATGTCTATTTCAGATTTTTTTTTTTCAATAAAAACCTATTGCTTTAATCAGGAGTTGCTCTTTGACAGCTACAACAATCATACAGGGTGTAACACGAGTTTATGAAACTATTTTGGGAATGAAAGATAAAGTATCTTTGAACGGAACATTCTTTATAAAAATGCATTTTAAGGCTTCCTTTGTCGGCGAGGGGAATTGTAAAATAACCGTTATCATTAGTGATGCTTTCGTGCAATGGAATTCGTACCGAGTAGTAGTATCGAGTCGCCTGAGATGTGGAGGGGAGCAGAGGTGCCATATAGGAGTGATGGAGGGATTAGGTCAATGTTAATAAAGTATCGCCCAATGAAATGTATTCTTTAGGTTTTGTTTGTGTTTGTTTTTTGTTTGTATGTTGCATGGAACCAGTGGTTATTCAGCAACGGGACCAATGGCTTTACGTGACTTCCAAACCACGTCGAGAGTGAACTTCTATCTCCAGAAATACACATCTCTCACTCCTCAATGGAATGGCTGAGAATCGAACCCGTGACCACCGAGGTGAGAAGCAAACACCAAACCAACCACGCCACTGAGGCGCTTTCTTTAGGTTTTGATGAAAGAAAATGCATGCAACATTGAACCTGTTTCCCTCCCTACCCATGGTATTCACTGGACACCAATAAAAAACAAAACAAAAAAAAGAGTAAGCCTAACTGAATCTCTCATCCATCAAAAGTAAGTTTGCTTATTCATTAGACATCTATCAAAGATTTCAAGTGTATTTTTAAAAATTTGTCAGACACCAGTCATAAGCATAGAGCTAGTCATGATTTCTGGTTCGGCAATATCATGAAGAGGCACTAGAATTCAAAATTCACAAGTAAATGTTGCTCAGCAGCATTTAAACTACATTATTGTCTTGCTCTCTTGTGGTGCTTCGAGGAGTTCCAGCTCTAGGCCCATGTTCTAATCTGATTCATCTATGTATGATTCTCTCTGGTACATTAAACTTTCTTGATATCTCTCTAACACAAACTTGCACTGAATGCAGTGCAATAATTGTCTTTCGGGTAGCGAGGGATGTTTCTTAGACTGATAAATGACACATTGACATTAGATTCCCACGCACATAGCAACAATGTTGTGAAGAAAAACTGGCATCGCTGTTGGTAATGTATATCAGTGGTTGTGATATGATGTTTATCACTTGTTTCAACATGTCAATTTTGCTATATGGAAAATAGTTTTACACAATAACATAACATGTTCTCAAGATATCAGCGAGTGTTTTTAACGTCATTACATAAGATTTCTTCCATCTTTGAAAAGAAAAATAGATTAATAAGGCATGAATCATGCGTCAGGCAGGTGAATTAAAAATTGTGAAACTCTACCACTAGTTTGAGTGTGTGTAAATGTACATGCATGAGCACACATACTGAAAATCTTGTAATTATATTGCTGAATTGTATTCAGATCAGTTCTGCAAGTCATTAAGTAACGTCCATAAAAATAACCTAAAATTGCAAGAGAAGTTGGGACCACAGAAATTGCATATGGCTTCCTAATGTGATGCAAAGAGGGAAGTGTTGGTTGAGTATGTGCGTTAACCATCCATCATCACACAAAAAGCCAGCAAAGTCTCAGTCATGATAAGCTCAAGAGCTTTTGCTCATTTGTTCACTCTCCTCCCTCACAAGCAAAATAAGAAAGCCTTGGTCTACTGTCTGATAACCTTATTGCATTTGTTGGATTCCTCTGGTAAGTACAAAATATCATTTGTATCATACTTGGGCAAGTCAGTTATGTACTGTATTGAAATCTGCATGGAAGTGCCACTTTGTAATATTTTATTTTCCTGAAATAACAAAATAGAATCTCTTTAAAAAATAGAAGAGAAAGCAAAATGCATGGTTTTTATATTTGTAAAGAAGTTTGAAAGTTAATGCAGGCCAAAGACATCACTTTGGTATCAGGTCTTTGACTCACAAACTCTCTCACCCTCCAGCTACCTGTGCGCACCAAGGTACCATGAGAAGATCTTTGACCTTTGGTAATGCGCAGGAGGTGCACGATAGGCACAAACTCCTACAGAGTTCATATTGTTTACTTCACCACTGTCATGCTTTTACTCTGCAATTCGCAATATACTCCATGTATATATAGATCTCGGGGTGTAGTGAATATACATGGCAAGCAAGATTGTGTAGATGGTTTAGGCTTAACCTGCTAGTACCTGGTCTCAAGTCTACATCTAATTACTTTCTTGAAAGCTTTACATTTATCAAGTGGTTTCTTTATGAACTTCTAATTAACATACTATCTCATCTCTTTTTCTTAATACTTTTGGAGCTTCTTTCCATAGTACATCAATTTCCTCTCTTCAATCAACTATAGTCATTAAGATAACACATTTCATTACTGCATCCTCTATTATTTGAGTAAAAAAAAGATTTATAGATTGGCATGTGGCTCAACATTCCTTTAAGTTTATCCTGGGGGAAAAAAAATAAAATAAAAAGGAGATGCATGGACTACAACTTGTCCCACTAAGGAAATGATTTTCATACCATAGAAAACCATTTTCCTATGAAGCATTTGGCAAGCCTTAAGGAGAGATTAAATTACTTGCAGTGTATGAATAATATATAAAGCAATCACTTGGTTTTCACATAGAATACAATGGCACTGTTCAGTGTAGTCCTTTCCTTTTACAACAATGGTATTCATAAAGATGTCACTTAAACCCCGCCTTCTTTTCAGTACTGATTGATTTTCCATGGTATTTTACACTTATTTCATAGTTTTCTGATTACAATATATTTTTACCACTTGTGCTTCGCAAAGTAAGTTAATAAAACCTGGAATACATTTATCAGCAGCCAGCACCCTAACAGTGAAGATCCACCAAATAGGGTGACAAGAACAGATCTGCTGTAGGCATCAATGGGGTTGCAATGATAAGCTCAAGGAATCAAGAGTAAAGAAGTTAAAAAAAAACGAGCTGAATTTGGGGATAGCCCATTAGTGTAAGAAATACAGTAGTAGTAGTTCCCAGATTTTAACCACTAACAGGCAGTGACAATAGGAAAAGCATCATAATGAACTATTTTCAGAATTCTTTTTATTGACTATGGAAAGCATGTGCTGCATTTCCAAGTAAAGCACAGATTACAATACCAATTGATCTTGCAATGACAAAATAATTTGCATACTTGTAAAAAAAATCACAAACAAATGTTAACAAAGGTGGAACCTAAAGACTGACCAGATGCCTAACTCACTGTCTTCTCTCTACAGTAGTATTATGTTTAATAAAGACAGAAAAACAGGACATCCTGAGATTAGGTAACACTGTGGTAAGACATGAAAAGAAGCTCTATACCCACAGAAATAATCATGTTGACACTCATGGTACTGGCAGCACTTTAGTTAAATAATATCATAGAGTAGTGTACTTCTATTGGACAAAGCACTTAGTAAGCTATACTCAAACAGAAACCAATATTCAGTATAGGAAGAACATTTCTATAGAGAAATAAAACTACAATGATGGCATACTAAAACGACATAAGGTAAAATATTTGACATTCACTTTTTCCCAGAATACCACCAACTATTAGAACCACTTGTACGTATTTTTCTCTTTAGTTTCATGAGCTTCTTGATCATTGAAAATGAAAAACTTCACAGCAAAAATGTAAAAAATTATTGATCAAAGTTGCTTGGTGGTAACTGAGAATAGTAACAGACTGCACAAAATGGGAAAAACATCATAATGCAAATAAAAACACCGTATTCTGGCAACTTGTAGCTCAATTACAAACAGTGATTGTTGCATCTGGACATCAGTTGAATCCTCCAGAGGAAAACAGCAAAACCTGTTTCTGTTTCTTCTTTTTTCCTTTCTTGCCAACACTACCACATGCACCAATTTCACCATTCTTAGCTGTGGGAAGAAAGATGAAAAATTAACAAAAACCAAATTTAAAATTGTACTTAATGACAAATCACAGTCAAATATACAATAAAAACTGACAAAGGACAAAAATCTTGAGAGAAATGTCATGATATAATGAATACCAAAAAATTGGCATAAACTACGTCATCTCTTGATTATCCAGATCTTTCTTATTTGGAACTCGACATTATTCGACACATCCAGACCAGTAACCGGGACCAAAGATATAGAATAAAAATACATATAAAGGGTAATGCCACGGAGGAAAATGACATTACCCTTTATTGATACATAGCATCATCTTTTACATATTTTGTGATCAAGTTATTCATACTAATACATATATGTAATTTTTTTTTTTATTTGAAAAAACTTCTCTCCAATGGTTGGTAATGCTGTGTGGCCCCAGGCAAATGTTGGGGCAGTGTTGGATGGGTAAGAGGGCTAGGTTGACATGTCTGACTTGCTAAAGCTAGTTTTGTTTCCTGCTTTTATATTTGTTTTATATTTGTGATTTTTCCCCATCTTGAGAGAGAGAGAGTGAGTATCACCTACTATGTTGAAGCCTATAACACACACTATGTTCATTTTATTTTTATTTTTATTTTACCCTCCTCATTTTCATTTTTGCTGCTATTTTCAATATGCACAAGAAAACACACGCTATATACAGCGTGAGGTAAGTCAATATTGATGAAAAGTCACATGTAGATGTAAACCCAAACACACATGCATACAAGTAAAGCTTACATGATATTAGGTTGTGAAATGGAAAATCCTTATTCCAATAAAACAGAAAATTATTAACTTCTTTTAGAACTGTTCTTAACATGTATTTGCTTTGGGCAACCATTACTGACATGCCATATGTACTATAAATGAAAACACAGGGCATTTTACTCAAAATCCATATGCATTTAAGCTGAAAACACAGGGTGTTTTACTCAAAATCCATATTGCACTAAAGATGAAAACACAGGGTGTTTTACTCAAAATCCATATGCACTAAAGATGAAAACACGGTTTTACTCAAAGTCCATACAAGTAAGTGAGAGCTAACGGTGTACGGGCTCCCTGCCAGCCCTGCCTGCCGCAGCCCAGTACCAGCTGGCTCTCCGAGATAGTACGGTCGGATATTCTCTCTCTCCTCTGCGATGATTGACTACCGAACCGAATCTCTGCCCGATAATCAGACTTAGGTCTCTGGTTGGCAGGAATTCTTGCATACATGTATGACCATCTCTACTGCATCGCCTTTGCCGTTGCAAGAATTTTCAGACAGAGATATCTCGCTAGACGCGTTATCATCTTTCTGTTTACCACACGGAAACAGAAGTCTGTAGCCTAGTCTCCCGCTGCATCACACCTGCAGCTGCGATGACGCGGAATGATTTCTTCAGACATCTGAGTCTGTCTTCTAAATACATCTCATATTCGTGGGTGTGCAGTTGTTCTTTGTCCACCTCGAATTGTAGATGAATAACGGAAGACATCGCCTGTTCCCCGCCCTGCCAGCTATATCAGGGCGTTTTACTCAAAATCCATATGCACTAAAGATGAAAACACAGGGCGTTTTACTCAAAATCCATATGCACTTAGGATGAAAACACAGGGCGTTCTACTCAAAATCCATATGCACTTAAGATGAAAACACAGGGCGTTTTTACCAAAATCCATATGCAACTTAAGAAAAATGAAAACACAAAAAGGGCGTTTTACTCAAAATCCATATGAAACTTAAGATGAAAACACCAAGGGCGTTTTACTCAAAAATCCTTATGCACCTTAAGTGAAAACACAGGGCGTTTTACTCCAAAATCCTTATGCTTAAGCTGAAAAACAGGGCGTTTTACTCAAAATCCATATGCACTTAAGCTGAAAACACAGTCGTTTTTACTTCCAAAATCCATGCACTTAAGATGAAACACAAGGCGTTTTACAAAATCCAATCCATAATGCACTTAAGATGAAAACACAGGGCGTTTTACTCAAAAATGCATAATGCACTTACTGAAAACACAGGGCGTTTTTACTCAAAATGCATTAAATGCCGGGTTTAAGGATGAAAAAACAAGGGCGGTTTTACTCCAAATCCTTTGCCTTAATGAAAAACACAGGGCTTTTACTCAAATCCGGTATGCACTTTAAGATTCAAACACAGGGCGTTTTCTACTCAAATCCATATTCACTTAAGATTAACACAGGGCGTTTTACTCAAAATCCATATGCCACTTAATATGAAACACAAGCGGTTGTACTCAAAATCCATATGCACTAAGATGAAAACACGGGCGTTTACTCAAAATCCTTATGCACTTAAGATGAAACACAGGGCGTTTTACTCAAAATCCTTTGCATTAAGCCTGAAAACACAGGGCGTTTACTCCCGAAAAAATCATATGCACTTAAGCTGAAAACACAGGGCGTTTTACTCAAAATCCATATGCACTTAAGATGAAAACACAAGGCGTTTTAACTCCAAAATCATATTGCACTTAGATGAAAACACAGGGCGTTTTTACTCAAAATGCATATGCAATTAAGCTGAAAACACAGGGCGTTTTACTCAAATGCATATGCGCTTAAGATGAAAACACAGGCGTTTTACTCAGAAAATTAAAATCCTTATGCACTTAGATGAAAACACAGGGGCGTTTTACTCAAATCTTATGCCACTTAAGATGAAAACACAAGCGTTTTACTCAATCTATGCACTTTAAGATTAAAACAACGGGCGTTTTACTCAAAATGCATTTCGCTTAAGCTGAAACCAGGGGGCGTTTTACTCAAAATGCATATGCGCTTAAGATGAAAACACAGGGCGTTTTACTCAAAATGCATATGCGCTTAAGATGAAAACACAGGGCATCAAAATCCATATGCACTTAAGCTGAAAACACAAGGCGTTTTACTCAAAATCCATTTGCACTTAGGATGAAAACACAGGGCGTTTACTCAACAATGCATATGCGTTTAAGATAAAACACAGTGCGTTTTACTCCAAAATGCATATGCGCTTAAGAATGAAAACACCGGCATCACAATCCATATGCACTTAAGCCTGAAACACAATGCGTTTTACTTCAAAATCATTTGCCTTAAGATGAAAACAGGGCGTAACTTCAAAAATTTTCAAAAATGCACTTAGAAAATTTTGCACAGGCGTACTCAAAATCCATATGCACTTAAGCTGAAAACACAAGGCGTTTTACTCAAAATCCATATGCACTAAAGATGAAAATAGTGAGTTTTACTCAAAATCCATATGCACTTAAGCTGAAAATGATATTGTTATAATACAATAAAGTTTCATACATACTTACCTGGCAGATATATACATAGCTAAGACTCCGTCGTCCCCGACAGAAATTCAAATTTCGCGCCACTCGCTACAGGTAGGTCAGGTGATCTACCGGCCTGCCCTGGGCGGCAGGACTAGGAACCATTCCCGTTTTCTACTCATATATTTTCTCTTCCCCCTGTCTCCTTGCGGGGAGGCTGGGTGGGCCCTAATCGTATATATCTGCCAGGTAAGTATGTATGAAACTTTATTGTATTATAACAATATCATTTTCATACAATCAACTTACCTGTCAGATATATACATAGCTGATTGGCACCCTTCGGTGGAGGGTAAGAGACAGCTACTTCTGGAATAGACAGGTAAACAACATATGTTGTAGGTATAAATAAAAAACCTTGGTTCCTACCTGATAGGTGGTAGACTTCGTGGGTGTTTGCCCCGTAGTCTGCATCACCTCAAGAAACTTTAGCGAGATATGTGATCTATGGCCAAGAATTCTTGTGGGTCTGCCGAAGGGGTCTTATCCACTTACTCGGCAGAGCCTGAAAGGACTTTGTCAATGGGTGCTGATCCACTTATATGACAACACACCTTATTAAGGAGCACACAACCAATCCCGACCACCTGATCCTAACCACCTTGTTAGTATTAAAAATTGCTCCGAGTTATCCCCAAACTCTTCGCAACAACCGTAACTCAAACCAAATTGCACACGCACACAATAATTTTTTCAAAAAAAAAAATTATGATACTCATCTAATAAAAGATATCACAAGAGTTCCTTACTGAACGGAAGTGACTGGCCGCCTGTGCGGCATCTGCACTTGTTCAGCAGAAAGTCTAGAACATATCTATTAGACTTATGTAGTAATTAAAGATTGGTGTTAGCTCCTGTACCCAGGATTGTGCCCGCAGACACAAAAGGACCTAAAGAAAAACATTTTTCATAGGTCACACGAACGTCCTTCAAATAGTGAGAAGCAAACACAGAATTACATCTCCAATATGTCGCTTCCAAAGTGACATATTTCTCTGAAAAGAGAGAGACATAGCCACTGCTCTCACTTCATGAGCTCTTACTCTCAGGAGTTTGAAAGAATCATCCGTGCAAGCCTTATGAGCGTCCGTAATGATGTTCCTGACAAAAAAGGCTAAAGCATTCTAGACATAGGTCTTGATGGATCCTTCACCGAGCACCAAAGACCTTGTCTAGAACCTCCCAACTGTTTCTTTTTCTGTATGTAAAACTTTAACGCCCTTACTGGGCAAAGAGACCTCTCCGGTTCCCTGCCGACGAGACCCGATAAGCCTTTTACTTCGAAGTTTCTCGGCCAGGGATTCGAAGGATTTTCATTCTTCGCCAAGAATAATTCTTTGAAGGAACAGATGGCTGAATCTAGATTGAAACCCACTTTATCACTAGGGCGTGCAGCTCACTAACTCTTTTCGCCGTCGCCAGTGACAAAAGAAATAAACATTTTCTCGTTATGTCACGAAACGAGGCCAAGTGCAGGGGTTCAAATCTCTCTGATGACAAGAACTTAAGCACCACATCTAGATTCCAGTTAGGGGGAGAAGTAATGTTAGACTTCTTGGTCTCAAAAGATCTAATCAGATCATGTAGATCTTTATCGTTTCCCAAATCTAGGCCTCTATTCCTAAAGACGGCCGATAGCATACTCCTATAGCCCTTTATCGTGGCTACGGAGAGACGCGATTCTTCTCTCAAAAATAACAGAAAATCAGCGATTTCTGTTACAGAGGTACTGGAGGAGGACAACTTCTTCGACTTACACCACCTTCTAAAAACTTCCCACTTCGATTGGTAAACACGGATAGTGGAAGTTCTCCGGGCTCTAGCGATCGAGCTTGCTGCTTTGCTAGAAAAGCCTCTCGCTCTGACAAGTCTTTCGATAGTCGAAAGGCAGTCAGAGCGAGAGCGGGGAGGTTTTGATGAAACCTCTCGAAGTGTGGTTGTCTGAGAAGATCCTTCCTTTGTGGAAGGGATCTGGGGAAGTCTACCATCCACTCCAGCACCTCTGGGAACCACTCTTGAGCTGGCCAAAAGGGGGCTATCAGGGTCATTCTTGTCCCCTTTGAAGTCACAAACTTCCTGAGCACTTGCCCCAGAATCTTGAATGGGGGAAATGCGTAAACGTCTACATGAGACCAATCTAGCAGGAAGGCGTCTACTGTTAGAGCTCTGGGGTCTTCTACTACTGAACAGAAGACTTCCAGTCTTTTTGAGAGGAACGTGGCAAAGAGGTCGACATGAGGAGTCCCCCAAAGAGACCAGAGATTCCGGCAAACTTCTGAGTGGAGGGTCCATTCGGTATGAAGGACCTGGTTCCTCCTGCTCAGCCTGTCTGCTCTCACGTTCCTTACTCCCTGAACAAACCTCGTCAACAGAGAGATGTTCCTTTGCGATGTCCACAACAGCAGGTCTCTCGCGAGCTCGTACAGGGCATACGAGTGAGTACCTCCTTGCTTTCGAATGTATGCAAGGGCGGTTGTATTGTCCGCATTCACTTGTACTATCTTGTTCCTCACCAAAGGTTCGAAGCTCTTTAGGGCTAGGTGTACAACAAACAGCTCTTTGCAGTTTATGTGCCAGGACACTTGAAGAGCATTCCAAGTGCCTGACACCTCTCTCTTTCCCAAGGTTGCTCCCCAACCTTTTTCCGACGCGTCGGAAAACAATACAAGGTTTGGGTTCTGTGTTTCTAGGGAAGTACCCTTGTTTTCCTTCAGTGGGAGTAACCACCATTCTAAATGGCGTTTCATCAGAACTGGAATGGAAAACTGTCCGAGAGAAGCCCTGTCTTCATGTTCCACGATCTTCTGAGGAAGAACTGAAGCGGACGGAGATGAAGTCTTCCTAGAGGAAAGAACTGTTCGAGCGAGGAAAGAGTCCCTAATAGGCTCAACCATTCCCTCGCCGAAGTACGTTCCTTCCTTAGGAAGAGAGAGACTTTTTCTAAACCTCTCGTTAGTCTCTCTTGAGAAGGAAATACTTGAAAACCCCGAGAATCCATCTGAATCCCCAGATAGACCAAGTTCTGGCTGGGGATCAGTTGGGACTTCTCTAGGTTCACGAGTAATCCTAAGGTCTTTATCAGGTTTAGTGTCACAGTCAGGTCCTCCAAACACTGTTTCTCTGACTTTGCTCTGATGAGCCAGTCGTCTAGGTACAGAGATATACTGATTCCTTTCAGGTGAAGCCATCTCGCCACATTTTTCATAAGGCTCGTGAAAACCTGAGGCGCCGTAGACAGGCCGAAACACAAGGCTCTGAATTGGAAGATCCTTCCCCCCGTCATGAAACGGAGGTACTTCTTCGACGAAGGATGGATCGGACGTGAAAATAGGCATCCTGGAGATCCAGAGACACCATCCAATCCCCTTGGCGAAGAGCCGCAAGGACTGATGCAGAGGTCTCCATGGAGAACTTCTGTTTCTGAACAAACTTGTTCAGAGCGCTGACATCCAGAACTGGTCTCCAGCCCCCCGAGGCTTTCGCAACCAAGAAAAGACGATTGTAAAACCCTGGGGAGCTTTGATCCAGCACTAGCTCTATAGCTCTCTTGTCCCACATCTGATCCACCATTTGTTGAAGAGTATCTTTCAACACAGGGTCCTTGTAATTGGCGGACAATTCCCGCGGAGTTGACGTCAGGGGAGGATTGTCCAGGAAAGGAATGAGGTATCCCTTCTGTAGAACAGACATAGACCAAGCGTCTGTATGAGAGTCCAGGCTTCCGCAAATCCCCGGAGCCTGGCACCTACTGGTGTTTGGAGGAGCGTCACTTCACTTTCCCCTTTTAAAGGGACGGAAAGAGGCTCTACCTCTCTTCTCAGTCGCCTTTCTTTTAGCGGCAACTCTAGCGGGAGGACCTCCTCGAAAGGGCCGAACAGGCATAGACACACCTTTCTTCCTTTCTTGTCTCCCATCATCACTGGTCTCTTCTTCCTGGAAGATTGCAGGAGAAGATCCTGTGTTGCTTTCTCCGTCAGAGAACGGGAAATGTCCCTCACCAACTGTGAAGGGAACAGAAAGTCAGACCTGGGAGCGAATAACAAGGCTGCCCTTTGCGAATGGGATACCGCTTTTGTCAAGAAAGCGCTAAATACAGATCTCTTCTTCAAGAGACCTGCTCCAAATAAGGAAGAAACTTCCCCTGAGCCATCCTGTACCGCCTTGTCAATACAGGACAAAATTGCAAGGAGTACGTCCGGATCGAGTCCTTCCGAGGCATGAGCCTTCTTGGACATCACCCCAAGGGACCAATCTAGGAAGTTAAAGACTTCTAAAATGTGAAAAAGTCCCTTGAGGAGATGATCCAACTCTGAAAGACCCCAAGTAATCTTCGCAGTATGAAGGCTATGTCTCCTGGATGCATCTACCAGACTGGAAAAGTCAGCTTCAGCCGAAGCTGGGAGAGTGAGTCCCATATTCTCCCCAGTCTGGTACCAAATACCTCTCTTGCCCGTAAGTCTAGCGGGAGGCATGCAAAACACCGTCCTGACTAGCTCCTTCTTGGTTAGCATCCAGCTATCCAGCGACTGAAGAGCTCTCTTCATAGAAATCGTCGGTCTCATCTTCAAGAAAGCCGACGACTTCGGCGTCTTAGAGCATGAAAAAAGTGAACGAGGCGAAGGAGGAGCGGCAGGGATCAATGCATCTCCGTATTCCTGGAGGAGGAGAGCTGTCAAAACTTTGTAGTTAGACAGCCCTTCTCTGCCGTGAGTCTCGTCTTCTGAGTCCTCTTCCAAAATCGGATCAGAAGGAGAAGTCACTTCCCGTTCCGGGTCTTCCTGCCCAATAACTCTCTCTACGGGAGACAAACTCCTAATAGGAGAGGGGCTAAGAGAGTGTATAGCGCTCCTCTGCTTGGCTGGCTCCTCGCGCTTGGCTGGCGCCTCGCGCCTGGCTGACTCCACGCGCTTGGCTGGCGCCTCGCGCCTGACTGATGCCTCGCGCCTCTGTAAAGTCTCGCGTCTGACTGACGCCTCGCGCCTGCTGGCTGCGCCTCGCGCCTTTCTGGTGCCATATCCTTGTATGGATGATGCTTGTCTGGCGCCTCGCGCCTGGCTGAATCCTCGCGCCTGGCTGCTTCCTCGCGCTCGGCTGACGCTGCTGGTCTGGCAGACGTATCACGTCTGGAAAAATCCTCACGCCTGTAAAGCGTTTCTCGCTTGTCTGGCGCTTTAATCCTATCAGACGCTTCTCGTCTGTAGGAAACTTCGCGCTTGACTGGCGCCTCGCGCTTGTCTGGCGATTCAAAATCGTCCAAAGAGTCTATCAGAGTAGATCTCAAACGCCTCACGTCCCACAGGAGCCTCACTCCTAGCGGGAGAAGGAAGAACGAGACTTCTTGACAGGAAGCCTCACGTCTTTCTTACGAGGGGGATCCTTCGAAAGGACTCCTACCAAGGCGGATAACTGTTCTTGCACAGCCAAAATGATCCTCTTGGAAGCCTCTCCGGCGTCTTCTTGAACGGGAGAGGGAGAACTCGAAGGAGTTTTGTCCAAACCATGGGACGTCAAAACCCTCTTAGCCTTCTTGATCGAAGGAGGCGCTTCTTCCGA
Organism: Macrobrachium nipponense; assembly: GCF_015104395.2. Taxonomy (NCBI): domain Eukaryota; kingdom Metazoa; phylum Arthropoda; class Malacostraca; order Decapoda; family Palaemonidae; genus Macrobrachium; species Macrobrachium nipponense. The sequence continues at coordinate 44,654,112 of NC_087215.1, read as the reverse complement.
AAAGCGTTCGGGGCTAGAATCCAACACAGGATCTTTCCAGTGCCTTTTCAGGGGCCTGGACAAGTCCGAATCCTTCCACCCTCGTTTAGGAGAGGGAGAAGCGGACGAAGAGAAGCACTCTCTGAGGACGCTTTTCCTATAGCGGTCCTGAGCAGTCTGTCTATTTACAGAGCCTGCTGAAGGGACGCCTGACCGGGGGGAATTCTCCACAACCTCCGTACGGCTTTCGACTTTCCTTCTCCTCTGGGCTTAGGAGCTTGGAAGAGGTCTAGGCCTGGGAGCGTCGCAGAGACGGTCAGACGCCCCCTCCACAACACTGGGTACACTCACTTCACTATAATAGTCACTTTCACAATCCTTACCTTTCATGGCAGCCATTTTGGATTTCATCCTGTGAAGAGTAGCTTTCAGCTCAGCAAATTTCCGAGGCCGAATCTGAATGTAAAGCCAGTGAGGGCCCTGATACAGAATTAGAATCAAATGCATAGTTCAGGGAAGAGTTAGAATCATTAAAAGGCTCAATAGGCCTTGTACTACTACCCGCAATCTTAGATGCAGCCCTTCTGACTCTATCCCTTTCTAACTTCAAGTAAGAAGTTAGAGTCTTCCATTCCTCAACATTCAACCTCTCACACTCATGACAGGTGTTAGAAATAGAACAATCAAAACCTCTACATTTGCGACATACAGTGTGAGGATCAACCGAAGCCTTCGGTATCCTCACCTTGCAGCCTACATTCACACACACTCTCACTCAACCACTTGAATCAGACATTCTTGAAGAAAAATCAAAAGCAAGTCCAAATCCAGTCCACAGTAGCGAATGCCAAAACAACGATCCAGGTACGTCACCAAAAGTCCACAAAAAGATGATCAATTGTCTAGAAAAGCGAATTCCAGTCAGGAGGTGGCAGCAACGATGTTGATACCACCGGCGACAGAAAATATATGAGTAGAAAACGGGAATGGTTCCTAGTCCTGCCGCCCAGGGCAGGCCGGTAGATCACCTGACCTACCTGTAGCGAGTGGCGCGAAATTAATTTCTGTCGGGGACGACGGAGTCTTAGCTATGTATATATCTGACAGGTAAGTTGATTGTATGAAAACACAAGGTGTTTTACTCAAAATCCATATGCACTTAAGATGAAAACACAGGGCGTTTTACTCAAAATCCATATGCACTTAAGATGAAAACACAGGGCGTTTTACTCAAAATCCATATGCACTTAAGATGAAAACACAAGGCGTTTTACTCAAAATCCATATGCACTTAAGATGAAAACACAGGGCATCAAAATCCATATGCACTTAAGCTGAAAACACAAGGTGTTTTACTCAAAATCCATGTGCACTTAAGCTGAAAACACAGGGCGTTTTACTCAAAATCCATATGCACTTAGGATGAAAACAAAGGGCGTTCTACTCAAAATCCATATGCACTTAGGATGAAAACACAGGGCGTTCTACTCAAAATCCATATGCACTTAAGATGAAAACACAAGGCGTTCTACTCAAAATCCATATGCACTTGATGAAAACACAAGGCGTTCTACTCAAAATCCATATGCACTTAGGATGAAAACACAGGGCGTTCTACTCAAAATCCATATGCACTTAGGATGAAAACACAGGGCGTTCTACTCAAAATCATATGCACGAGGATGAAAACACAGGGGCGTTTTACTCAAAATGCATATGCACTTAAGCTGAAAACACAAGGCACTTTACTCAAAATTCATATGCACTTAAGATGAAAACACAGGGCGTTTTACTCAAAATCCTTATGCACTTAAGATGAAAACACAGGGCGTTTTACTCAAAATCCTTATGCACTTAAGCTGAAAACACAGGGCGTTCTACTCAAAATCCATATGCACTTAAGATGAAAACACAAGGCACTTTACTCAAAATTCATATGCACTTAAGATGAAAACACAGGGCGTTTACTCAAAATCCTTATGCACTTAAGATGAAAACACAGGGCGTTTTACTCAAAATCCATTTGCACTAAAGATGAAAACACAGGGCGTTTTACTCAAAATCCATTTGCACTAAAGATGAAAACACAGGGCGTTTTACTCAAAATCCATATGCACTTAAGCTGAAAAAAAACACAGGGCGTTTTACTCAAAATCCTTATGCACTTAAGATGAAACTCAAAATCCATATGCACTTAAGATGAAACTCAAAATCCATATGCACTTAAGATGCAAACACAAGGTGTTTTACTCAAAATCCTTATGCACTTAAGATAAAAACACAGGGTGTTTAACCCTCTTACGCCAAAGCCCTAAAAATCAAAACCTCTCCTGTATGCCGGCGCCGGTTTGGAGTGAGCGCGGAAGCGGAAAAAATAATTTTTTCAAAAAATCACAGCGCGCTTAGTTTTGAAGATTAAGAGTTCATTTTTGGCTCATTTTTTGTCATTGCCTGAAGATTAGTATGCAATCATCAAAAATGAAAAATAATATCATTATCATATTTAAATAATGCGATATATGGTAGCGAAAAAAAAAAAATTCATAGATAATTGTATTCAAATCACGCTGTGCAAAAAACGGTCAAAGCTAACGAGTTACTTTTTTTTCCCGTTGTATTGTAAAGTAAATAGCAATCATTTTGATATATAATACATAGTAAAACAATAAAAGCAACACCGGAAAAATATTATCACAAAATGATGTACGAATTCGTAACGCGCAGGCTTAAAGAAATATTTTCAAAAATTTACCCTAATTCTAAATATTGTTCTAGACTTCCAATTTGTTTCAAAATTAAGACAAATGATTTAATATTACGATACTGTAAGAGTTTTAGATTAGAATTGCAGATTTCGACCATTTCGGACAAGTTAAATTTGACCGAATGTCGAAATTTTTATATATATATTTTTTTATATGCACATATTTCGGAGATAGAAAAAGCTACAACCTTCAATTATTTTTTATTGTTTTTTTTCATGAATTTGCGCACATTTTGATATATGAAACTCTATAAAACGGCTAATATGAAAAGGAGCAAATATTAGGATAATGTGATGTACGTATTTCGGAGACTTGCGGCCGCGAATCGGCGCGCGGAGTGAAGGTAAATATATTTTTCAAAAATTCACCATAAATCACAATATTGTTCTAGAGACTTCAAATTTGTTTAAAAATGAAGAAAAATGACGGAATATTACTAGGCCGTAAGAGTTTTAGCTTACAATTGCGTTTTTCAACTATTTCGGTAGAGTCAAATTTGACCGAACGTGATTTTTTTCTATTTATCGTGATTTATATGCAAATATTTCAAAAAAAGAGAAAAGCTACAACCTTAAATCATTTTTAGTTGTATTCTACATGAAATTGCGCACATTTTCATATATAAAACTTTATGTAACAGCTAATTTTAAATGGTGCAAACATTTCGACAATCGCACAAAAAAATTCTGATTTTTTCGGAAGAGTTACCGCACGGACGTAAGGAATTTTTTTTTTTTTTTTTTTTTTTCATAAATTCACCATAAATCGAAATATTGTGCTAGAGACTTCCAAGTCGTTGCAAAATGAAGGTAAATGATTGAATATTACTAGAATATAAGAGTTTTAGCTTACAATTGCGTTTTTCGACCATTTCGGTAGAGTCAAAGTTGACCGAAAGTTGAAATTTTTGCACTTAACGTTATTTATATGAAAATATTTCAAAACTGATAAAAGCTACAACCATGGGTTGTTTTTTGTTGTATTGTGCATGAAATATTGCACATTTCCATATATAAAACTTTATGTAACGGCAAATTTAAAAGGGTGCAAACATTAGGACAATCGCACGAAAAAATTTATCGGAAGAGTTATCGCACGAACGTAAGGAAAAAGTTTTTTCATAAATTCACCATACATCGAAATATTGTGCTAGAGACGTCCAATTTGTTGCAAAATGAACGCAAATGATTGAATATTACTATAATATAAGAATTTTAGCTTACAATTGCGTTTCTCGACCATTTCGGTAGAGTCAAAGTTGACCGAAGGTTGAAATTTTTGCACTTATTGTTATTTATATGAAAATATTTCAAAACTGATAAAAGCTACAATCATGAGTATTTTTTTGTTGTATTTTAAATGAAATTGCGCACATTTTCATATACAATACTTCATGTAAAGGATAATTTAAAATGGTGCAAAAATTATGTCAAAGTGACGAAATAACTTTTGAGATGTGTCACTGATACTTTTTAGTGCGATAAGAAAGAAATTCGCGCTTGCGTGCCTGTGTAGCGATTGTAAACAAAACAGCGCCTTGATCCGTGAACTCCCAGCATCCCCCAAGGCGCGTGATTTAAAAGTTTTCGGCTGGTAGACCTATAAGTATTTTTCCGCGAATTTTTAAAAAAACTTTTTTGAGCCGACGTATGATACGTCCAATCGGCATACGGGAGACATTTTGACTCGACGTTTAAAACGTCCAATCGGCGTAAGAGGGTTAACTCAACACAGTTTCCATAACAGAGCAAAATGAGTTAAACAAATGAAATATGCTGTATATACTGGCATATTAAGTGAACCATAAAATTTCATCACCTAAACATGATTTCCTTGTAGAAATATGGAATTTTTTATTATAAAATTAATATTAATACTACTACTTACCTGTATAATTTATCTATCCCTTAATCTCCAAAAACAGCAGCAAAATTTACCAAATTGGCAACCCTGTTACCTCCTATTCTGTTCGCCAGTTGGCAACACTGCCGTTGACCGTTACAAAACCTTTCCTTGAAAATCAGTTGTGGGGGGAGGGGGACTAGAAAAATGATACAGGTATGTATTAATAATATTAATACTATTATAAAAATTCCATATTAATAAACATTACCTTAACATAATTTATCTAGCCTGATTAACCACATTGAAAAGCAGGAGGGAATCTGAATAAAATTTCCCTTTCGGGCAGAATAACAGGAACCAACCTAACCCAATTAATGGAAAAGGAATAAAAAGAAAAATTAATAAGAAGGCATCAAGCAACAAAGAAATATATATATATATATATATAAGTTAATAACTCAACCCAAAGTCTAAGATACTCAGAACTCTCCTACCATATGCCATCGAACTGCGGTAGTAAAGGACAAGGATTAATTGCATAGTCAGTCCGTCTGTACAAAAGTCAGGTGACCAACCAGGTGACAAGTCAAGACGACATCGAGGACAGCAAGGCTGCACCCTGAGGACTTCATCAAGCATTAATACGCACCAACGACACCTGTCTCTCATGATGTTTGGCGCCAAGAGAGAGGAGCGGATATTGGTGACTTTCCCGAGGGATGAGTGCCTGGACTGCCTGGGCGATTCAAAGCTAAGAAAACATTGGGGTGTATCAATGCAACCCAACATCGCAAGCAGTGATATCATCTCATGAGCAACTCCTGACTCAAGCTCAAACTGGTCTCATGTTAAATGATCATCGGAGGGTGTATCAATGCAACCGATTTTGTCAACAAAAAACTCACAGCTACTAAATGTCACCTGATCTTGCGTGAGTGTCTGACTGAGAAAACAGGTGAGACAAAAAGTAGATGGTGAATGAGTCACCAGATGACACCAGACGACCCATTGACAAATTCCCTGTCCAGAAAGACAATGGAAGAAGCACGAGTTGTCAAAACAGGCAAACCAGTGGGTAGTCCTAAGTCAGCATTGACTTTGGGAGAAGTATAGTCTTCAGTGCCAACAACCCAGTGGCTGGTCCAATGTCAGACTGACAATGGAAGCAGCATGAGTTGTCAAAGCGGCCATTCCTTACATAATCAACACCACCTATAAATACCAAACTGCCTAATTCCCATTATTTATACAAATACAGCAAAAATAAGATACGGGTAGCAATCAAATGTAAAACAGGAAGACTATCTAATTCTCCTGTCTGACGACCTGTCCTGCCTTCACCAACGGGCCTAAAGAACAAGGTCAAATAGAACTAGAGATATGTATATCCCTCACGTAAAAAGAGGCAAAACAGAATTAGAATGCCAAGTCGCCGCCTCAAGCACCTTGGTGACAGAAAAGTTCATGAAAGCTACTGCTATAGCAACTGTGTGCTCTCAGCGCTTGGCCTTCACAGGCAGCCGAACCACCAGTTTTAACAATAACATCTCTCGAGGAAAAAGGATACACCATTCTTTGACATTTCTGGGTAAAACCAACAGATGACAGGGACGACACTGAATGTTCTTTGTGTGATGTAAAAAGCACGAGAGCTCCCTAACAGGGCAAATAACTAATTCCTCATTCAAATTACCAACAGTCGACTAGTGACAAGTTACAGACAAAGTCAGACTGGTGACTTGAGAATGAAAGACCTGGGAATGGGATTATCAGACGATTCAGCCTTTGCGACAAATTTGGGAGGTTATGACAAAATCGTATCTTGTCCAAAAAAGAGAGTGCTTGCAGTTCACCCACCTCTTGGCTGTCGCCTGCAAGACAAGGAAGTGTCTTAGAGAGGTACCTTAAGTTGGCTGTATTCAAAGGCTCAAATGGAGGGAACCTCAAGGCTTCAAGGACTTTATTAACATCACATGTTGGAGGAGACAACTGCGGACTGGGTCGGAGTAGGAAAAAAGATAGTTTTAAATCTCTACTGACATAAGAAGAGATTTCAGGAAGCCTCACCTTAAAAATATACGAAAGCATCGACCTATAACCCTTAACGCAGAAAGATGACAGGCCTCTGTCATGATGTAAATAAAACTAAAAAGTCCGCTATTTTCGGTAAGGAAGGTCTAGAAATTGAATGGCCTTGAGACCTATACCAACATCTGAAACCTGACCATTTAGCTTGATAAATTACTCAGTTGATTGCTGTTTGGCAAAAGCCAACTGTCGAGCCACTTTGGAGGAGAACCCTTCCTACTTGGAGAATCTCCTGACAGTTCCAGGCATGAAGATGAAGCATGTGGAGCCTCTCATGGAACTGATGAAAAAGACGTTGTTTGAGAAGATCTGGTCTCTGTCAGAAGAGAGAGAGAGAGAGAGAGTACACCAGTGCTAGCCAGAAGGGGGAGATCAAGACACTTGGTCGCCCTCACTTAGTTGAAGACTGACCTCACCAGAGCGAAAGGAGGAAATGCATATGCTTGAATGACAAGTTCCGACTGTGTACCACCTTGGCTTCTTAAGTACAAGACCTGTGGCGTTGTCGACGAAGATCGCTACAACCGACGCCGACAGCTGATCCTGAAAATGAAAGAAGGCCTAGGTACACAGACCTTAGTTCCCTCCAATTTATTGATATGATCCTCTCTTCCTCTGACCAAAGGGCCGAAGCGGCTTCAGAGCCCACATGCGCACCCCAACCTCGACCCATGTCATCTGACCAAAACAGGTTTGGCGGAACAGAAAGAAGAGACGTCCTTGACTTGAGGCAGTGAGTTTGCATCCACCAACGGAGATCCTTCCGACATTGTGGAGAGGAGGCAACTAACGTGTCCTCGGACACAAAATCCCATGACTGGCAAAGGGTTGACTGAGGGGACCTCATTCTGAGATGACCTCCGGGAACCAGTTGGATGAGGGATGAAAAACGGCCCTAGAGAGTCCTCCAAAGAGAGACTGGCTGCATTACGGAGGACAGAAATTCTTCAGCCAGACTTAGAAGCTTGTCTATCCATTTCTGAGAGGGAGAAGCCCTCAAAATCTGGGAATTCAAAACAATCCCCAGGTAAGTCATGATCTGGCTGGAGATTAGATTGGACTCATTGAAGTTGACACGAATGCCCAACTTGACACAGAGACAGAACTTTCTCCCTCGACTGGAGACATTTCTCTAGAGAGTCATCCTGGACTAGCCAATTGTCTAGATACCGAAGCATCCTTACTTTTAACCGATGCAGAATACCCGAAACAGGAGCCATTACCCGAACAAAGACCTGTGGAGCAGTGGTGAGGCTGAAACAAAGGGTCATGAACTTGTTCAGGACCAAAAGATCTACGATTGGGCCCCAGGCACCTGAGCCTTTAGAACCACAAACACCTGTGAGTAAAGCCCGGGAGGAGGAACTCGCTCTATGGCATCCTTCTCCAAGGTTTGACCCCTGATTGAGTGAGGGGAATAACTGCTGAACTCGAGAGGACGATTGGAAAGTGAGGTCTTGAAACAAAAGGGATCTCGTAACCAACCTTCAGGACTTCCACTACCCAAGCATCCACCACTCTCTCCTACTAAGCTGACCAATGGCGAGAGAGAAGCTCCTACTGTGGTCGAGTAGGTAATGACTCTTACTTCTGAAAATTCTTACACACAGACAAGGAAGAAGGACCTCCTGAAGGTTGAGCTCTTCCTCTACCCTTAGATCCGTGCCAAGAACCTCTCCCGCGTTTCAAAGGGTGAGCATCAGAGAAGGAAGCCGAGGCGCCAGAAACCTGAGATGTACTCGGGGAAAAACGAGCCAGGAAGAGGAGGTTGTTGGGCTGGAGCAGAAGGTGCAAGTCTGGCCCTAAACTTACGCTTACCCCTTTAAGAAATGGGAAGAAAACGCGAGGAAAAAGCTCTTGATAAGGCCCAGTGAGCTTTTCAAAACCTCAGAAAGCACAGACATATTAAAAAGGGAATCACCAGGACCAACATGTTGAAGGATTGAGTCGCCTGCTCCTGCAAGGAGCTCATAACAGATGCCATGGCAATAGTCTTTGAGTGAGACTGAGACCGAAGCCTTGGAAAGCAAAGGCTGACCCGAAGTCGGAAAAAATCAGGATTAGGTTTGGGGGGTCGAGAGAATGAAGTATCATCCACCACCTGATAAACACCTCTCCCATTCCCGGATCACCTTCGGAAGTTTAGCAGCGACATCAGCCCTCACTCACGCAAATCTCTGAGCAAAGGAAAAATGTAAAAATTCCCACAACGGGGAAGGACTGACAAGAAAAATCCCTTCTGTAATACAGTGAAGTGGAGGATGCTTCTGCTCTTTAGGCCTCACCTGAGGAAGAAAACTCAAAAACTAAATAAAAAAAGTTTTTGAACTCAACATCATGACTGCCGTTCAATGAAACATCAATATCACACGAATCCATGTCCTCATCATCATCAGATCCTAACTGTGAAACTTCCCCCAAAGTAATATCCTGACGACTAGCTGTCTTAGGTCTAACACTAATATCCCTCCCCCTTATCCTAAATAAGCACCCTTTGGCACTGTTACGGGACTAACAGGGGACACATTAAGTAAAGAATTGTCAGGCACCTGCCTGGACCGGATCCCCCCTAGGCCTTCGCCGGGACGGGGTTCACAAGCCAGAATTTCTGTCACACAGTTTACCAAGGGTACTGTTGAAAGGTACCTTACAAGGAGCTGAAAATGAATCTAAAAGATTGTTAGACATCCTAGTAAAAGCTGCTTCAAAATTTTCTGACAGCTTGTTAAACTTGGCTGAAATGTTTAAACTATGGTGTGTTTCAAATTTCTTATTCCAACTAGTTTCCAACACTAAAAAACTTTAATCAAAATCAGAAACGACCTCATTAGTTACCAGTTGTAAAGGTGGCAAAACTTCAATTAATTCGGAATTGGAATCACATGATACCAAAACCGAAGAACCAGAACCAAGGGCGCACAATTCAAGGAAATCATTAGATACAGGTTTAGCTACCGATTTCTTTTTCTCCTTAATCTTTTATGCGGCAAGATTCTTTGATGTTTAACATACGTCATCATGTCTACGTCAGACTAAGACTTACATCTCCTTGATCTTTTACGCTGCAAGATTCCTTGATGTTTAACATACGTCGTCACATCTACGTCAGACCAAGACTTACACAAGTTGCAACAAGAAGTCAAGTCACAAACCTGTCCATGACAAGATTTACAAAAGTCATAGGTTCATTGTCCCTGCTACTCATCCTTGTCTCACAAGCCAGGCAATGCCTGACGTTGCTCGCAGAAGGAAAAGTCGAATCATCTTGGCTATCCATTGGACTGTTGGACAGGTCATGTAAATCCGGGTCACACAAAAGTTAATCAAAATAAAATATATAACAAAATAGAAATAAAAGTTAACTAATTTCGTGGATTTCATAAATGGTAAATAACATAACTGCATTACCAATAAATGAGAGCTTTAAAGGCAAAAAAGGTTTCAGAAATTTATAAAGAAGAGCCGTGATGTGATGTCAACAACGCGGGCGCTCGTTGACAACCGATTTTCAAGGGAAGGTTTTGTAACTATCAATGGCAGTGTACGAGGTAACAGGGTTGCCAATGGGGTTTGGAGATTTAGGGCTAGATAAATTATATTAAGGTAATGTTTATTAATACTTTGTCTATCACATGCTGTTAGATATGAGTAAAATTCCTATTAGATTAATTTTTTTGTAAAATAATTCTTTAATTTTTCCCTTTTTGCTTTTATTAATTTGGTTGTAAAAGATGATTATTTATGTTTGGATAACTGATACTTATTTACCAAGAGCTATCTGGGAAATTTTGCATCTGACTTAACAAAAATAAAAAGAGCGCACGCTTAGTGAAATGGCACATTATGTGAATCCTGAATTTTCTGTTCCTGCTTTGATGTCCTCTGTCTTTGTTCGCTCTCATTGTTGCTGTCTGAGTGGAATGGATATTTGGTGCCCAGAAACCCGGGATTTCTTTGGATATAGTTGCCTTGCCGAGTCCCATTTTTGTGTAGTAAGACAGAATGAAGGAGGGAAAGTTAAGGAAGAGCTGCACCACCCCATGGATGGGCTACCCGATCGTCAAACGCACTGCAAGTATTGTTGGACGATGTGATTGTGACCAAAGTGGAGTTACAGGACGCTGTTGATGAATTTGACAAGCGTCTGGCCACCTTGGATGTTGTGCAGTCAATGTTGGAATTGGAAATTTGCGATTCCAAGGTCTTAGAAGAGGACATTGAGTATGACGATAAATTTTTGGCGAGAGGTAAGAGCTCCGAGGATACAGGCTACCCAAAGGTTAGTTAACATGGCTCAAGTCAGCCTAGGCCTAGGCCTGGTGAAAGCAGTTCTGCTTCTGTCATTTCTGCGTGCAATGTTAATGTGAGATTGCCTAAATTGGAGTTGCCCAAAGTCAGTGGGGTTTTAACTGAATGGCAATCATTCTGGGATAGGTTTGTTGCTTTTTCCTTTATATCATCGTAATACAAACTTTAAGTTATTTATCTTTTATCGGCGTGAAACCAACAGTAAAATATATTCTTTCAAGCACAGTAGTTTTCATTAAAAGGATTTTATCTACAGTTGTGTTTGATCCATACGTTTACTGGAGTTTTATCCTTGTTGCTGATGCACGATAATGGTCATTAGCAGCATGAACAGTTTTCTCAGCTTCAGCTATAACTAGGTTTAAATTTAACAGTATAAACTAAGTTTAAATTTCACAGTATATTTCCCTATTGATCTTTGATCTATAGCAAATAAAGTTATTACATTAAGCTATCTCAGTCCTATTCTAAGTAAGGTCGTTTATAACTACAGTAATAGTGTACTATAGTACGATGATTGACACACAAGCCAAACGGATGTTATCCAATTTGGTTGTGCTTAGAAAAAAAAAGTTGTTTCTCGTTTGGTTGTTAATGGCTGTACATGTTTACGCAATGAGTATAACGTTAAAACCATACATTCATCATTCTCTTATGCTGTTTTTGAACTTGTGTAACTAGAAGATGAGATTAAGTTAGGCTATTGTAATTTGGTCTCAAATTCAGATTATCGTAAGATGAATTATCGTAACTTGAACACTACAGCTACCTATACACTGTATAAAACCTTATTATATCTTTACCTACTCTATACACCCAAAGGATTAAAGCTAGGCTTTTATCACTTCACAGTACAGTGGGGCATCGCTTATTCACGGATCAGTATTCACGGATCCAGTTAATCACAGGTTTTTTCTTGGACCGTTTCTCATGTTACATCACTGGTATGAATCGCTGCATCACGGGTTTGTTGTGTTGCGTATGCGATGTTTTTCGGTAGGCTAACCCTCGGCCGTGGTCCGATAACTACCAACATTCATTTAAAGACTCATATAATGATATTAACTGACAATAAAGGTAATAAAACCATTCTCACCTAATATATTATTGTCCTATCTTCGAAATGAATAGCCTATTCAAGGTTTATGTACGACGTTCATTGGTAGGCTAAGCGTAGTTGCAGTGCGATAACCACCAACGTACACAAACATTCACATTATGATATTAACTGACAATAAAGGTAATAAAACCATTCTTACCATATATATTATAGTCATATCTTCATAATAAATAGCCTATTCGAAGAATAATTCCACATCATTGCACTCAACTTATCGTCGGAGTGGCCAGCCACAAAATGTAAGCATATACCTTTACGTACAAAAATGGTTTATGTATACGGTTGCGTTCAAAGCAACATTTTTTGTTTTGATAAACTTTTAGAAATTTTAATAGTAGTGGTAGTGTAATTACAGTAGTAATAACATTAAGGCTAAAATTAATTCGAACTTCATTATTTTGGCAGTATTCGTACATAACTTCTCTGAACAATGAAGTCATACAAACGCTATTTGACATAGATTATCGTAAGTATTGCTGTTTGTTATTGGCGACGAAGCGTAAACGAAATACATAAAGCATTTTTACCTTATATATTATCGTCATATCTTATAATAAAAAGGCTATTCGTGGAGTAATTCCATATCAGTGAAATCAATTTTATCTATGCGAGGCCAGCCAGCTGACAATATGTACGTACGTATATGAAAATCAAATTATGGTAGCGTTCACAGCAAGAATATCTTTCGAAATTTTTATAGTACTATTCATGTTACGTAGTAATAATGTTTGGAATATACGTAACATTAATTTTCAATACAAAATATCATCGTTATTTTGGTAGTGAATAATAGTTTAGAATTATCATACATAACGTTCTCCTTTAAGTCAACGCGTTTAGGAAAAACATGACATAGAATCGACTTTGCGACTTTGTTCACTTTGATATTTTTAACGATACAATAACTATCATTTGTACTACTAAAACCATCTTCACATAAGTAATTTTTCGTAAGATATGTGTTGTTACAAAAGCTAGCTTATACATAAAAGGCTTTTATAATTTAAGTCATCTTAGATATACTTATGTACCCAAACTCATTGTGGGGAAATTTACTACTGTTTCCTCGGATATTGAAATACTTTAGCATCATTCAAACACTTTAATAATATAATGCATAAATACTAGGCTATACATATTTACATCGTATACAAATACTACATACAGTTATATACACATACTTTTATATACAAAGTTAACAGTTATATACACATAGTTTTATATACAAAATTAATCATATGAGTAGTGATCAGACGACAGCTGTGCACTGGACTACGTACGTACTATTGGAAGATAAAAAACAAACAAAAATTTTGTTGTTGTTAGTCGCCGGGATAGATTAACATTTTTCCAGAGATTAAAGAGCTGAATTTTGTTTTGAAGGTATGTCAACCACGTTAATAAATAGGTATCATCTTCTAAGGAATTTTTTTTTCTCTTCTTTTTGCGGAAGAATCTTCAAGCCATTTTGCATTCAAAGTAATGAGAAGGAATCATTCTATTCTTCATGAAATCAGTAAAATACTTACACTAATAATACAAACTAAAACTACGTACTGTATGCAAAACACATACATCATCGTTAGCTTCGTGTGTGTAAACGTTCATTCTAAGAAATTACAGAATAGTATAACTAACACCTGATTGGTTGGTTGGTAGCCATGGAGATCTGTTATCCAATGACTGCCCTCTGCTTCTGTTCTATTTATAGACATACGCCATGGATGGCACTAGGTTTGAACGTTACCATGTTCGTGATTTTCTGACTGCTGACGGCAAAAATTACTCAATAATTTTCTTTATATAATTATTCCTTCGTGAAAACAATAATATAATATCGCGGTTGACATACCTTCAAAACAAAATTCAGCTTTTTAATCTCTGGAAAAATGTTAATCTATCCCGGCGACTAACAACAACAAAATTTTTGTTCGTTTTATCTTCCAAGTAGTACGTACGTAGTCCAGTGCTGTCGTCTGATCACTACTCATATGATTAACTTTGTATATAAAAGTATGTGTATATAACTGTTAACTTTGTATATAAAAGTATGTGTATATAACTGTATGTAGTATTTGTATACGATGTAAATATGTATAGCCTAGTATTCATGCATTATATTATTAAAGTGTTTGAATGATGCTAAAGTATTTCAATATCCGAGGAAACAGTAGTAAATTTCCCCACAATGAGTTTGGGTGCATATGTATATCTAAGATGACTTAAATTATAAAAGCCTTTTATGTATAAGCTAGCTTTTGCAACAACACATATCTTACGAAAAATTACTTATGTGAAGATGGTTTTAGTAGTACAAATGATAGTTATTGTATCGTTAAAAATATCAAAGTGAACGAAGTCGCAAAGTCGATTCTATGTCATGTTTTTAACTTTAACGTATAGTGGTATGAAAAACACCAGTGTCTCGTAGCGATGCGTCATCAATATAGTGGTATGAAAATACCACATGGTGTTGTAGCGATACGTAATCACAAAGTACAAATCCTTTTCCCGGACCATCCTCAGAATTTTACGACTCTTCAACTTCAAGATCGATATGGTAAAATATATTATATAGTCATACTTATTGTTAAAATTCACAAGTTGAACTGCAAAACATTATTATATTTTGATTGTTTTATACATATATTTTTTGTGTTTTACGGAATGTTTGTTTTGAAAAATAATACCTATTAGTGAACATATGGTATTAATTGTCCCACTATTTTGTTATAGGTGATCTTAATTATCTCACATTCATTTAACAGTATTATATTAATATTTATTTAAATAAACTGTAATTAATAAATAACAATAATGAAAAACATAAAGGGAAAAAATGTTTTTGCTGCAGTAGTGGTGTTTGTTTGATTATACATCTGACCTCACATTTCCGAAATCTGAAAAATTCCAAAAACCGAAACATCGGAATGTGTGTGTACTGCACATTTTTTTAAACACGCACACAATGTCTAAACATTTACTGCAAATTACAGTACGTACGTATTTATTCCTGTAGAGAGAGAGAGAGGAGAGAGAGGAGAGAGAGGAGAGAGAATGAGAGAGGAGAGAGAGAGAGAAGGAATGATTAAGGACTCCAAGGCGTGTTATTTTTACAATTATTTTATTATATTGGGATTTTTTTTTGTTTTTTTTTTTTTAATCTTGAGATTTTCTATTCAATTCTCGAGATTAATAAGAAAATTACCGTAAATTGACTAGCATCAGCACACATCTGAATGACTCGGCCATTAGCAGGCTAAACCACCAACCTTATGAACTTGCATGATACATGAGATACATGGCAAAACACAAAACCACTGTTTATTGGTGAAAACAAATTAGGGGGTCGCACGATATGGGAGATTGCACGTTATTCGAGTATATACGGTATGTGATTTTTTTTAGCCTTTTATGGAACAAAATCTAGCAAGAAATTGCCATTCCCAGTTGGCAACACTGGCCTACTCACGTTTGTTTGTTGTTGTTATGAAATGTGGTGTGCGGCGCGTTCTTTAAATTGTACCCATATAAACGAGTTAATTATGTGGCATCCAAAAGCCCTGATTCTTTTACTCTTATGGGAAAGACGCCTAAAGGTCAGATGAAGGTTTTTACGTGGAATATACTAGTATTAACGTGTTGTGACGAAGGGAAGAGATGTTTTCGCTGCATACTGTTGGTAGCATTATCGTTATTATTATTACTGGATTGCACTGCAAAATCGTCGCCATCTTTTATCAACATAGATTGTTGGTGAGTACCCATATGATTTACATATTTGATAGTACTCTTACCACTCATCCTCTCTTTCCTTGTAAAAAAAAAAAGAGGCCCACCATGCGTATGTAGGCTTCTAGCTGTAATCCCTAGGCTAGTAGGCTACATATGTACAGTAGTACATATACTACATTTATTTTTTAAGGCTAATTTTGTACAATAACTTTAAAACTGTCTTGAATTTAGTTTTAGGTGATAGTTGAAAACATATTTGGTGTTTGAACTAAAGTAGGCAGTTATAAACATTGGAATAGTGGTCTTGGGTGGGTTAACTATTAAAGTAGGCAGTTTTAAGCAATTTTTGAGGGGGGTATCAGGATAACACGGGTATTTACTTATCACGGGGGGGGGGGGGGGGGGTGGGGGGGGGGGGGGGGGGGGGGGTGTTCTGGGCCCTATCCCCCATGGATAACGAGGCCCCACTGTATTTATAATACTGTAATGTACAGTGCTACTGTAAGTAAATTCTATAGTACTATGCTGCATAAATATAATTTTACTTATTGCGCCATTGCGGGATTATGGCGCCGTTTGACTGGTCTAGGGGGCTGTTAACTGGTCTAGTATTCCCAAAGAAGGTGTGCTGCGGCCGTAGACTTTAAAATCGCTTGGCGTCGAAAATTGCTTAGCTTCAGGAATACTAGGGCCGCCTGTATACCCCTCTAAAAGGTACTGCATCTCCCCATCTCAGTACACCTCGTACATATATACTCGGAATTTGTTACTGATTTTAGTTCTTATATTAGGATATTGTGAAAGCTGTAATAATATTTTTACAAAATACAAATTATTAGAAAAAGCATGTATAACTTGGTAAAATTAGCAAATCCGTACACGACTATCTTGGAAAAGAGGCCCCAACCAGGTTGGAAATATCCACTTTTAACTTCCTGTGGTAGGTACAGAAAATATTTTTGGATTATTTCTCTTATACCATGTGCATTTGTATATCTTCCTCTTTCAACCAATGTTTATTTTTCTTTTTTTTAAATCAGCCAACTTTAAAGTTTGCCCAGTCTAGGGGTGTGCTTTACATTTTGCCCAGCCTGTATGGGTTAATAAATTAAATTTATTTAAAAAAATTCCAGCTTGAGTACTATTATGTCTTCAACAGACACTTTATATACAACAGTAAGCCAACATGAACTTTCTGACAAGGATTTGCTGTAGTTCTAATCATCTTGGTGCCAATAGTTTGACAACAGATGCACAGTAAAAATGGCTAAAATACCTTGACTGCCTTTATGAAGCAAAATTCAAAACAATAGCCTCGCATATCAATGGAATGCAATGCCAGACATAAATCTGCAACAGCAGACCTAAGCTAAACACTAATTACTATAATACTTACTGGCAGCATTTTTTGCTGCTGCATCTAATGCCTGGGCAATGGCATCACTAAAAGCATTTTTGAACTCTGGCACAGCCAAAGCTTCATTTTCTTCATCACTGCCATCTGCCTCACTGCAAGCAGGTCCCGTTGCAGCACTAAAACTTGCTGAATGCTTCATTTTCCATGAGCTTGATGAATTACTTCTCACAGTAGTCACAGGCCCATCTGAAAAATACCATGAGCATTTTAAATTCTAGCTGTTGGCCAGAGTATAATTTTTTTAGTGTAACTGTAGGGAAGTAAAATGTATACAGGTAAAAAACACTGTATTAGGTTATATTGACAAAAAGAATGCAAAGGATGACAGTATATGGACATAAGTTATGGGCAAAAAAGGGCTTTGGGGATGGAAAACCAATTCAATCCTTAGAAAGTGAAATTTTAATAATAATAACCAATGCATGATGAAGGTTGAAAGATGACCTAGCAGAGGCACCATCTAAATACACAGTAGACCCTCCCTATTCGTGGTGGATGTGTACTACATTCCCCCAAAATGGTTTTCAAATCCACAAATAGTTAATACCCTAGTGTATAAATGCTTTTAACTGCCTATTCTGAAAGTTCAAGTAAAGGCAGCCCGTGGTTACCGTCACCGTTGGTTAATGGAGGTTCGGTTTTAAGGTGCTTGTTAAATGTATTCATAACTGGGTTTTACATTTCGTAGGGTTCATAGCACCGTTGTCTGGTTATCGGTTTCTCAGGCTAAGTGCAGAGACTGCTTCATAAAATACAAACATAACGAATATGCATCTTTTTCTCTACTGTTTTAAAAAGTTATCCTTTACTTCGGTGGATCTAGTATACTGTATGTAGTCTTGTATTACTATTTGTGCCATAAATTTAAAACAACATATGCTTTGGTTTGGAAAAATCACCTGAGGTTGGAGGTAAGATTATTTTGCCATATTTAACCCAATTCAGAGCGATTTTCTTGCTTCTATTTGGCGTAAATTAATCTTTAGAAACTTTTCACGTCGCATGATTATTTTTCTTTATATGAAGTTATTTTTTTTAAAGTTGAAAATTGACGTAAATACGTGAACTAGAATTAGTTATTTTTTAAGTTAATAGATGGCGCTGATGTCTGGTTATTGTATATATTTTGGTACTTGTCAAAGCACCGAGAGAGACATAAAATGCAAACAAAATGAATACAGTGGGCCCCATGTATTCGCAAATTTCTCTCTGGACCATATCTCCCCATTATTTGCGGGAAATTCGCCTACAGGTAGTCCGCGGCTTACGATGGCTGCAGCTTACAACGTTCCGAGTTTGCGACGCCTTTCAATTTAACTCTTTAGAAATTATTTCCAGGCTTAGAACGCATGTTCTAGGGTTACGACGCCCATCCGACGGAAGAAATATGACTTCTAAAAGGCAAAATACTGTACATACTTGAGTAATATTCAACTGCATATAATGTACAACCCCATTTTTACTGCATATATTAGGACTTTAGGATATGTCCCTTATAATGTTGCATTTTGATTCTAGCAATAAGCCTAGCCTACGTTAGCAGTTGCTACTGTAGCCTAGTCAATGATTCTGACATCTAACCCTAAGAAGCTAAAAGCTAAGTATATGCCAATAAAATGTATAATTAATCAGTATATACTCATTTCAAATAATTATTAATTAACCATTAACTAAGTAGCCAACGATTGCCAAGCAACCACTTTTACCTAGCCCACAGTATAGTAATCATAAATTTTCATTCTCTCTCTTCAACCACTGAAACTACCAAACAGTATAATAACCATTCATTTCTATTCTTTATTCTATCTTTACCTAATAGAGATACTGAGTTACCAACAGCTATAATGAAACATAATGACATTGAAACAGAAGAAGAATTCTAGAAAATATTTGCTAGCTTCGATGATAGCAGTCTTTGATTAATTTTATATTTTAGGATATTTAATTCACAAATGTTTATTAAATATATTGCATGACTAAGTTTTTCAATTTACAGCATCCTTTAACCAATAGAATAAAAAAAAATATGATTCTTTGTGAATCATGAATGAAAAAGTTATCAGCTGACGAAATACCAATGGCGGCGGCCAGCAGATGCTTTGTTTACATTCGGGAAATGAAGATAAGCTGCACTTATTATAGACTAGAACAGCCGTAAATTAAAAACAACATAACAATAATAAAAGATTCTCAGATAAGTAAAACAACATATATATTTATTGTCGTGGTTATTATACAGGAACAGAAGTTTGTCGACTTCTGTGGAAACAAATGCTGCTTTGTTGACTTTGCCTTGAAATCCAAAAAATGTGGAGCTAAAAATATAGGAAGAGCAAACAGAGGTAGATTAATAGTGTCCAAAACTACACCAGAAAAACTAAGGAAAGCACACAAGACACCACGCACCAGCATCGACAATGCAGCATCTATTTAATGCGTTGCCAGCTCATCTGAGGAACATATCAAGAGTGAGCCTAGATGTGTTTAAGAATAAGGTCAACAAATAACTAAGCTGCATCCCAGACCATCCAAGATTGGAAGATGCAAAAATACCAAATTTGTAACTAATTTGTATTTTTCATAACTAACAAACCTGAGGTCTTAACATTAGGATTTACTAGCGCCAAGCTGGAAACCGGTAGAATTAAAATTACACTTGTGAGATCCAGGGACTAATGGCATCTATACCAGGTCACGGGGCATGTATACCCAGAATGCCCACGGCTACCTGTGACCCATCAGTTATATTTCTAACCCAGTTTAGACTGCTAGAGGGGTGGTTCGAGGTGGGCCTTTAACTGTTAAGACCTCAGGTTTGTTAGTTATGAAAAATACAAATTAGTTACAAATTTGGTATTTGTTCATACACGAAACAAACCTTCGGTCTTAACATTAGGATAGACTTACTATTGGAGGGAGGTAAGTCTCTACAACTGACTGGAAGTTTGCCACCTTATCCATTTCCGAATATATAGGGAAATTCTAGAGAATGGACAATGAACCTAGGACCAAAGATATAAGCTGATCTATTGGTTTCCTCCCACTGGGTGTAGATACCATTCTACTGTTTACTCTTGTCCCTTGCGACTGGATCCACCTTCACCCCTCTTTCCTTATTATCCAGAGGGGTGTGTTGCTACTGAAAAGTATATCATCAGCTAAGATAGCTTCACAGTATGGCTGACCATCTCACCTGCATCTAGTCCGTTCCAGCACATGACGGTACTCTCCTTCATATTGCCCGTAATTAAAGGAGTAGGAAGAAAGTAGTAAAGAAAAAAGACCAGTCATCCCATTCATTCTACTTTCATACCTTCATCTTAGACTAGACGCAAACTGACCCGCCAGGGGCACTGGATGAACTAGTATATCACTTGTTGGGCCGCCACCACTGGACCCAAGGAAAAGGTGTCCAAGGATCTATGGGCAACATCTTTCAAATAAAATGAGGTGAAAGTTGTTTGGCGCTTCCACACGCCAGCTTTCAGAATTTTATCCACAGACATGTTCTTCTTAAATGCTAGGGAAGCACTCACACCCCTGATGTCATGAGCTCTAGCTCCCACCTGGCTATCTGACCCTCTGTCTTCTGCAGTATAAGCATTTCTGATTGTCTCCCTTAGCCAAAATGATATTGTATTCTTGGACACTTCCTTCTTGTTCCGTCCTGTACTTACGAACAACCTCTGGCACCCCGGCCTGAGGTGCCTTGTTCTCTTTAAGTACTCCCTTAGTGCCCTGACGGGGCACAGGAGCATTTCAGCTTTGTCGTTGTCTACAAAGTCTGCCAAGGAAGGTATGGTAAAGGAGTCGAATCTGCCGTCTACTATTGTTGGATTTTGGGTCTTTGCCACGATTCTGGGACAAACTCACACACCATTGATCTCCAACCTCTCGAGTGCTTTATGAGATATGAGAGGCCATGTAGCTCCCCCACCCTTTTGGTTGAAGCCAGGGCCAATAAGAAGACTGTCTTCAGGGTCAGGCTCCTATCCGTGGACTGCCTTAGTGGTTCGTAAGGGGGTTTTGTCAGACTACTCAGTACCTTGGTCAGATCCCAATCTGGGGTTTTTAGCTCCTTTGGTGGGCATGACTGTTCAAAGCTCCTCATCAGCATGGCCAACTCCCATGAAGACGATATGTCCACTCCTTTCATTCGTAAGACTGAGGCTAGAGCAGCCCTGTACCCCTTCACTGCAGATACAGACATATGTTTTTCTGTTCTGAGATATATCAGAAAGTCTGCTAACTGCTGAATAGTGGTACCGAGTGGAGACACGTTCCCCTACGACACCAATCACAGTATGCTGACCACTTCCCTTGGTATACTGTCGCAGATGATTTTCTGATATTACCTGCCATCTGAGTTGCTGCTTTCTGCGAAAACCCTCGCTCTCGGAGGAGATACTTGACAGTCTCCACCCGTGAAGCGATAGGGACTTCACCGACTGGTGGTACCTCTCCACGTGAGGCTGACACAGAAGGTTGCTCCATGGAGGTAACTCTCTTGGCACATCTACTAGGAGTTCCAGTAGGTCTGGAAACCACTCTGCTTTCGGCCATAACGGGGCTACCAGGGTCATCTTGAGGTTCTGAGACCGCATTACCCTGTTCAGAACCTGACGGATTAGACAAAATGGAGGAAATGCGTACACGTCCAGATTGTCCCAGGGGTGTTGTAGCGCATCTTCTGCTGCTGCCTCTGCGTCCGGGACTACTGAACAATACACTTCCAACTTTTTGTTGTACCTGGTTGCGAATAGGTCTATGATCGGTCCTTCCCACAACATGAGCATCCTGTCCACTACCTGTTGGTGTAGGGACCCACTCCGTTCCCAGAATCTGATCCCTGCGGCTCAACTTGTCGGCCACTATGTTTCTTTTTCCCGGAATATACCTGGCCTTGATGTCTACCAGGTTCTCTATAGCCCACTGGTGAAGTTGAACTGTCATCACATGTAACTGCCGAGAAACTAGGCCTCCTTGCTTGTTTATATAAGCTACTACTGTGGTTGTTGTCTGACATCAATACCACCGAGTGTCCCTTTACTCTCTCCCTGAATTCTTGTAGAGCCAGGAAAGCTGCTTTCAACTCCAGCACGTTTATATGGAGTTCTCTGTCCTTGCAACTCCATTTTGCTGACACCATCAACTCCTCCATATGGGCTCCCCAGCCTTCTAGTGATGCATCCGAGAACAGCAAGAGGTCTGGGAGGATTGTTGAAGGGGGACACCCACTGTCAGATTGTCGTCGTCCACCCACCACAGCAAGTCTTTCCTCACTTCTGCCGACAAGGGAATTTGCTCGTACGGGTGATCTACTGTTGGTGACCAAAACTCCTTCATCCTCCATTGTAGGGACCGAAGGTGTAGCCTTCCTTGTGGTACTAGCTTCTCCAGGGAGGTTAGGATTCCCAGCACCACCTGCCACTGTCTTGCTGGCTGTGTCTGCTTTCCCAGAAAGGCATTCACCACTTGTTTGCATTTCTGTACTCTTTGGTCTGTCGGGAATACTTTGGCTTGTGTTGTGTCTATCACCATTCCCAGATATTCCAAACGTTGACTTGGATCCAGCTGCGACTTCTGCTGATTCACCACAATACCTAGGCTGTGACAAAGCTGCAGGAGGGCCGCCCTCCCTGTCCCTGAGTAATTTCTCCCTGGACTTTGCTATCACCAGCCAATCGTCCAGATATCTTATCAGCCTGATCCCCTGAGCGTGCGCCATGCCGACACGAGGGTGAACACTCTTGTAAAAACTTGAGGAGACGTTGTCAATCCGAAGCACAGGACCTTGAACTCGAAAGCTTTCCCTGCAAGACTGAAGCGGAGAAATTTCCTTGAAGACTGATGGACTGGTATCTGAAAGTATGCGTCCTTTAGATCGACTGTCAGCATAAAGTCTCCGATTCTGACTGCTTGTAGAACCGTTTTCGGAGTTTCCATCTTGAAACTGGTTTTCCTTATAAACAGATTCAGCGTTGACAGGTCTATTACTGTCCTCCACTCCCCGTTGGCTTTGGGTACCAGGAAAATCCTGCTGTAGAAGCCTTTTGTCGGACTGCATACTTGTTGCACAGCTCCTTTTTCCATCATCTTCTTCACTTCGTCCTGCAGAATAGTGGCCTTCTGAGATTTGTGGGCATAAGTGACGTGGGGTAATGGTTGATCTGTCAGGGGCGGGGTTACCTCGAACGGAATCAAATACCCGATCCTGAGAACATCCACCACCCACTGCTCTGCCCCTAGTTCCTGCCACACCTTCCAGTGATTTGCCAGGCAACCCCCACTGGTGTGGCCGAGTGATGGGAGGCGCCCAATCCTATCTTCTTGAGCCTCTCCCCCTTCCCCTATTGCCCCTTCCTCTGTTGTTTCTATTGTGAAAGGGCCGATGAGTTATCCTCTTTGGGGAAGAGGGTCTTGTGACTCTATTAGGGATGCTATGTCTCACTGGTTTCTTTCGAGACATCTGCTGTTGTCTTCCCTCCAAAGGAATAGTTTGACTGTTAGAGGTTTTCCTAACTGCCTGTTGCACCAACCTATCGTTAGTGTCCATCCTTCTTCTATCTATCGCTTCTTCCAGTATGACCTCTGGCAACAGTAGTTGCGATTCCAAGATATCCCCATTCCTCATTGCTAACAGGGAATCCAAATCCACATTGCGGCTTAGTCTAGCCAATGCTGCATCTCTCCTCATTAGCAGGATATTTGCCCAAACATTGGCACTTACGTTTGTCAGGTACGCAATCGCCTTGGACCCTGACTGTAGTAATCTAATGAACAATGGTTCATCTACTACTTTCCTTGTTGCTTCCGAGGATGCAATTTTCGCCACTGCTGTTGACCAAAGGTCTAACCAGGACGCAGCCTGAAAGACAGAAGAAGCTGTTGCTTCTAGCGTGGCAGCCTCTTGGTACGTCATCGAAGGGCACTCCATTTTAACCTGATCCAAGGTTAATCCAGGCCTTAACCTTACAACATTAGGGTTCATTTGTCTAGACAGCAAAGGGACCTTCGGTGTCGTATAATATTTCCCTTTGCTTTATCATTGGAGGGGGAATAAATTTAAATGATCTATTAGATCTTAAGGAATTATCCCTCCCTGCAATCTTTGCGTTTACGTGTTGCAAGACCGATTCCGCATGACTCGAACAAGGCAATTCATACGACACCTTGGTATCCCTCTTTAGTCCAAACGCCATGTCAATTCCAGGAGGAAGCATACTGGCCGGTGTTTCTGTTTTCTCCGAAAGGCTATTGAATTGACGAATCAAATCAATAACCTCTGCATACGAGGCCAGAAACTCTTGGTTTTCTCCTTCCTCCGGCTCTAGTGTACCACTCTCCGTCACGAGAGATGTTGTCTCGCCTCTATCTTCTGACAGACGGCCCGGAATTCCACGGCCGCCTGCCCCTACGGCCGCGGCCTCTTTGATCTTTGCTGGCCGCTGTTGGCTCGATCCCAGATAGTCAGCAGGGGAACGAGAACGTCTCACTCTTTCTCTGCTCACGGATCTAGAGCGAGAATCTCGTCTAGATCTCCAAGATGAAGGCTCCCTTAAGACAGAGGTAAGTTCGTCTTTATTAGCATTGGCCACGTTTTCGAGCGTCGGCGAGCCCGGCCTCGGCCTTCTATCCAGACGGACACTGCCTTCCACGAACGTATCCGCAGAGGTTGCCAACTCTCTATTTTTTTGTAGTTTTAACAGGAGCCTTATCGTCCTTCGTACGTATTTTGAACGGCCTTACGGGCGAAACTGGGACCTGCATTCCATCCTCTGCTGCACCTTTCGCCGCCAACGTCGATTTTACCAGAGGTATCGCAGTTTTTGCGACCCGAACTGGCAACTCCGCCTCGGCCGCTAGCTCGCCGGCCGTCACCTCTCTCGCTTGTTCGGACTCTTGCGAACGGCTTCGTCTGGCAACCTTGTGCTTAATAGCCACTGATTTTCCGACCTTCTTGCTGACTTGGAAATGACAGTCTTCGTCCGAAGGAGAGGAAGAATTGATTCTTCTCCTCTTGGCCCGAGGATCCGCTAGGAACTCCCGAATCCTCCTCCAACGCTTGACTGGCGCTCGCCGTGACGTTATCGGACTTAGCGATGACGCCGAACTAGAGTAAGAAGACGAAGAAGGCGAATCACACTTTTTCTTTTTGTCTCTCTTATTCATTCTCTCCTCTATATCCTGTAACTTCTGCATTACAGTTTGCATTGACGGATCAGAAGGCGTATTAGCGTCTGGGTGCAGCGAAAAAGGCCGAGAATCGGTCTGTGACGTCATCACGCCTGCCATCTCAGAGTGTGACGTATGTTGTGACGTCATCGCTCTCGTAGGGAGAGACTGAGAGGTTTCTGCTGGTAACCGCACGTTTGCTGCCAAATTACCTCCCACGTTCTGCATCGCTGTAAATACTGAGTGGGATGGAGAAGCAGCGGCATTAATTCCCATAAATTGCAAGCCCGGGGGATGAGGAACATTCAGCGCTGCCGGACCCTGCTGGAACCGTGACGTCATATAATGCGCAAGCAGACCATCCAAGGTTGGTACGCCTGGTAGGCCTAGCGCTGACCACGTACCATCTAACCTATGCGCTTGCGTAGCAGGAGCCTGGAACAAAGATGGCGGATCTCCCCCTCTACTTGCTGGGAACAAAGGAGAGTGCAAATTATTCATAAAATTACCCAAGGCCCCTCCTGACGTTTCCGATACAGAACCGCTAGGAGAAACCGAAGGGGTATGAGACAATTCAAAAGCAGGTGGAGAAACATATGGAGCAGCCTGGTTTATTACCGATACAAAAGAAGCCGGTAAGGTTTGGTCATCCAAAGATGGCGTCACCCCCTTTCTTTTGTATTGGCTTTTCCATAGAACTTCTTCCACTGTTCCACCGACCAACCGCGACAAACAGAACACGGATTAGTAACCGTACATACGTTTTCCCTGCACCTACTACACGTTGGATGAGGATCCGTCGACACCGAGGTTAGGAACCTAGAACAAGGGAAGCCACTGACTCCTGGGCATTTCCTTTGTCTCCTCTTCGAAGCGGTAGACGATCCCGATGTTGAGGCAAAATTCTCCATCATACCACGTATACACTCTTACCACACACTGATCACACTTGGAGAAAGAAAAGGAATGAAAATAAAAAATGAAATGGATAAAGAACGGGCAAACTGAAAAAACCGGCTTTAAATGAGATAGACAGTAACACGTCTTATCTTAAAGGCGGTAGGAAAATAACTGATGGGTCACAGGTAGCCGTGTGCATTCTGGGTATACATGCCCCGTGACCTGGTATAGATGCCATTAGTCCCTGGATCTCACAAGTGTAATTTTAATTCTACCGGTTTCCAGCTTGGCGCTAGTAAATCCTAATGTTAAGACCGAAGGTTTGTTTCGTGTATGAACAATACAACGGAAGATGCAAAATACAACGGAAGATGCATTAGCAAAATACAGTAATAAAAACCTATTTCTGTCTTGTTTACGTTGAGAATTACCGAAAATTATTTTGGAAAACAATTTAGTTGCTAAAAGAAATGAATTTATTAATAGAGAGAGAGAGAGAGAGTAACTGTTTACTTGCTTAGGTCGAGAATAACAACAACATTGGGTTGTTTACATATGAAATTTGTATTTTAAACATTTTTACTGTGATAAGAAATGAAACATCAATAGTGATAAATCTCTTTTATACTGTTATAGTGTCATAATCATTAAGTCAACAATAAAAGTTGTATTGTAGCACAGTTTAGTAAATCAGATAAAAGAAAAAAATATGGCAAAACGTATGTACCTACGATTGTCGGGGACCATCTGTTATGATAATAATAGAGCAGTATTATAGATTATTCTGTAAGAGAGAGAGAGAGAGAGAGAGAGAGAGAGAGAGAGAGAGAGAGAGAGAGAGAGAGAGAGAGAGAGAGAGAGAGAGAGAGAGAGAGAAGAATAATTTTTATCATAAAATGTATTTGTCATTAAAAGAAGATGAAAATACAAGAATTAGTGAATCTTGCTCTATGAAAAAAAATTCGTAATTTCATTAATTTTCCAGGATATACTATTTGGGCTCCACAAAAAAAGTAAGTAAAGTGTTTTATGATAGAGTTTAGAGCATATGTATGTAAAATACGTCAGTAGTTTGTAGAACGGTGTAACCACTATCACACTGTGTAAAAATAGTACATCGTCCGAACGAGACTGTAGGTTTGGTGACGTCTTACATATTTTTTTCATGAAAGAATACAGGCAGTCCCCAGGTTACGACGGGTTAGGCTTACGACATTCCGAGGTTAAAGCGCTTTCAATTATATTCATCAGAAATTATTTCCAGGGTTACGACGCATGTTCCAGGGTTACGGTGCCTATAACGCTTATCTGGCAGAAGAAATATGACACCAAAAATGCAAAATAATCAATATTTGAAGTTTTTTTTATGCAAAATGCGATAAGAATGCAGTTTACAGAGTTTTCAATGCACCCAAAGCATTAAAAGTAAGGTTTTCTTATGATTTTTGGTGATGTTCCGCCTTGCGACGATTTTCGGGTTACAAGTCTCAAGAACAGAAGCCCTGTCGTAACCCGGGGACTGCCTGTATACATTTGATAAAAAAAAATAGTTACTGTACTGATTACAGTACCATACTGCAATATTAATGTAATCACATCAAAATACAGTAATCAATGCACACTGTAAACTTGTGAGGTGTATTTTTTTGTCTATTGAAAAATGCTTTCCCCAAGAAATTATTCCTTGAAGAGGCTTTTTATTATGAAGATACACCAATAATATATATGATATGCATTTTATTATGAAGACATGCCAATAATACATAAGGTAATAATGGTTTTATTACGTTTACACTTCATAGCCGATTGCAAACAACAATACGATCATCTATGACAATTATCGTTTGTATGACTGCAGTGTTCGAAGAAGTTGATTACGTAATACCAAAATAAAAATGAAGTTCGAATTAAAAATTAATGTTTTCCTAAATGTTATTACTACCATAATTACACCACTACTATTAACATTTCTAAAAGGTTATCGAATGATACAGGTTGCTGTGAACACAATGTAACTCCAAGTTTACATTTTGTTGCTGGCCATTCGAAGTACAAGTTGATGGCAATGATGTGGAATTATTCCATGCATAGGCTATTTATTATGAAGGTATGCCAATAACATATAAGGTGAGAATGGTTTTATTACCTTTATTGTCAGTTAATATCATAATGTGAATCTGTTCATGTATGTGGTGGTTATCGGACCGCGGCCGAGGCTTAGCCTACCTATTAACATCATGTAATAACCAGGACAAGTCCGCGATGCTGCAATTCATACCAGCGATATAGACCGAGAAGTGGTCCAAGGAAAAACTGGTGGTTAACTGATCCCGCGGCTGCAGATCCGCGACTAAAGGAAGCCCCACTGTATCAATATTTCAAAGATTAATATGAACCATAACAGGATGATATTTTAATGTAGTATATTAGATGTAGGATGATGTTTTAATGTAGTATATTAGATGTAGGATGATATTTTAATGTAGTATATTAGATGTAGGATGATATTTTTAGGGATACTTTGGTGTTTCCACGTTCAAGATAGGAGTTTATAAGTATTTTGAGAAGGGGGTCTGGTACTCATCCTCTGCAAATACAGGGGGACAACTGTATAATTAAAAGGAGATACGTGAAAGGAAAATAACTATAGGTGATAGAGCAAAGCTATTCGGAAATTTGAATTCACCACATCCAAATTAGTAAAACATACACACTCACATACTTGCCTCAGAGCATATATAAAAAAAAAAATCATATTTAGAAAGCAAAAAAAAAAACTAGAGGTGATAGAGCTCATGCCTAACCTCACTTCCAATTCTAGTGTTAGAAGGCTTTTTTTCTGTCTTCCTATTCTCATCTGCTTATACTTTAGACAACTATTCATTACTTTATCTAATCACACAATACACTGATTAAAGCAATCGTTAGAACAATTCCTGTTCCTACATTTAGCACTTACACTGTGATCATTGTAAATTGAAAAGTATAGCTAAACTGAAAAGTAGAGCTGCGTTTATAATATCTTACCCGAGACTTGAAACTATTTCTCTTTACCCTCTTTGGATAACATATTTGAGACAAAAACCATGATAAGCCAAACCAACAATTGTGAATATGTAATTACTATTAACAATAATGTAATTAACACTCAATACTGTACATCCTTGTAGGCTGACAACAGATGAAAATCTGAATGGTAAACAATAGAGGCTTTAATCACCATAAAGGGAAGGGTCAACAGATGGTTAAACCTAAAAGATCCTCCTAATTTTTGAGTTTTTGCACTAACAGTCCTCCCACCTGAAGAGGGAAATGCATCTGTCATACTAGAGAAGTAAGATTCATTTCAAAAGTTAAAATTCAACCACTAAATAAATTCATGTAACACAAAGTAACAGATGGACAGAGAATACCACTTATGACAACCAAAATAGAATACAATAAAAGAAACATAATTGTGATGGCATGATCCCTACTGGTTATTTTACTCATACAGGCATTCCCCAGTTTACGGCAGAGGTTCCATTCCCACCAGGGTGCTGTGAGCCAAAAATCGCCTTAACCCGAATCATCAGAATTATAATGGGAATAAATAGTACTTACAGCACTGTAACAGTGCTGCAAGTGCTGAAAATTTGTGGTTAACAGTGCCATGAGACAAGTGGCATTAAGTCCTAAACGGCATAACCTGAACCAGATGTAACAAGGGGACAGACTGTATACACAGCCCGAGGTCACCGTCGGTATCGGTCAGTGGCATTTCGGTTTTATGGCGCGTGTTAAATACTATATTCATAAATGGGTTTTACCCTCTGTAGGCTTTATAGCCCCATTATCTGTTATCGGTGCCGAGACCGCCTCATAAAATACAAATATAACGAATATGCATCTTTTCACAACTCTTAAAAATTTATCCTTTACTACTTCGCTGTATCCAATAATACTGTACGTAGTCTTGTATTACTATTTGTGTTATAAAACACAAACAAACCAATCATGTTTTGGTTTGGAAAAATCCGCTGAAGGCAGAGGTAAGATTATTTCTCCGTATTTAACTCGATTCAGAGCATTTTTCTTGCTTCTATTCAGCGTAAATTAATCCCTAGAAACTCTATTCATATGTGACAAGGTTATTTTTTGCTATGTGTAGTGTTATTAGGTTGAAAATTGACAAATACAAGAACTAGACTTAGTTATTTTTTTCAGTTAATAGATGGCGCTGTTGTCTGGTTATTGGTCCTTTACCTATGTACAGACACTCATAAAATACAAACATAACGAACATACATCTTTTCCTTGGCTTGCTTAAAAAGTTATGCTTTACTTCACTGTATCCAATAATACTGTATGTAGTCTTACATTACTACGTATATTAGTTTTAAAAATACAAAAAAGTTATCTTTGTTTTGGTTTGGAAAAATCAGCTGAGGGCAGAGACAGGGTTATTTCATCCAATTAAACTTGATTCAGAGCGATTTTATTGCGTCTGTTTCCCATAAATAGGTTATTTTTTTATTATATGAAATACTTTTAATTCGATACGACTTAAATATGTACGTCTTCTTGTTCTGAACTCTTATTTTTTTTAATAGATGGTGTCGGAAGCATGTTATTTTGTGGGGGGGGGAACCTGATTACATTAGTTATTTTCATCCTATTTCATTTTACAATATTTACGTATTTATCTGTTATCAGTGTAAAACAACAGTAAAATGCGTTCTTTTATGGCCTGTATTTTTTATCAAAAAACTTTATTCTCCACTTACTTGCTGTTGAGTTGCATTCATGTTAATGATGCACAATAATTTAGTCATGAACAGTGTAAATATTTTGTTTTCTCAGCTTCAGCTACAACTGCAGCTTAAATTTAACAGTACTATATTTCCTTGCCAATATTTTCTCCTCAAATAATGGTATAATGGAAAAATACTTAAGTCCTGTTCTACGTAATTAATGTCATTTGTAACATAACTACAGTAATTTTTTACTATTGTACGATGGCTGAAATGCAAGCCGAACATTGTTATTATTAGATTCGGTTCGGTTGTTGTAGCAAAACAAATGTTACCCTTCAGTTTTTTATGGCTGCAGTGTTTGTTAATGATTAGGCAAATGAAACTCCACATTTCATTAGAGTTATTACATATTAGGGCAAAATATCTGGCCATGACATTGTCTCAGGCATCGTTAACATGACTAGGGCACCGTAAGGTGAATTGTGGCGCCCATAGACTTTTGAATTTCGGTTAGAGGCGATTATCGCTTAATGTCAAACCCCAGGAACGGAACCCCTGCCGTTAACTGTTGGGAGCCTGTAGTCAAAATGTTTATATAAATTACTCCCATCTGCATTTTAACAGCTGTATGGTAAACAACATGCTATTACAGTACTTACTTTGCCTTCCAATGCCTGTACCTCCAGTGACTCCAAGTGATGGCCATAGTGTTCCAGAGTTTCCGATAGTCTTTGGTTCACCTTGTGAATGTGGAAGCTTTGTTTGACCCTCACGAATCATCTGAGAATAAAGAGAGCCCATATACTACTTTAAGGATAACCTTGTTATCTAGCTCAATCTGATCAGACTTAAATAATTCATCAGTAACATACAAAAATTCGAACTGAAGACAATCCCCTATCAAATTTTCAGAATGTCCAGTACTGTTACCATATTTCAGATGTATTTGTACACAGACATTAAGAAAAATTGACTGAATAACAATATTAAGAGAAACTGACTGCACAACAACCTAGTTTTCAATGCATTTTCTAGGACTCTAGCGTAACCTCGGTTTTTGTATGCCCTGGTTTTCGTACGATTTGGTTTTCATAAACTTTTTCAGACGAAATTTTATCTCAGGTTTGGTACATTTCATCGGATGCCTTGCACTCTTAAACGCTCCTTCCAGGGTCCACCCTGTGACTAGGCCCTGTACTGAGCACCTAAACAAAGCATCCTGTGTTCTCTTGTGACCCATCCTGCTTTAGTGTTCATTGCTTATTGTGCTTTTTCATTATTTGTGCAACTGCTACATATGCCATCATGGGGCCAAAGAAAGTTCCAAGTCCCAGCCCTCCTGTAAAAATGGTAAGAAACACTATAAGATTTAAGGAAGAACTTGTAGCAAAGTGCTGGAGGGTGTTGCATGCCAATCACAGTACAAAAATGCCTACAAGTGCTGCTGTTAGTGAATTTAAGACCAAGCAAATGCTGGTTTGAAAAATTCAGAAAGTGAATGGGCAAACAAGGTACGTACCTACTTCAGTGATTAAGGACATATGTTTGCAAAATGGAGTAATGTAAAAGATTTTGTGGAGAATTACCATTCCAAAAAAGATGATGTAATCCGTGTCTCAAACATCTTTAATGACAATGCTGTTTTCCACGTAAGGCAAATTCTAAAGAGATGCCAGAAACAAATATGTCTGGACAGTTTTGTTTTGCGACAGGGGTCCAGTGACTCTCAAGGTGGTCCCAGTATATACTAGTAGAAACTGAAATGGGTATGTAACCTCAGATAGTGCCAGTAAAATAACCGAGGAGAAGTAACCCCAGGTAGGTCCTTGTTGTCAAATGTTCATTATTAGTTTCATTATTCAATATAATTTATATTTCTCAATGTTTTCTATATATAAAACTGTGTTTATTCCCCAAAAAATTATTTTCTAAAGATATTGTTGGGGTCTGGAATACATTATATTTACATTATTCCTTATGGGAATTATAGTTTCGATTTTCGTATGTTTTGGACTTTGTGGGAGGTTCCAGAATGGATTATTTATGAAAACCGAGGTTTCACTGTATTAGTATTAAGAAGCAACTTAACAAGCAGGTCTACGGGGACAGTGTGGTTTAGGGAACCCCACAAATTAAGTTAACCAGGTACTTTCAGTTGTCTAATTATCACCGTTTTCAAGACTAATATTCAATTGTTATTGCATAAAGCCTAGATGGTAGGGTGTCAGCTTGTCAAACAACTTCAGAATATCCGTAAGTACTTAAGATACAATGTCTGTTGGGTATATGAATATTAAATTATCATGATGATTGTACTAATTTTAGACACCATAAAAAGTGCTACAACTATTTTCAGTTTCCTGTTGTGTTAATGAATACATTTCAGTTTCCTTTGAAGTTTCTGAGGGAAAGTGTAGGCCGTCATCTGAATGGTCTAATGTAAAAGTAGTAGACAATTTTTTAGTACATTAAATGCTTATATAGATATCATGATGGTAATACCTAAAGGTGGTGGAGAGGCTTTCCAGAGGCTGGAGGCACCTAGTAGTCTGTTCCCAAGGCCCTATGCTCTCTGCCTTATTCCAATGACAATGGGAGAATATATTATAGTCCTACTTTTAATTTCAATAGCTTTCTACACTACTACTGTGGGAAGTAGTGGGGAAAGTCAGTAATACGGCTGTTCCGGAGAGACAGCTGTCAGTATACAGTGTTTGTGTGTGTGTGTGTTTTTATTCAAACCTTGTGAGGGCGGCAGAAGTTAAGCAGGAGGGACGTTTCAAATGCTTCCTCTGCCTAGCATAGTCCTTTTCACTTATGCAGGGTGAAGAGAGAGGGAGGGAGAGGGTGAAGCTAGAGAGGTCATGGTCTGCCACCCAGGATTCCTGAACTTTCTCACAAGATTTCGCATAAAGGATACACAAGTGTCATCAACCACCCTTCACACTTCACTAACGTACAGTATCTTGCGCACTTATCTGACGGAATATCACACCAAATGCACAACTTATCCTATCCCGAACAATGATGGAATCTAGACCTCACTTCCACAGTAACCATTGCAAAAGCAAAGAGGGCACACACGATAGACACAAGATGAACAAAGTGCAAACGGTCCTTTACTTACGTACTTTCAACTGATAAACTTTCAGATACAAACAACCATGCTCATAAATCAAAATTTGTTCAGTTCTCTCCATCGGCCAACTGTAAGTTAATATTTTATATTGCTTGTCTCGGCTTAGTTACAATTTTTTCTGCTAGCCTCAAAGAATAGCACCATAACAGTCCCAAACTCCCAAGCTTACACAAGTGGAAAGACATGATCTTTTGTAGTATGTGTAATCTTGTGAATTTATCATGAAATGTCTAGCCCATCCTTTACCTATCATGGCTAATGGCAAGTGTAAAGCAAGTGAAGATACTGGCAGTTGTAAAAAGCAGCACACTATCTCTATGAAAATAAAAGTGGCAATTATAAAGAAATTAGTGGTGAAAAAGAGGGTTATTACTATTAGTTTTATCATAAAGGATTAGTTTATCCAGACCTCTGAGCCTAATAAAGGCTCTTCTTGGGCAGTTTTTCAGGAATTAATCCTGAAAAAAAAAGAAAAAAAAAAAAAAGTTATTTAGCAAACCAGTTTTATTTAGGAACATGATGATTCTATTAAATAACAAATCTTTGCCTTCAGCAAGAATGCTTTTTTTTTAATGTTGGGTTTTGAAAATAGTATATGCTTCTTTGATGGTTCCAAATTGGACAATCAACTGATAAGTGTTGGAAAGTCATTGGTATTTGGCATGTATTACATTTCATTGGGTCTGAATGTGGATTTGACATCAAATGACCATGTGAAAATCTAGTATGGCCGATACTTAGTCTTGTTAACACAACTTCTTTACCTCTTTTCTTTTTGAGACGATGACATCCATGAATGAACTTCACTTTTTGCATTTCTCAGTTTGTTTGTAGTTGGCACTGATGTCCAATCTGTTTGCCAGTCTTGATATAATAAAGGCTTAATAGAGGTTACCCAGTCTGATACTGGGGCATGTGTAATTGTTGATGGAATAGTGCAAGCCAATTTGGCAGCTGTATCTGCTTTTCGTTTCCTTCAATTCCCACATGTGCTGGAATCCAACATATTTTTATTAAAAGTCCTGATGGAATAAGTTGATGGATTTTTCATTGGATCTCTTGTATAAGATGATGTGGAGACTTGTATTTGTTTATAGCACCAATAACACTTCGTTAGTCACTGAAAATTATGGTGGAAATTGCTCACTTCCCAGATATTAAGTCTAGTGCTCTTCGTATGGCTGAGAGTTCTGCGTGTATACTGATGATATTGGAGAGACTTAATTTAACTAATCTATCTTTTGAGAATGCTGAAGCTCTTACTTCAGTGTTGTTCTTTTTATCCATCTAAGTTGATCCATTCTTCCAATGTGTTCTAACACATGTTGGTCATACATCTCTGTGTTTGCCATATTTCTTTTTAGAAATATGATAGTGCAGTACATAGTTTTATTCATTTCAATGTCCAGGGTGGTAGGAGTTCTGTTGTTGGATGGAAAATTGGTGTAATATTATGTGCATTCATTAAATATTTGGTTCTTTCTGGGAATGAGTTAGCACTATGGTTTTCAAATCTTTGATTATAAATCAGAAAGCAGGTAGTAGCAGGAGAGGTTCCTGCTTGAAGGGAAAGGCCCCTAAGCATAGTTATTAAGTTGCTATGATGTTTCAGGGGTAATATACCTGCTTCTGCTAACGGAGTTTATTGGGGATGATCGACATGCTCCTGTGCATAGACGTATTCCTTCATGATGTAATGCATCTGGTGTTTTCAATGTTGTTTCTGAGGCAGAAAAATATATTGGGAAACAATAATCTATTATAGATAATACAGTTGCTTTGTATAACATTAGCATGGTGGTACGTCCAGTTCCCCATTTGGTATATGATAGTTTTTTCAATAAGTCAAGGGCTTTTATGCCTTTTGCTTTGATACATTTGAGGTGTGCTTTCCAGTTCAGGTGCTGCTCAAACACCTTTCCTAGCTATTTAATATTTGTGCAAAATTTAATTTAGATTTTATAGATATAGCTTAATTGTTTGGTGTTTTAACCCTCTTACGCCGAAGCCCTAAAAATCAAAACCCCTCCTGTATGCCGGGGCGGCATACAGCGCGCTTAGTTTTGAAGATTAAGAGTTCATTTTTGGCTCATTTTTTTGTCATTGCCTGAAGTTTAGTATGCAACCATCAGAAATGAAAATAAATATCATCATATGTTAATAATGCGATATATGGTAGCGAAAAATTTTTTTTTAATACATAGTTGGGGGGGGGGGGGGGGAGCTCCGCCAAACCATTCTGATCCTGGATCATCCCGAATACCCTACGGAATGCCGAGCCTTTGTTCATGGTCCCTTGGGCCTCCAGGGAGTTCTGCAGGCTGAGCACAAAGGTGTCCTCCTCCAAGTCTTCTCTTGATATGGACGGCCCCGTCACCGGTTGCGGGGATGAGGGGAGGAGTGGGGTGCTATACGGAATCGGCGCCTTCTACCTCTAACTGAGGCGCCCCCGAGGGCAGAGGGCCTGTCCAAACTGGAGGAGGAGTCATGGGCCACCTCCCGGGTGAAGGGGGAGCCCTGCCCGGGGGGGGGGTGTCTGGAGCAGCACGTTCTGCTCCTCCTGCATGACGGGAGGGAGTGGAGGTCTTGAACAGGAAGGAGCCTGGTCAGCAGGAGCCAAGGCCGCTGGGGCCCACGGAGCAGCAGAGGGACACCCCTGGGAGAGGGGGAGGCCCCCCAGGCAGGGGGACCTCGAGGGAGCGGCGCGCTCAGGAGGTCCACAAGCAATGACGTCTACTTCGTGAGTCGTCCTGGTAACGATCACTCCTACTTTGACCCCTGCGCTCTCGGCTATGACGGTGAGATCTGGACCTACGGTCCGGGGACGAGGAGAAAGAATGACCTCAACTCCTCCCATAGTACCTCCTCCTGGAACGACAGCATCTCCTCAAAGATCTGTAAGAGGAACCGCCTGACGACTATCTCCCTTCTGAAGATCGGCCTCTCCTCTTGGCTATTCTGCAGCGGCTCCTGTCTCCCAGGGTGAGCGGGAAGAGGTGGCGGGGTGATCTGAGCGAGAGCGAACGGGGAGGGTCAACCCCGGGAGCTCCCTTAGGGGGGACCTACCTGGTGTACGGGGAGTGCCCAACCAGGGGCCAGGGGGAACACCAGAAGAATCTGTTGGTTCCTGTCGTCTACCTGGAACATACCCCACCTCTGGGGAGGTGGCTGGGAGTGCGGAGGAGAGTCCCACGGGAATCCCGGAGGGACCGAGTGGCGCACTACGCGGCTGGTGGCGAGCTCTTGGAGGCACGTAGCACCGCAATCAACGCGTCCATGGCTAGCACGCCCCGCAGGCCACTATGAGCCCACAGTACAAAAAAGAAGAACTGTCTGCCTGTACACCTCTCACCACAACAGACTCCTCGGGTCCCGCCATTTGTGGGGACCCGGCAATGGACTCACCTAGGTCCACTCACTGTGAGGGGACGAGGAACACTCCTGACACTTCGCCGGGGAATGCTGAGAGGGATCAGGTGACGGCGAAGGGCCTCCCGTGCCACAGCTCGTGCTCCTACTCCGCAGATCCTCTGAGGAAGCCTTCTTGGCCGGAGCACGAGGTTTCTTCTTGCCCTTGGTAGCAGCCAGAACCAATTGATGATCTGACCACGAGGCGCACTCACCACGTTGCTTTCCGCGAACAAGGGTGACCCCGATACTTGTTACACAAAGTGTGGGAATCGATCTTAAAAGGAGAAATAAAGGACTCAAAGGTCCTTCCCTCCAGACCTGGGCAACGCCGTTGTGATGAAGCTTCCATAAGCACCGAAAGAACACACACACGTGGCACATACACCACACACAAGGAAAGACAAAAGGGAAATGGGCCAGTAAACGGACGATGAGCTGGAGCATGTAAACGCTACAGCGACCAGGAGAGGACTGCAGGTCAGAGGTCGTGATCTTCGACCCTGGGGCATACCTGGCTGGGGGTCAGGAGGGAATAACCAGTTTTTTCTGGTCGGTACCGGATTGACATCCAGGATTCTCCTAAGAAAGTAGTTTGGGGTAAGTATACGGAGTCGGAACAAATTTTTCTATGATACAAAAATGATTTACTAATTTTAAAATATTAATATTGATCAATACTGTATTAGTAAGTTCAATAAGATTAAATGATATCACATAATAACAATAATAATTCTCTATCTCTCTTACAGAGATATATGTTTTTTGTATGATAAATAAACAATTTACTAATTTTCAAATATTAGTTTTAATGTAAAGACCAATCAATTCATAAAAGAAAATACTATAGTGAATTATTGAGATGATATTTTATAAATAAAAAAATTATGTAAGAATGAAGGAAATCCCAGTTTTCACGCATCTTTCTTTCAAACTACAGGTACCAAGGTGAGGCGGCTGAGGTCCAACAGCTGTCAAATATATCAAGTAATGTGACAGGAAGGGAGGGAGTCTCTCTCATTACTGAGATGAGAGACTTTTATGGTACAGTGGTTTTCTCGTATTCGCGGGGGATGCGCACCAGACCCCCCTTGAATAGTTAGAACCTGCGAACTGCTGGAACCCCTATAAAAATGCTTAAAACCTCCTATTTTGTTAGTTAAAAGTCAAGAAAAACCCACTAAACATTTTTATACCTGGTTTTTTAGTTTTATCACAAAAAGTGCATTTTATGAAAAAAAAAAACAAGAACAAAAAAAGAATTTGTGAGTATTTCTCATAGAAAAATACCACAAGTGGGCGACTTTTCCGCGAATATTGCAAGGGAACGTTCCTGAGAAAAATCAGCGAATGTGTGAGTCCACGAATCCCGAGAACACTGTACATTTATGTATAATATGTTTATTAATATTTTCCAACAATAATAATTATAATAATAATATAACTGTAATTACAAAAATCATATGTGATAGTATTTTAAAGAAATACTACATACTACAATACTGTGTGAGTGTGTGTGTGTTATTGGCTGTACGTATATATTTTCCATGGTAAAATTCTCTCTCTCTCTCTCTCTCTCTCAGTAAGATTTTTGTTTATAAAAAAAAAATTATGTAAGAATGAAAGAAAATCTATTCTACCCCGCATTTTGTCTTTGAACTCCAGGTAGCCAAGCTGAGATGGCTGGGGTCCTACAGCTGTCAAATATATCAAGTAATGTGACAGGAGGGGAAAGAGTTGCCAACTAGGTTGTGTTGCCTACTCAAGTTCATGTAATTTCTCTCCCTCTCTCTTTTACTGAGAAGAAAGATTTTCTACGGTACATGTGTGTCATGGTAATTGCTTCATAGCAAACAATTACAAGTTAAAGGAAAGGAAAACGCATATTCGAGAAGTTCTGCAGCAAGGAGGCATTCGCGCATGTTGTTGGAGGTGCCTGTTCTCATGATGGTTCTAGAATCGGCAGGAGTGTTGTGGAACTTGACAGGCGCCGTCGTGACGTGAGGAACGCAGCGATTTCTGATGCAATACTTCGTCGAGAAACTTCTAAATCGTTCCCGTAATCTCAGGAGTCTGTGACGTTCGCCGTAGGCCCCGCCCCCCAGGTCACTGTATAAATACGACTGACGAAGTAGGAGAAGGCAGAAGATCATCAGTAAGAGCCACAGATTAGATTATCCGTGAGAGCTCAGCAGCAGAGATCAGAGATCATCCGAGAGAGACAAGAGAAGAAGGAACATACGAAGGATCAGAGAGGAAAAGGCGCCCGAGAATTGGTCGAATTCTGGTCAAGTCGTCGTCAGGAGTGGACAACGGAGTTATTTTGACGTTGAGCAAGACTTCAGAGAAGAAACTTTCTGCAAGAGGTTTTGAGAAGTTCCTGCCCTTCGAGTATCAAGAATAGACATTATTTCCTGCAACACGGAGCCAAGAAGTCGTCTGCAATTGCAGTTCTCCTTTTGTGAAGCCATCGCTTCGAGTCGCAAAACTGGCCGGCAAGTACTTTTATTACCCCACCTTTTCCCCAGTTCACGCATTGTAAGATTTTGCCTTTTTTTTATGTAAATAGGAGATACCATTCTGCATTTATCTTTGTTAGTAAGCCTGTAAATAAACCTTTGTTGTGTTTGTGTATCTTTCTATATTCGTATCCCCAGTTTCAACTGTTGGTGTTGAATTCTTTTAGTTTATCATAATATCGAACTTGGAGCGGACCTCTCTCTGTTCGTAACAATGTGGTAACTTCCTTACATACAAGATATTTGACACATGGAATAAACTGCCACCAGAATTGTAAACAGCAACAGTGGAAGAGTTTAAAAGAAAGATAGACAAAATCATTAGGACACTGGGAATGCACAGTAAAACCTGCTCCTACAGGCAAGTGAGCACACGATGTCTCCTCAGATGAGACATCCTAATCCTTGTAACTCTAGTAACATAATATAATAATAATAATATAATGATAATATTATAACTGATTTCAAAATTCATATGTAATAGTATTTTAAAGAAATACAATAATCTATCCATTTCACTCTTTAAAATAAGAATAACTCTCTGTCACACTGTTTGGGTATTACTACATTTTATGGTAAAATAATATAGTACTTGTTTTCAAATAATATTAAGTTTAATGAGATTAAACAATAACTAATATTTCTCTCTCTCTCTCTAAGTTTACTTGTTTTGTAGTATACATAAATCATTTACCTTAAACTAATTTTCAAATATTAATAATATTAATAAAAAAATAGCGATTCCCAGTCTTTCTATCCACTTCGAGGAAGGAGGGCGGGGTAGTAAATGAGTTGATCTATGCATTGGCGGAGGGGAAGGAGTCGGGGTCTAGGAGTTATTCTCTCTCTAAGAAATAATTCATAATTTCACTCGATGGTCAGATATATGATGTTGCCATTCAATGGTCTGTGTGTGTGTGTTATTTTTAATGTGTGTGTGTGTGTGTTATTTTTAATTGTAAAATGTTTAAAAGGACTGATTTATTAATATAACCTTAAAGATTAAGACAGTAATGGGTTAGTAATTTTAGGTATATTTGAAGTAGGATGTTATTAAAGGTATATATTTGGTATCTGAACTTTCAAGATAGGCAGTTATGAGCATTTTTAGTGGTGGTTCTAACTATTTGCGGGGGTGTGTTGTACACATTTCCCACGAATACAGGGGGAAACACTGTATATTTAACAAACACTGTACAACCGAAACTCTGCTAACCGATAGTGACTGTATCCGTGGGATGCCTGCATAGGCAGTCCCCAGTTATTGGCGGTCTCGGTTAATGGCGATATGGTTTTATGATGCTTGTTCTAGTGAAAATCTGCAATTTATGGCATCATAACGGGCCAAGTTTCGGTTATCGACACCATAAAGTGTTGATAATATAGTTATAGCACCACAGCATTCCTAACAGGGGCACCATTAACTGGTTATCGGCACTATTAACCAAAACTTGGCCCAGAGTTTTAAGAGTTTCGGTTAATGGCGGTTTTCACTTATCAGCACCCTGCCGAGAATGGAACCCCCCCGATAACTGG
The DNA here is from genome assembly GCF_015104395.2 of Macrobrachium nipponense. NCBI lineage: Eukaryota > Metazoa > Arthropoda > Malacostraca > Decapoda > Palaemonidae > Macrobrachium > Macrobrachium nipponense. The sequence goes on along the minus strand of NC_087215.1, from coordinate 44,612,442 downwards.
GGGCTGCCTGTAAACGTGACATTGCCCTGTCATTAATTTGTTCATATTTTCCAAGAACCAGGTAAATATCGTGTAATATAGTAAATTAGGTAAGAATTTAGCTTAATTCTGTAGAATTCCCAGTGGTTTTTTTTTTTGGCAAATAAGCAGGAGAGGGGTGTAGCCTTAACTCAATCGTTCTGACAGATTGACGTGGGCCAGCCTCTCTTAATGAAATATGAATTACTGTATGAGAGAGAATGGCTGTCTGAATATGGGGGTAACTTGTTTAGTTTTCACATGTAACAGTAAGGCATAAGGCATATATTTCTACAATTGTAAGACATAAGCCATACATTTTTATAAGGGTAATGTTTTATGATTTTTAAATGATATTCAAGTGTTTAGGATGATAGATCAAGGTATATTTGGTGCTTTTTTAATTATTAAAATAGGCAGTTATCAGCATTTTTAGAGGGGGTTAGTGTGTTCGCGGGTGGTTATGGTTCCTATACCCCATGAATACCATGGGCTGACTATCATCATCAAAGGTTAATACTTATTTGGGTTTTTTAAAATACTTATTTTGGTTTTTTTTTAAATACAGTACAGTACTACTATCATGTTTTAGTAGGAAAAATGTAGTACTGTATGCACTGGCTTTTGTGTAAATCAAGCTGTACTCACGAACAAATCAAGATACGAATAGCACTTCAGCATGTATCTTATTTGCAAGTACATATAGGAGCATCTGTAGACTACACTCACACATACCAAGCTCCACTAAAAGACACTCAGGATATAAACATTAGGTTACTGGTAGGAGAAAAAAAGCTTTGAAAGATGTCAGGATCCAGTTAATCAAACAAGGTGAAAAACATACACACCATCACTTCGAGTATCCTGACATGCAGAAACAACTTTGTGAGCATGGCTGGGAGCACAACGGCTAAGGTAGTTCAACAGAGGCTAGAGTGGTGCCTCAGCCTACCTGATTCGCTTTCCTTATTTTAGTCAGTAACAAATGAAGCACGAGATGCACTAGAACACTCCATTTATGAAAGTAGAGGTTTGTATCCCCGTAGAAACAATTACACTGATAAAATTTTACAATGCCAATTTAAAATTACACTTCAATAGAATTTTGAAGTGCCAATTAAAGTGCATCACATGGATGTTCATAACAGGAGTTATATTGCTATAGGACAATACATGTATACGCTTAAAACAACTCACTCGAGCAAATGATACTCCTGTTCCATTAGTGTCTGCTGATGATCCATACAGAGAATCAGAAGTAGGGCTGGTGCTGCTATCACTTCCAACTGACATACTAAGATTTGCTGCCTCTGGCACCATTGTCACAGAACTGAAAGCCAAGACATGCTAATTTTGAAAAGGGATATAAACTAGGGGTGTGAAATTACAATTTATAACCTTGTAAAGAATCCCTCTACAGCAAATCCCTGAACCACAAAACCACCATAAATAAATTATTGCATGTTTCATTAAGTTTCATGATAAGGCAAATAACCAAACCTGCTTGGAAAGTCATCGGTAAATGCTGGAAACTGTGTTAGAGAGTCTATTTTCATGTTTGTTGCACCTTTACTACGACCCAGCATTCTGTCTTCCTCTGCCTGCACACGCTTCTCAATTTTTCTTTCCTCTCGAGCTCTTTTATTTCGTTTTTTCTGCCTCATCTCTACTTGATCCTGAAAGAGAATAAGAGATGGTTTCAACAAAAGGCTAACAAACAATTCCTTAACCCCTCATGGATGGATACCTAATATGAAGGGAGATGGTTTTAACAAAAGGCTAACAAACAATTCCTTAACCCCTCATGGATGGATACCTTATATGAGTAGCAATACTAACAGGTTTTGGGAGGTGAAAAGATTCACCTATGGTCAGCCTCAATATTAAGAGCTATCAATTTGGGGGAATCGGGTGGGAAAGATGTTCTATTACTTCTATAGCCAATTCCTAATCTCAACTTTTAGACTGGCTCAGATCAACAAAGTAGGCAGCTCATGACCTAGCTGTGATCTTAAGACTTTGAGGAAGCATGTTGTGTTTTTCTTCCTCCCAAGACATCTTTTCATTGATTTCCTCATAAATATACCCAGGAAATCTGTTGGTTTTAGTTCTTATCTTTTATGGTAATGTGGTTCAATTATAATTGTAATTTTGCAAGTAAAAGTGCATAAAAATATTAGAAAAAATCATGTATAATCCAAAAAAGTTACTGCATCTCCAATTATAATTGTAATTTTGCAAGTAAAAGTGCAAAAAAATATTAGAAAAAATCATGTATAATCCAAAAAAGTGACTGCATCTTCAATCACATTAAATTTACGTTAATATCTTACAACTAACATAGCACTCAGAATTTGTTACTCATTTTAGTTCTTATCTGTTTTGCTATTGTGCGAGGTGTAATTATAATTTTACAAAATTAAATAAAATTGTTTGCAGGCAGTCCCATTATTGGTTGGGGGTTCCGTTCTTGGTGGGGTGCCCATAAGTGAAAACCCCCTTGTCTGAAACTTGGTGATTGATGGCGCTGATATCTGGTTACTGGCGCCTCTGTTAGGAATGTTACGCCTATTATGGGGCCAATAATCAAAACTCGGCCTGCTTTGGTGCCATAAATTGCCAATTATATGGCACTAGATAAGTGCCATAAAACCAGACCATCATTAACCGAGTCTGCTTATTATAAAAAAGTAACTTGGTAAAAGTGAAAAATGTGAAACTAATTTGTATTTTTCATGACTAACAAACCTGAGGTCTTAACATTAGGATTTACTAGCACCAAGCTGGAAACCGGTAGAATTAAAGTAGAATTAAAATCAAACTTGTGAGATCCGGGGACTATTGGCATCTATACCAGGTCATGGGGCATGTATTACCCAGAGTGCTCTAGGCGTCCCGTGACCCACCAGTTACACTTCTAACCCAATTTAGACTGCTAGAGGGGTGGTTCGAGGTGGGCCTTTAACTGTTAAGACCTCAGGTTTGTTAGTTATGAAAAATACAAATTAGTTACAAATTTGTCATTTGTTCATATACGGAATAAACCTTCGGTCTTAACATTAAGATAGACTTACTTATTGGAGGGAGGCAAGTCTCCATAACTGACTGGGAGTTTGCCACCTTTATCCATTTCCGAACATCAGGAGTATTCCAAAAGAATGGACTATAAACCCTTGAACCAAAGATATAAGAGAATCTATTGGTTTCCCTCACTGGGTGCTGGTACCATGCCATGGTTTATAAACTATGGAAAATAGAGAACCTTCCATTCTCATAAACCACTCTTGTCCCTTATATCTGGATCTACTATCACCCCTCTCTTCCCTGTTACCGAGAGGAGTGTGTTGCTACTGAAAAGTATACTATACTCTAAAATAACTTTACAGTATGGCTGACCACCTCACCTGCATCTAGTCCGTTCCAGCTTATGATAGTACTCTCCTTCATACTGTCCATAGGTAAAGGAGTAAAAAGAAAGTAGTAAAGAAAAAAGACCAGTCATTCCATTCATTCTACTTTCATACCTTCATCTTAGACTAGACACAAACTGACCCACCAGGGGTACTGGATGAGCTACACGACTTGCTGGGCCGCCACCACTGGACCCAAGGCAAAGTCTTTTAAATAAAAGGAAGTGAAAGTTGTTTGGCGTTTCCACACCAGCTTTCAGAATTCTCTCCATAGACATATTCTTCTTGAATGCAAAAGAAGCACTCAAGCCTCTGATGTCATGAACTCTAGCCCTCTCCTAGCTATTTGACCCCCTGTCTTCTGTCATGTAGGCATTCCTGATTGTTTCTCTTAGCCAAAAAGATATTGTATTCCTCGACACTTCCTTTTTGTTCCGTCTTGTACTTATGAACAACCTCCGGCACCCCGGCATGAGGTGCCTTGTCCTTCTTAAGTACTCTCTTATTACCCTGACTGGACACAGAAGCAAATCTTCTTTGTCATTGTCTATGAATTCTGCCAGAGAAGGTATGGAAAAGGGAGTCGAATCTGCCGTCCACTATTGATGGGTTTTGAGTTTTGGCCACGAATTCTGGAACAAACTCAAATACCATTGACTTCCAACCTCTCGAATGCTTTACGATATATGACAGGCCATGTAGTTCCCCCACCCTTTTGGTTGAAGCTAGGGCCAATAAGGGTCAGGCTCCTATCTGTGGACTGGCTTAGTGGTTCGTAGGGGGGTTTAGTCAGACTACTCAGTACCATGGTCAAATCCCAATCTGGGGCTTTTAGTTCCTCTGGCAAACATGACTGCTCAAAACTCTTCATCAACATGGCCAACTCCCATGAAGACAAAATGTCCACACCTTCCATGCGTAAGACAGAGGCTAGAGCAGCCCTGCACCCCTTCACAGCAGATACAGACATATGCCTTTCCGTCCTGAGATATATCAGAAAGTCTGCTCATCGCTGAATAGTGGTACTGAGTGGAGACAAGTTCCCTCTACGACACCAATCACAGTATGCTGACCATTTTCCTTGGTATACCGCTGCAGATGACTTTCTGATATATCCTGCCATCTGCGTTGCTGCTTTTTGTGAAAACCCTCTCGCTCGCAGGAGATACTTGACTGTCTCCACCCGTGAAGTGATAGGGACTTCACCGACTGGTGTTACCTCTCCATGTGCGGTTGACATAGAAGGTTGTTCCATGGGGGTAACTCTCTCGGCACGTCTATTAGGAGTTCCAAGAGGTCTGGAAACCATTCTGCCTTCAGCCATAAAGGAGCTACCAGAGTCATTCTGAGACTGCATTACCCTGTTCAGAACCTGATGGATTAGACAAAATGGAGGAAATGCATAAACGTCCAGATTGTCCCATGGGTGTTGTAGCGCATCTTCTGCTACTGCCTCTACATCTGGGACTACCGAACAATACACTTCCAACTTTTTGTTGTACCTGGTTGCGAATAGGTCTATGATCAGCCTTTCCCACAACATGAGCATCCTGTCCACTATCTGTTGGTGCAAGGACCATTCCATTCCCAGGATCTGATCCCTGCGGCTCAGCTTGTCGGCCACTATGTTTCTTTTTCCCGGAATATATCTGACCCTGATGTCTACTAGGTTCTCTTCAGCCCACTGATGCAGTTGAACTGTCATCACATGTAACTGTTGAGAAACTAGACCTCCTTGTTTGTTTATGTAAGCTACTACTGTGGTGTTGTCTGACATCAATACCACTGATTGCCCCTTCACCCTCTCCCTGAATTCCTGTGGTGCTAGAAACTCCGCTTTCAACTCCAGCACGTTTATATGGAGTTCTCTGTCCTCGTCACTCCATTTTGCTGAAACCATCAGCTCCTCCATATGGGCTCCCCAACCTTTGAGTGTCGCATCTGAGAACAGCAAGAGATCCGGGGAGGGTTGCTGAAGTGGAACACCCACTGTCAGATTGTTGTCCTTCACCCAGGTGATCTACTATTGGTGACCAAAACTCCATCCTCCATTGTAGAGATTGAAGGTGTAGCCTCCCTTGTGGTACTAGCTTCTCCAAGGAAGTTAGAATTCCCAGTACTTCCTGCCACTGACTTGCTAACTGAGTTTGTTTTTCCAGAAAGGCATTCACCACTTGTTTGCATTTCTCTTGGCTTTTATTGTGTCTATAACCATTCCCAGATACACCAGCCGTTGACTTGGATCCAACTGCGACTTCTGATTTATCACAATACCTAAGCTGTGACACAACTGCAGAAGGGTCGCCTTGTCCCCGAGTAATATCTTATTAGCCTGATCCCCTGAGCATGTGGCCATGTCGACATGAGAGTAAACACTCTTGTAAAAACTTGAGGAGACGTTGTCAATCCGAAGCACAGGACTTTGAACTCGAAAACTTTCTCTGCAAGACTGAAGCGGAGAAACTTCCTGGAAGACTGATGGACTGGGATCTGAAAGTATGCGTCCTTCAAGTCGATTGTCAGCATAAAGTCCTTGATCCTGACTGCTTGTAGAACCGTCTTTGGAGTTTCCATTTTGAATCTGGTTTTTCTTATAAACAGATTCAATGTTGACAGGTCTATTACTGTCCTCCACTCCCCGTTGGCTTTGGGTACCAGGAAAATCCTGCTGTAAAAGCCCTTTGACGGAATGGATACTTGTTCCACAGCCCCTTTTTCCATCATCTTCTTCACTTCCTCTTGCAGAATAAAACCCTTCTGAGGTCCCTGAGCATACGCGAGGTGAGGTAATGACTGTTCTATCAGGGGTAGGGTTACTTCGAACGGAATCAAATACCCGACCCTGAGAACATCCACCACCCACTGCTCTGCTCCCAGTTCCTGCCACACCTTCCAGTGATTCGCCAGGCAACCCCCCACTGGTGTGGCTGAGTGATGAGAGGCGCCCATCCTATCGTCTTGAGCCTCTCCCTCTTCCCTTAATCCCCCTTCCTCTGTTATTTCTATTGTGAAAGGGCTGATGAGCTAACTTCTTTGGGGAAGAGGGTCTTGTTGCTCTATTAGGGATGTTATGTCTCACTGGCTTCTTTCGAGGTATTTGCTGCTGCCTTACCTCCACAGGGTTAGCTTGACTGTTAGATATTTTTCTAACTGCCTGCTGTACCAATCTATCGTTAGTGTCCATCCTTCTTCTATCTATAGCCTCTTCCAGTATGGCCTCTGGCAACAGCAATTGCGACTAAGATATCCCCATTCCTCATTGCTAGCAGGGAATCCAAATCAACAGTCCGGCTTAGTCTAGCCCAAACATTGGCACTTAAATTTGTCAAGTACGCAATTGCTTTGGAACCTGATTGTAGTAATCTAATGAACATTGATTCATCCACTACTTTTCTTGTCACTTCTGAGGATACAATTTTTGCCACTGCTGTTGACCAAAGATCCTACCAAGAAGCAGTCTGAAAGATAGAAGAAGCCATTACTTCTAATGTAGCAGCCTCCTGGCAAGTCATCAAAGGGCATTCCATTTTAACTTTATCTAAGGTTAATCCAGGCCTTAACCTTACCACATTTGGGTTAATTTGTCTAGATAGCAAAGGAACCGTCGGTGTCGTACAATATTTCCTATGTTTCATCACTGGAGGGATAAACTAAAATGATCTATTTAATCTTCAGGAATTATCCCTTCCCGCAATCCGTGCGTTTACGTGTTGTAAAATGGACTCTACATGACCTGCACAAGGCAATTCATACGACACCTTGGTATCCTTTTTCAACCCAAACACCATGTCAATCCCCGGAGGAAGCTTACTGGCAGGTGTTTCTGTGCTCCCCGAAAGGTTATTGAAAATGAAGCCAGAAACTCTTGGTTTTCTCCTTTCTCCAGTTCTAGCATACTGTGCTCAGCCACAGGAGACACTATCTCACTCCTATCCTCTGACAAACGTCCGGGTGCTTCTTGACAGTCTGCCCCTATGGCCGCAGCTCTCTGATCTCTCATAGCCGCAGACAGCTCAATCCCAAATAGTCAGCAGGAGAACGAGACCGCCTCACTCCTTCTCTGCTCGCAGAGCTAGAGCGAGAATCTTGCCTATAGTACCTTCAAGATGAAGGCGCTCTCGAAACCGAGCTAATTTCCTCTCTATGACGATTGATATTGTCTCCAATGACCGTCGGAGAATTCGGCCTTGATCCCTCATCTAGGCGGACAACACCTTCCACCAACGTATCAGACTAGGTTTCCAACTCTATTCTTCGTTCTTTTAATGGGAGCCTTTCATCCTTTCTCCGTATTTGAAACGCCAATGTTGATTTCACCAATGGCATTGTAGTCTCTCTTAACTCTTTGTAGTCCCTACTGGCAACTCCGCGTCAGCTGCTAGCCCAGCGACCGTCGACGCTCTCGCTCGTTCAGACTCTTGTAAACGGCTTCGTCCGCTAGCTTTGAACTTACCAGTCACTGACTTCTTGACTTTCTTGCTGACAGTCCTGGCCCGAAGATGAAGAAGAATTCACTCTTCTCCTCTTGGCTCGAGGATCAGTCATGAAATCCCGTATCCCCCAACGCTTGACTGGTACACGCCGTGACGTCACGCCGAGCTAGAGGAAGAAGACGAAGACGACGAAGAATCACGCCTTTTCTTTTTGCCTTTCTTAGCAATTTTCTGCTCTAGATCCTGTAATTTCTTCATTACTGTGTGTACCACCAAGCCAGAAAGTGTATTTGGTTCCGGAGGCAGTGAAGTAGATCGAGAAGCAATAGGCTGTAACGTCATCGCGTCTGCAATGTCGGTGTATGACGCCGGTTGTGACAATCACCAATCTTGTAGGGAGAGACTGGGCGGCTGCTGCTGGCAGCATCCCTGCGTATGCAGCAAAACTACCTCCAACGTTCTGCATTGCCGTAAACATTGAAGTTGTTGGTATAGCCACGGCATTATTTCCCACAAAGAGCAAGGCCGGGGGATGAGGAACATTCAGCGCTGCCAGACTCTGCTGAAATCATGACGCCATATAGTGCGACAGCAAACCCTCCAAGGTTGGTACGCCTGGTAGGCCTAGCACTGCCCACGTACCTTCCATTCTCTGCGCGTCGGGAGCTGCCACCTGGAACAAAGATGGCGATGCTCCCCCCCTCTCTATACATAATTACGGAGCGTAATTATGTATAAAATTACCCAAACCCCTCCTGGAGTTTCCGATAACGAATCGCTAGGAGAAACCGAAGGAGTATGGGACAAATCAAAAGCAGGTGGCGAAACATATGGAGCAGTCTGATGTATTCCCGATACAAAAGAAGCCGGCAACGCTTGGTCATCCAAAGATGGCGCCGTCTCCTTTCTTTTGTACTGGCCTTTCTCATCAAACTTCCTCCACTGTTCCACCGGCCAACCGCGACAAACTGAACAAGGATTAGTAATTGTACATAGATTTTCTCTGCACCTACTACACGTTGGATGAGGATCCGTCGACACCAAAGTTAGGAATCTTGAACACGGAAAGCTACTGACTCCAGGGCATTTCCTTTGTCTTCTCTTCAAAACGGAAGAAGATCCCAATGATGAACAAAAATCTCCATCTCCTAGGATGGATTAATAAGTCTATGAAACATCCTAATCCTTGTAACTCTTGTAATTCTCGATTTATATGTTACTTAAATTTTGCATTTATGAGGAGTGCTGATGCTATAATGCCCCATTATAAAGTAAATGACTGGGCTTTGGTTCAAATTTTTACCACATATTCTACAACTAATACTGCATAAACACAAGTCTTTTTCAGTATTCTTGGAGATCTGAGCATTTAGTTTTGAAAAAAAAGTAAATTTCAAGAAACTGCAGAAGAAAAATATTTTTGGACTCGAGAAACTTGAGGCAATCAGGAATATCTAGAGCCAATTATCCCTATATCATTATAAGCCATTTCCTCTATGACACTACCGCTAGAGAGAATGGGATACTTTAGTGGGTGACAATTATTTTGAATAAACTTGTTTTACACTTTCTATGGGCTTTATTTACAATTTCTCAAACAGTGAAATACCAGCGATGAACAAAATTGTCCATGAGCCAGTCTGTAAATTTCTTTTAGCAATAGTTTCAAGATATGTTTATCTACATATAAGCCAATGGAAAACAGTGTGTGCAACTTACTTGATCCTATCCAGAATCATTCATACAGACATTGTGGTTCACAGTGTTATGCAAACGATGAACAAAATTTGTCAATAAACCAACCTAAAAATTTTGTTAGCATTATCGCTTCAGGCTTTGTTTACAAGCAGTCCCCGGCTTAAGACGTTCCGAGGTTAAGGCGCTTTTCAATATACAGTGGGGCCTCCTTATTCGTGTTCTCCGGATTTGCGTACTCACGGATCTCTCTGGACCATATCTACCCATTATTTGCGGGGAATTCGCCTATTCGCGGGGTTTTCCGATGATAAATAACCACTAATTAGTGTATTTTGAAGTTATTTTCATGCCTAACTAAATTTTTGTGAAACAAAAATGATTTACTAATTTTTAAATATTAATATTAATCAATACTCTATTAGAAAGTTTAATAAGATTAAATGATATCACATAACAACAAAAACAATTCTCTCTCTCTCTTACATAGAAAGTTTAATAAGATTAAATGATATCACATAACAACAAAAACAATTCTCTCTCTCTCTTACAGAGTTGTAAGTTTTTTGTATGATAAATAAATGACTTACTAATTCTCAAATATCAATAATAATGTAAACAGCAATCAACTCATTAAAGAAAATACTACAGTGAATTAGTAAGATTTTAGTTTAGAAATTTTAAAAATTATGTAAGAATGACGGAAATCCCATTCTTCATGCATCTTTCTTTCAAATTCCAGGTCTAAGCTGAGGTCCAAATGTTGTCAAATATATAAAGTAATGTGACAGGAGGGGAGGGAGTATTTCTCTCTCTCTCTCTCTCTCTCTCTCTCTCTCTCTCTCTCTCTCTCTCTCTCTCGTCCCTCTCATCTCTCTCTACTCTCTCTCTCGTCTCTCTCTCCTCTCTTCTCGTCTCTCTCTTCTCTCTCTCTCTCTCTCTCTCTCTCATGAGATGAGAGATTTTTATGGTACACGTATGAATAATGTTTATTAATATTTTCAAACGATAATAATAATAATAATGATAATAACGATAATAATGACTGTAATTACAAAAATTAACAATAATAATAACTGTAATTACAAAAATTATATGTGAAAATATTTTACAGAAATACTAAAATAATCTTTCCATTTCACTCTCTTTGGCGGAGGAGAAGGAGCCTGAGTCTATGAGTTACTCTCTCTCTTTCTCCAATATCATTCTCTTTGTCTCAGAAATAATTCATAATTTCACTCGATGGTCAGATATATGATGTTGCCATTCAATGGTCTCTCTCTCTCTCTCTCTCTCTCTCTCTCTCTCTGTTATTGGCTGTAAGTATAAATCTGCTCAAAAAATTTTTTTAATTCCAATTTACACAATATATTATTCTTTATTCAAAACATTATTTAGGAGTTTTCATGTTAACAATACTCTACAAATTGTTTTCATATACAGCACTTCATAATAATGTTGAATAGCACTTTTTTTATATATATAATTATAAAACCAGTTCCAGTCTGTTGTTGCTTACAGCGCCGTAAGACTGAAAAGACCATTTTAGGACATATGTTGTACCCTGAATCCATTTTTTTATGAATAATATTTAAAAAGCACTGCAAGATTGGTAAGTCGAGTCCAAAGTAACCCGGGGACTGCCTCTATATTGTGGTGGTGCCAAACATCCAGATATCACTGCTGACAGATAAACAAGGGATTACTACCATTCAACCAAAAAAAAATTTTTTTTTTTTTTTAAAGGCATCAAATGACTCATTCCTGGAATGAGGGTTGTGAGACTACACAAGCTTGGTCATAAGAGAAAGAAAATTGTACCTGAAACATTGATTCAGTGAGCTTTGATAATAGTGGCTGACCCAGTGTTACTTCTACGACATCAAAGCAGCATGCAACTGGCAGATGTCTCAAGTACCGCAAACGATTCCTTAGCTCCTCTGTCATAGTTGTGGTTTCCTGAAATAATTTAAACATCGAAGATGATAATTTTATAAGCTTACTAATCAAATTCAGTCTATGTGGTAATGAACATCAGACAAGGATTTAAATTTAAACTTAATTATCAAATTGGGTTATCTAAATATTATAATACCCACTGTTTTAGAACACATCTCTTCAAATATAGAAAATTCCAATATTATACTGTATATACACACAACAATAATCCTATCTAATGGATATTTTATCTAAGTATCCTGCTGTGAGATCAAATTATTAAACAATATACTCACTTTCTCTAGCACCTTTGCTTTGATTATTGGGGGGCAGTTCTCCAATGATCCATATTCTTGGACAAGCATTTTCACATTTAATGAATGCAAATAGATCTGAGCTCCATTACTTGCTTGGTAAAAGAAGAAAGTTGACTTGGGAGCATTTTTTGGACCCTGGGAATAAATTGGACAAAATTAAATATTTCCCATAATACATATTAACCACTGGTGTCAAACTTGCTAGCTCAAAAAGTCAAACAAAATTAAACTTTCAAAACTGAATTATTTATATTGCAACGTAAATGGTCAGCCACATCTAGCCGAATGTTTAAAATTTATTATTTTTATTTTGGTACTAGTTTTCATAGGAAATATTTTTGAGGATATTCTAACCATACCAGACAAAATTATTTTATATTATAACATACCACTGACAAAACTTAATTTTCACACTAGGGCTTAGATTTTCATATCAAAAGGTGAGCACATCACATAGAACTGCAAATTAAACTTGCTACAAATGGAAATGCATACAAGTTCACAATCCCTTATCCAATACCCAAGGGGTCAATTGCGTTTAAATTTTGGATTTTTTTTTTTTTTTATGTTGGAACAAAAGGTTGCTCCGTACATCATAAAAAAAGATAATTTCCAACAAAAAACATTCAATAAAACCACAAAATTTAGAGCCTCAAAAAACTTATACTAATTGAGTACCTAATACAGGCGGCCCTCGGTTAGCGGCAGGGGTTCCGTTCCTGGCCACCGACGCCAAGCGATTTTCGACGTTGAGCGATGTTAAAGCCTACGGCCGCCGCACACCTTCTTTCGAAACTCTAGACCATTGACGTCAAAGGCGCCGTAATCCCACAACGGCGCAATAAGTAAAATTATATTTATGCAGTACAGTACTATAGAATTTACTGTACAGTACATGTGGGTGTCTAGAGTATGTAAAGATATAATAAAGTTTATACAGTGTACGGGTAGCTGTAGTGTTCAGGTTATGATCATTAGTCTTACGATAGTCCGATTTTATGAGAGATCAAATTACAATGGCCTAACTTTATCCATCTTCTAGTTACATAAGTTCAATAACAGCAAAAGAGAATGATGAAAGTATGGTTTTAACGTTATACTCGTTGCGTGAACGTGTACAGCCATGAACAACCGAACGAGAAAAGACCTTTTTTTTTTTTTTTTTTTTCTAAGTACAACCGAACTGGATAACATCTGTTTGGCTTGTATTTCGATCATCGTACTACAGTGCAACATTGCCGTATTTGTTATAAATGGCGTTATGTATAGAATAGAACTGAGATATCTTAATGTAATAACTTTATTCGCTATAGATCAGAGATCAATATAGATAAAGATCAATCGGGAAAATATACCGTTAATTTGTTTAAAACCTAGTTATAACTGAAGCTGAGAAAACTGTTCAAGCTGCTAATGACTATTATCGTACATCGGCAACAAGGATAAAACTGCAGTAAACGTCTGCCATCACACACAACTGTAGGTAAAATTGGGATAAAATCATTTTAATCAAAACTACTGTGCTTGAAAGAACACATTTTACTGTTGGTTTCACGCCGATATAAGATAAATAACGTAAAGTTCGTATTACGATGATATAAAGGATTATTGCGAACGGAATCACGTCATTTTTTACGCAATAAACATGCCGCCAACGTAATCTGTTAACGAAAAAAATAGTAGTTCACATTCACAACGAGACATATTCAATAAATATTTCCACCTAAAAACACGCTGTATAAGGAAAATAACTTTGTCTCATATAGTCAAGTATATAGATATTCGTTTATGCTAACTAGAAGCAAGAGCATTCGCTCAGAATTGTGTTATGGTGAAACAAACTCGTATTCATCAGCTGATTTCAAACCACAACATTGGCCGCTCCGCGGAATACGGGCTTAAGTTTTGGCCGTAGTAATTTTAATATACAATAATATTGAGATACATACAATATTCTTGGATACAGTGAAATAATGTATAACTTTTTAAAGGATTTATGGAAAAGATGCATAATTAATAAAATAACACAATGCATTTTTCGGAACTGGCGGACAAGAACGAACATGAAAAACCATCCCCTGACAACGTGGAGCGTAGTTACAAAGGCTGCCTTAATTTGTATCTTATTTCTGTACAAAAATGAAAATACCTTTACGTAATATATTTTCATACACATTTTAAACATAAAAGCATAAACATTTGAAAAATCGACACATCGATCGCTAAATTTGCACTCTTTTTATCTCGATATTTTCGGTAGAGCGGCAGACAAGAACGAACTTGAAAAAAAACAACGTAGTTGATAGCTTGAAGGGGAGTTTCAAAAGCTGCCTTTTTATCATATTTCTGCACAGAAATAAAAATACCCTATTCGTAATACATTTTCATACACATTTTAAACATAAAAGCATAAACATTTATAAAATCCACACATCGATTGCTAATTGCACTTCTTTTTTTAAATCGATATTTTCGGAAGAGCGCCAGGCGGCGGGCTTACAAGAAAGAACATGAAAAAATATCGTATTTGATAACGTGAAGGGCAGTTTCAAAAGCTGCCTTTGTATCATATTTCTGTACAGAAATAAAAATGCCTTTCACGTAATACATTTTCATACACGTTTTAAACAAAAGCATGAACATTTATGAATCGACACATCCATAGCTAAATTTGCACTTATGTAACTCGATATTTTCGGAAGAGCGGCAGACGGCGGCATACAAGAACGAACTTGAAAAAAAAACAACGTAGTTGATAACTTGAAGGGGAGTTTCAAAAGCTGCTTATTTATTATATTTCTGCACAGAAATAAAAATACCCTATTCGTAATACATTTTCATACACATTTTAAACATAAAAGCATAAACATTTATAAAATCGACATATCGATCGCTAATTTGCACTTTTTTTACATCGATATTTTCGGAAGAGCGCCAGGCGGCGGCTTACAAGAAAGAACATGAAAAAAAAGTCGTATTTGATAACGTGAAGGGCAGTTTCAAAAGCTGCCTTTGTATCATATTTCTGTACAGAAATAAAAATGCCTTCAGTAATACATTTTCATACACATTTTAAACAAAAGCATGAACATTTATGAATCGACACATCCATAGCTAAATTTGCACTTATGTAACTCGATATTTTCGGCATAGAACAGCGTCAGAGGCATATATTTTACCCTAATACCTACGTAATAACTCTCCATAAAATTTGTTAACCCTCTTACGCCGATTGGACGTATTAAACGTCGAGTCAAAATGTCTCCCGTATGCCGATTGGACGTATCATACGTCGGCTCAAAAAAGTTTTTTTTAAAAATTTTTTAAAAAATTCGCGGAGGAAAAAAATACTTATAGCCTACCAGCCGAAAACTTTTGTATCACGCGCCTTGGGGGATGCTGGGAGTTCACGGATCAAGGCGTTGTTTTGTTTACAATCGCTACGCAGGCGCGCAAGCGCGAATTTCTTTCTTATCGCACTAAAAAGTATCAGTGACACATCTCGGAAATTATTTCGTCACTTTGACATAATTATTGCACCATTTTAAATTATCCTTTACATGAAGTATTATATATGAAAATGTGCGCAATTTCATGCACAATACAACTAAAAAATACTCATGATTGTAGCTTTTATCAATTTTGAAATATTTTCATATAAATAACGATAAGTGCAAAAATTTCAACCTTCGGTCAACTTTGACTCTACAGAAATGGTCGAGAAACGCAATTGTAAGCTAAAATTCTTATATTATAGTAATATTCAATCATTTGCCTTCATTTTGCAACAAATTGGACGTCTCTAGCACAATATTTTGATTTATGGTGAATTTATGAAAAAACTTTTTCCTTACGTTCGTGCGATAACTCTTCCGATAAATTTTTTCGTGCGATTGTCCTAATGTTTGCACCCTTTTAAATTTGCCGTTACATAAAGTTTTATATATGGAAATGTGCGCAATTTCATGCACAATACAACAAAAGACAACCCATGGTTGTAGCTTTTATCAGTTTTGAAATATTTTCATATAAATAACGTTAAGTGCAAAAATTTCAACTTTCGGTCAGCTTTGACTCTACCGAAATGGTCGAAAAACGCAATTGTAAGCTAAAACTCTTATATTCTAGTAATATTCAATCATTTACCTTCATTTTGCAATGACTTGGAAGTCTCTAGCACAATATTTTGATTTATGGTGAATTTATGAATTACGTTCGCGCGGTAACTCTCTGAAAAAATCAGAATTTTTTTGTGCGATTGTCGAAATGTTTGCACCATTTAAAATTAGCTGTTTCATAAAGTTTTATATATGAAAATGTGCGCAATTTCATGTAGAATACAACTAAAAATGATTGAAGGTTGTAGCTTTTCTCTTTTTCGAAATATTTGCATATAAATCACGATAATAGAAAAAAACAAAAAAAACCACGTTCGGTCAAATTTGACTCTACCGAAATAGTTGAAAAAACGCAATTGTAAGCTAAAACTCTTACGGCCTAGTAATATTCCGTCATGTTTCTTCATTTTGAAACAAATTTGAAGTCTCTAAAACAATATTGTGATTTATGGTGAATTTTTGAAAAATATATTTACCTTCACTCCGCGCGCCGATTCGCGGCCGCAAGTCTCCGAAATACGTACATGGCATTATCCTAATATTTGCTCCTTTTCATATTAGCCTTTTTATAGAGTTTCATATATCAAAATGTGCGCAAATTCATGAAGAATACAATAAAAAATAATTGAAGGTTGTAGCTTTTTCCATCTTCGAAATATGCTGCATATGAAAAAATATATATATTAAAATTTCGACATTCGGTCAAATTTAACTCGTCGAAATGGTCGAAATCTGCAATTCTAATCTAAAAACTCTTACAGTATCGTAATATTCAATCATTTGTCTTAATTTTGAAACAAATTGGAAGTCTCTAGAACATTATTTAGAATTACGGTGAATTTTTGAAAAAAATAGTTTTTTTGCGTCCGCGCGTTACGAATTCGTACATCATTTTGTGATAATATTTTTCCGGTGTTACTTTTATTGTTTTACAATGTATTATATATCAAAATGATCGCAATTTAGTGTACAATACAACGCAAAAAAAAGTAACTGGTTAGCTTTGACCGTTTCTGCACAGCGTGATTTGAATACAATTATGTATGAATTTTTTTTTTTTCGCTACCATATATCGCATTATTTACATATGATAATGATATTATTTTTCATTTGCTGGATGGTTGCATTCTAAAAGCTTCAGGGCAATGACAAAAAAAGGAGCCAAAAATGAACTCTTAATCTTCAAAAGTACGCGCGCTGTAATTTTTTGAAAAAATTATTTTTTCCACTTCCGCGCTCACTCCAAACCAGGCCCGGCATACGGGAGACGTTTTGATTTTTAGGGCTCCGGCTTAAGAGGGTTAATATAATTTGCATAACCTTTATGGTCTGAATGGCATTTCTACAAATGTATGGACTCGTTAGACAACGGCGCTAGCGGCGCTGTTAACTGAAATTTGTGCCGTAAAGATACCTTTAAAATGCCTTATTTTTTTAATGAATATTTTTAACGACCGCCGTAAAACCGATTCGCCGTTGAGTGATTGCGCTGTTAACCGCGGGCCGCCTGTATACTCATATGACGTGCCATCTCCCGTATTGTGCAACTGGGAAATTTCCACTCCACTAAAATTATTTTATCCATCTCATGCTGCGAGTTCCTATTTTGAGAACGTTAATTCATAAGTTTGGTGGTTCGGCGTGCTTAACAGCTGACCGGAGTCATTTGGGTGTGTGTTGCTACTCAAAATTTTTTTTCTGGGCTCAGTTCGTGTCGCTGTGTGAAATAATCCTTTAGTTCATTATTTCTTAGGTAAATGAGCTAACAATTACCAGAGAATATACAAAATAAAGAAGAGGTCAGTATAACCGACTCGCTCACCCAAAATAAAAGAAGGGTGTCGGTATGGTAACTAGGGCGAGTGAGACCACTACCACGAACTTCTTGCCATTTAGAAATTTCCCACAACAAACTCTCTCAACGAGAGAGCCGACCCACAGAGCGGGGCGGCAACTACTACTACTGCAACCCACGCCAAGCCGACTGCCGCGCCTCTGGTGGCCATCCTTTCAGTTAGCAGACTAGGAGACCCACGTGTTTCGTTTTGCTATTGGTTTTTTGTGTGATTTCGTGGATTATTCGCTACGATGGAACGGGGAGCTATTGCAGCAGCTAAGTTGAGTATCCCGCAAGGTTTGAATTTAGTTTCGTTCCATCCCGGTGCCTGTATTTGCCGATTTTTAGGTATAGATACAGGTTCCCGGTCTGGAGCATGGCGGCATTGTTCTGCCTCATGGTGGTTTGGTTCTCGGTCTCCCATACCTGGAACCTTTCCCTTATTTTTAACGTGTGACTCTAGTCCTTTTTATATTATATCGTTAGGGGAATTAGCCTACCCCTGGTGTTAGGTCATGCATGCATGTCTCTCTACCTTACGTAGGCATTCAGTGTTTCTTGTCCAGACCCTAGCCATCGCTCTTCGTATCGGCTCAGGCTAGCTTTGAGTGGTAGACTTTCTTTCGGGTTAGTCGTACACTCCTGGATATTTTTTCTCTTACTGTATTTTTATTTTCCCCTACTTTTGTTTTTTGTATATTGTGTTTTGGTTAGCCTAGGGCGTCTGGTCTGTTCGTTTAGACTAGGTCTCAGTGGTCCCATGGTCCTCTTTTGCAGTTTGTTGCATCCTTATTGTCAGTTTTGTAGCATCACGTTTGTTGCATCTTCCTGAACAGTTTGGTTGCATTATCCTAGGCTACCGATTCAGTCGGTTGTGTTGTGTTATCGTACCTTGGTCACCTCGTGATCGCGGTACAGCCAGACGCCCGTCCCAGTCGCCTATCCCCCCCCCACCCTGCTCTCCCCATAGAGTAGGGGGGAGGGAGGTTTGTCCTTGCTCGCTCCATCCGGGCCTGACTCCCTCTCTCCCTACACGGAGGGAGTAGGGGAGTCTGGCCAGACACTTGGCTGGGAGTGACCTTGCTCTCCCTTGTTTGCGGTGGTGCTTCGCTGTGACGGAGTTGGGGGGTTGGCCTCCCCTCTCCTTTGTTGCTCCGGCGCTCCGCCGTATACTCGGGAACTGTTTTCGCCCCTCCTCGCTTCCCTCCCCCGTGACGACGGATCTCTGTTCTCTTCCTGGAGCCCCATCGATTACGGGAGGGAGGTACGGTAGCCCCGCCTGCCGGTGGAGTGGATGCGTTTTCAGTTGGTCCTTTTTGCTTTCCACCGTTCCTTCGTCTCCGGCGAGTGCCCTAGGCATTCCTCCGGCAGAGTCGGACAGCGCCGCGCTTCGGAGTCGTTCTCTGAAATTAGTTTAACTTTATTTATGCTTAAGTTAATTATAAGTTATTTATAAGTTACCTTAAGCTGGGTTCCTCCCCTGACCTTGGTGTTTTTCATTCTCTGGCTTACACTGGAGTCTTCATTATTATGCCTTTTAAGGTGATAGGGGAGGGGTTATGCCCAAAAATTTATTATTCTCTGGCATGCAACGGAGTACTAAAGTAGCCTGTGAGTGTTATATCGATACTCATCTATCTTTCCACTTACAGGCTACCAACTGTGAGCACCCGGGGTGCAATGCGGTGCTCCAAGACCCCTGCGGGCATGAGGTCTGCAGGTCTCATGCTCCGCTCGACGACTCACGGCGACTTGCAGGTCTGGTTCCACGAGGCGTGTTCGATCTGCTACGATCTCGTGAGTCAGTTTGTGGACGGGGTAAGTATTTTTTCCATCAGCATATTCATAGGATATGAATTCTGACATATATATTAAGCTTAAGTTTTCTCTGATACTATGATATCTTGGTGATATATGTTCTGATATTGTCTAGACTTAAGCTTATTTTATTCTAAAGGTTGAATCTCAACTTTAGCCTAAAAATCTAATAGACACCCTCTCTTCCAGGCTGCCGCGGTCAGAGAGACTGCTCTCGCAACCTTGAGAGCTTTGGTCGGCGGCTTCGGGAAGAACGCCGCTAAGGGACAGCCCTACATTCTGGAGAAGAGGTTGGCTGTCCTGCTGTTTCCTGGCGGCAAGTCGACGGGGTACGTCGACCCTACTGAGGCAGCCTCGACGATTGTGGCGATCCAACGGCAGGTCGCCCAATGCCTGAAGGAACCAGGCCAGGATATGTCGGCGGAGGTCGCCACTCTAGATCTTAATGTAGAGCCTATGGTAGGCGTAGACGATTTGTTAGTCGAGGTAGGTACGTTGGACGCTCAAGGGGTTCCCTTGGGCGCCACTGGATCTTCTCCTGCTCCTTCTGCTGCTTCCTTCCAGGGCTTTACGGGAGCGGCGCTCACGTATAGTACGCCCGGCGCTTCTGTGGTTCCCAAAGTGAAGGGTCACAGAGCGCAGAAAACTTTAACCAAGACGTCTTCTTCGAGCTCTAGAGGGTCGAAGAGTAAGTCCTCCAAGAAGAGATCCCGTACTCCGGCGGAGTCGGTGGTCTCTCCTTCCCCTACGGTACCTCTAATGAGTTACCCATCTACTTCTGCATCAGTTCCCAGCTTTGATCCTAACGCTTTCTCCGCCGGGATGATGCAACAGATGGGAGATCTAGTAGGGTCGCTGAGGTCTAGCATGGAACAGATGTTTTCTCAGTTGTCGGATAGGATTGCCACACAGGAGAATCTCATGTCCGGCTTCAACCAAGCTCCTCAAGCTGCCTCTCCGGCACCTGGCGCAGGCCTACTCCAACTTCCTCCTCATGATTCCCTCCCTCCATTCTCCATGAACAATCCCTGGAGAGTAGCTTCATATGCTCCTTTCCAGGACGGGTTCATCTCTATCCCAGAGTGTGGTACTCGAAGAATCGAAGACTTCGAGTTCTACCCGGAGAATCTTCAGCCTCCGTTCATTGGCTACGCCAGGCTGACGGAGGCTGCTATGAATAGGGAGGACAAGGTTCCAAAGGAGACAGTGCTTTACTCCAGGGACCAAGCTCAGAGGGAATGGCTCCGCTGTTTTGAAGAGACTGTGTAAACACCAGAATCCAGGCGTTCAAGAGTCCTTTCACCATCTTTACGATGGAGGAAGAGACTCCTCTTCCTTTCATGACAAAGATCACCAGCGTTACCATCCAGGCTGGCTTAAAAGGAGAGCCCTTACCGCAGCTGAGAGAGGCAGACCCCACATCACCCTTACTTCCTTCACTTGGTGATTTGTGGGAAGACCTACCGAACACCTTTTCAGTAGGAAAGCTTAAACCGGACTGCGCGATGGACCAGTTCGGCGAGAAGCTGCCGAGACTCCCCGATAACCTCATTCAGTCTGAGTTTGAGGCTAGGACTAGGCTGGCCAGGTCTCTCAACACGATGGCGATGACTGAAGTAGCGGCGCTATCATATGCTTCGGAACCGCTATTCAAGCTTTTGACCAAATCACAGACTTGTACAGTCCAATCGGACTTGTACGAGTTTGTGGTTGCTAGGGTCAACTGCAGAAAGCATGTCCTTCAGGAAGCAACTATTCGGCATGAGCCGAATAAGTTGCTCTCCTCCAACATTTGGGGGGCCGACCTCTTTCCAGAAGCTATGGTGAAAGAGGTTCAGAACGAGGCCACGAGGCTCAATCAGAGCCTCAAAGACCGTTGGGGCCTCTCCGCCAAAAGATGACAAGATTCTTCGTCATCAGGTAAGAAGCTGAAGAAGTCCAAGAGGTTTCAGCCTTATCAGAAGAAGCCTCAGCACTTCGGTCAAGCTGTGTCTGCGGTACCAGTCGCTCAGCCAGGACAGCCTTCCACGTCGAAGGCTCAGGCTCAGGCTCAGGCTCAGCCTATCTTCCTGTTTTCCCCGCAATCCCAACCTTCCACGTCCTATGCTGTTTCCCTGGCATTTAATCAAGTGTACGAAGGCCAGGCCTTTCAGCACTTCGACCGGTTCGCCAGGGGAAGTAGAGCCAGAGGAGCCTTTCGTCAGAGAGGATCAGGAAGGTTGCTCAACAGGGGAAAACACTTTCGTGGAGGCCGCGGAGGTCACTCAGCTCAACAGCAGTGAGATCTCCAAGGTAGGAGGGAGACTGTTCCTCTTCTGGCATCAGTGGGGGTTCAGCAAATTGGCACAAAGTATTGTGTCGAAAGGCCTGGGTTGGAGTTGGATCGAAGGCCCCCCTCCACCCAGACCATTCCTTCAACTTCCATCGAAGGAATTGACAGAGTATG
This sequence comes from Macrobrachium nipponense, assembly GCF_015104395.2. Taxonomy (NCBI): domain Eukaryota; kingdom Metazoa; phylum Arthropoda; class Malacostraca; order Decapoda; family Palaemonidae; genus Macrobrachium; species Macrobrachium nipponense. Next base: position 44,590,412 of record NC_087215.1, on the reverse strand, counting down.
CAGAGGAACTCCTTCAGAAAGGAGCAATAGCGAGAGTCAAGCGGTTAAAGTTTCAAGGTCGCTTATTCAGCGTGCCAAAGAAAGGCTCATTAAAAAGAAGAGTAATCTTAGACTTGTCCCAGTTAAACTTAGCCATTTGCTGCGACAAGTTCAAAATGCTGACTATCTCGCAGGTGCGGACCTTACTTCCTTGTGGGGCCGTCACCACCTCTATCGATCTTACAGACGCATACTATCATATCCCTATTGCAAGACACTTTCGCCCTTACCTAGGCTTCAAGCTAGGAGACCAAGCGTTCTCGTTCAAGGTAGTTCCCTTCGGTCTGAATGTAGCCCCCAGGGTATTTACGAAGATAGCGGAAGTAGTAGTTCAACAACTAAGGTCTCAAGGGATAATGGTAGTAGCGTACCTCGACGACTGGTTGATTTGGGCACCAACAGTCGAGGAATGCTGCAAAGCCACAAAGAAAGTCATTCAGTTCCTGGAATATCTGGGGTTCCAGATAAACAGGACAAAATCAAGACTCACTCCGGAGTTCCGTTTTCAATGGCTGGGCATTCAATGGGATTTATCCTCTCACAGTCTGTCAATTCTGATAGCCAAAAGGAAGGAAATAACGAAGTCAGTGAAGCAATTTCTAAGGTACAAATATGCTTCAAGGAGAAACCAGGAAAGAATCCTAGGTTCCCTTCAGTTTGCCTCAGTGACAAACATCTTGATGAAAGCCAAACTGAAAGACTTAAACAGGATCTGGCGCTCAAGAGCAAATGTCAGATCCAGAGACAAGTTGTCAACAATCCCGCAAATTCTCCGAAATCGTCTGCGTCCTTGGACAAAGATGAAGAATCTGTCCATGTCAGTGCCTCTTCAATTCCCTCCTCCGGGAATCACTATCCACACAGACGCTTCATTAAGCGGCTGGGGAGGATATTCTCAATTCAAGAAAGTTCAAGGAACTTGGTCACTCCAATTCCGCCAGCTCCACATAAATGTATTGGAAGCAATGGCAGTGTTCTTAACCCTGAAGAGGCTCCTTCCACCAAAGAACTCTCATGTAAAGTTAGTTCTGGACAGCGCAGTAGTAGTTCACTGCATAAGCAGGGGAGGCTCCAAGTCAAGACACCTGAATCATGTCATGGTAGCCATCTTTTCCCTGGCGGACAAGTTCAGTTGGCACCTCTCCTCCACCCATCTGGCGGGAGTGAGGAATGTTATAGCAGACGCTCTATCCTGGTCAGTTCCACTGGAGTCGGAATGGTCGCTGGACAACAGATCGTTCCAATGGATACACCGGAGGGTACCAGGTCTACAAGTAGATCTGTTTGCCTCTCAAGCGAACCACAAACTTCCATGTTATGTGGCTCCCAACCTGGACCCTCTGGCCTATGCCACAGACGCTCTATCCATAGACTGGAACAAGTGGAAAAAGATTTACATCTTTCCTCCGGTGAATCTTCTCCTGAAAGTTCTGAGCAAACTCGGGACTTTCAACGGTCAAGTAGCTCTAGTAGCACCGGACTGGCCGAAGAGCAATTGGTATCCCCTGCTGCTGGAATTGGGTCTTCGTCCCCTTCGGATTCCCAATCCCAGACTCTCCCAGTCGGTACAAATGAAGACTGTGTTCGCTTCCTCAGGAATTCTCAAAGCCCTAACTTTATGGACTTCATGAAGTTTGCGGCCAAGAGGGATGCAAATATAGATCCACAAAATATCCTCTTCTTAGAATCAGATAAAAGGGATTCAACTTTGAGGCAGTATGACGCTGCAGTTAGAAAGTTGGCATCTTTCCTGAGAGAATCGGACATCAGAATCATGACAGTCAATTCAGCTATATCCTTTTTCAGATCCTTGTTTGAAAAAGGGTTCGCAGCTAGCACTATTACGACAAACAAGTCAGCCTTGAAGATCTTTCAGTTGGGTTTTAACATAGACTTAACAGACTCCTACTTTTCGTCTATTCCCAAGGCTTGTGCTAGGCTTAGACCTTCTTTAAGGCCTACTTCAGTGTCATGGTTTCTGAATGATGTTCTAAAACTGGCTTCAGATACAGATAATACGACATGTTCATTCATAATGCTCTTAAGAAAAACATTATTTTTATTAAGCTTGGCTTCAGGAGCTAGAATTTCAGAACTGTCGGCGCTATCCAGAGATTCGGGTCATGTAGAATTTCTCCCCTCAGGAGAAGTTCTGCTTTCTCCGGATCGCAGCTTTTTAGCAAAAAATGAGGATCCTTTGTTGAGGTGGGAACCATGGAAAGTCATTCCCCTTCCCCAAGACCTTTCTCTTTGTCCAGTGATGACCTTGCGAGCCTTTCTGTCTAGGACAACCTCCTCCTCTTCGGGTCCCCTCTTTAGGAGAGAAAAAGGTGGAACCTTAGCAATTAAAGGTATAAGACAACAGATCCTCTACTTTATTAAACAGGCTAACCCTGAATCTTTCCCTAAGGCAGTTGCCATCTCAATTAATTATTTTCAACATATGAATTTTGATGATTTGAAAAAGTATACTGGATGGAAATCGCCGACAGTATTTAAGCATCACTACTTGAAGTCTTTGGAATCTCTGAAATTTTCAGCAGTAGCAGTGGGAAACATAGTTTCCCCTGACTCTGCCCAGTAGTATAGTTGAAGATCCAGATCTCCTTTCTACCTACCTTACCTAACATTTTGTCTAGCCTACCATATTGCTCTACACTTTGTCTCGAGCCTTAGCTGCTCACATGATTGCTTGGTGGTGTGTCCCTTATTTTTGTGCTAGGGTCACCCACAAATGTTTGTATATATTTATCATTACGAGTGTGGTCCCCTTATTTTTATGCTAGGGTTCCACACACTCATTTTACGATGGTTTGTTGCCTTATGGCTTTGTATATATGAATTCATTAAGTGTGTTGTTTTATGTTATTATCCCACACACATGGTAATTTACATATTCAGACTTGTGATTTGTTTAAATACTTTTGTAAATATTTTATAGCTATAAGTTAATTTATTTCTATTATCCCTTATTCAGAAATTGTCTGAAAAGACTGTATGAATATTCCAATTTTATTTCAATTATAGTATTTTAGTTAAGTTTTTAGTTTTATCGAGACCCTCTGTACTTCAATCTTGTGCTATTTCTCTGGTACTATTTCACACAGCGACACGAAGTGAGCCCAGAAAAAGGATTTTGACGTAGGAAAAATCTATTTCTGGGCGATTGGTTCGTGTCGCCCAGTGAAATCCCTCCTCTTCCCAACCCTTCGCCCAAGATTGATTGCTAACTTCAGGATGGCCACCAGAGGCGCGGCAGTCGGCTTGGCGTGGGTTGCAGTAGTAGTAGTTGCTGCCCCGCTCTGTGGGTCGGCTCTCTCGTTGAGGGAGTTTGTTGTGGGAAATTTCTAAATGGCAAGAAGTTCGTGGTAGTGGTCTCACTCGCCCTAGTTACCATACCAACACCCTTCTTTTATTTTGGGTGAGCGAGTCAGTTATACTGACCTCTTCTTTATTTTGTTTATTCTCTGGTAATTGTTAGCTCATTTACCTAAGAAATAATGAACTAAAGGATTATTTCACTGGGCGACACGAACCAATCGCCCAGAAATAGATTTTTCCTACGTCAAAATCCTTTTTTTTTTAACTCCCTAGAACTGACCATAGAAAATACCAAGATTAAAAAAAAACTCCAAGATAACATCTGCCAAGCCTTAAGAGTCCTCAATAATCTCTCTCTCAGGAAAAGATACTGCTAATTTGAGTCTCATTAACCAAGTGGTATTAACACACATGCACAGTGTGTGTTCACAATGTTTTAAAAATGTGTAATACAAGTAATACATCTTTGGAAGAAAAAAAGAAAAAATGTCAGTCGAGTTGAGTAGGGTGTGACCAGCTCTCTCTCTCTCTCATTAAAAAAAATTATTAGTACATGTAATACATCTTCAGAATACACACAACACAAAAAAACCAATTTTGTTGTTGTTAGTCACATGGAGTATAAAGGATGTAACCAGCAGGTAAAGAGAAATAGATTAACATTCCTAAAGAGATTAAAGAGATGAATTTTGTTTTGGAGGTATGTCAACGCAGATATTCAATCCAGCGTTATATCTTCCGAATAAAAAAACACACACACATTCTTTGTTGCTGAAGACTCTGAAATGACAAATTTTCCAAGACAATTTGCATTTTTCATAGCTACAAACCTGAGGTCTTAACAATAGGATAATTTCTAGCACCTAGCTGGATCCGGTTAAAAAGCAGATGAAAGGAAGGTATCTTGTGATATCTGGCAACACATGCATAGATTGGGTGAAAGATGGTCGAAGACCATCCACCTACTATCATGCATCAGTCTTTCCCAACTCAGGATGTCTTAACAAACAGAGGGGCAGCTAGAGGCGGGCAGTATAATGTTGAGACCTCAGGTTTGTAGCTATGAAAAATACAAATTGTCTTACAAAATTTGTCATTTGTTCATATGCGAACAAACCTTCGGTCTTAACAATAGGATAAGACTCATACTTGGAGGGAGGTACAAGACATCCTAAACTGGCTGGGGGCCTAGCCACCAGTCCAGCTTCCAGAAGACAGAAGAAATGACTTCTGGAGAGGGACTGAAGCCCGTTGAGAAAGGATGCCAGTCCGTTTATGGAATTTATCAAACCACCCCTGACCTTACCTTTACAGACCTTACATCTTGTTCGGGTTGCCCCAGGTCCCTCAGTGTGAGGCACCTCTAATGTCTACCAGAGAGTTGCTAGTACATCTTCTGGTATATTTTGCATCTTCCAATCTTGGATGGTCTGGGATGCAGTTTAGATATTTGTCGAGCTTATTCTTAAACACATCTACGCTCACTCCTGATATATTCCTCAGATGAGCTGGCAACGCATTGAATAGACGCTGCATTATCGATGCTGGTGCGTAGTGGATTAATGTCCTGTGTGCTTTCCTTATTTTTCCTGGTATAGTTTTGGGCACTATTAATCTACCTCTGCTTGCTCTTTCTGATATTTTTAGTTCCATGATATTTTCTGCTATTCCTTCTATCTGTTTCCATGCCTGAATTATCATGTAGCGTTCTCTTCTCCTTTCTAGACTATATAATTTTAAGAATTGTAGTCTTTCCCAGTAGTCTAGGTCCTTAACTTCTTCTATTCTAGCTGTAAAGGACCTTTGTACACTCTCTATTTGTGCAATATCCTTTTGATAGTGTGGGTACCATATCATATTGCAATATTCAAGTGGACTACGAACATATGTTTTATAAAAGCATAATCATGTGTTCAGCTTTTCTTGTTTTGAAGTGCCGTAACAACATTCCCATTTTTGCTTTACATTTTGCCAACAGAGTTGCTATTTGATCATTGCATAACATGTTTCCTATTCATCATCACACCAAGGTCTTTAACTGCTTCCTTATTTGTGATGGTCTCATTATTAGGTCCCTTATATGCATATAGCTTTCTTTCTCTGTCTCCATAATTTATTGATTCAAATTTATCAGAGTTAAATACCATCCTATTTACCTCTGCCCAATCATATACTTTGTTAAGGTCTCTTTGTAGAGCGTTCCTATCTTCATCACAAGTAATTTCTCTACTTATTCTTGTGTCATCTGCGAAACTACTCACTACCGAATCCTTAACATTATTGTCTATGTCTTCAATCATAATAACAAACAGTATTGCAGCTAACACCGTACCTTGCGGCACACCGGATATTACCTTGGCTTCATCCGATTTCTCGTCGTTTGCAATAACTATCTGTTTTCTGTTGTGTAAAAATTCTTTTAACCATCTTCCTACTTTATCCACGATATTGTGTTTTCTAATTTTCTTCGCTAATATATTATGGTCTACTTTATCAAAAGCTTTTGCAAAGTCTAAATAAACCACATCTGTTTCATTTCCGCTTTTCATATTTTTGAATATGTTTTCACGGTGGACTAACAGTTGGGTTTGTGTACTTTTTCCGGGTACGAAACCAGTTTGTCCTTTATTAAACAAATTATTTTTTATTAAATGTTTCATAATATTTTTCTTCATTACCCTTTCATACACTTTCATAATATGTGATGTTAGACTCACAGGCCTATAATTACTTGCCTCTAGTCTTGATCCACTTTTGAAAGTAGGGGTAATATATGCTAATTTTGTGCTCATCATATATCTTGCCTGTATCTACACTTTGTCTTAATAATATTGCAAGTGGCTTTGCGATAGAATGAACTACTTTCTTTAACAAAATAGCAGGAATTCCATCAGGCCTGCAGCAGCTCCATTTTTAATTTCATTAATAGCCTGCACAATATCAGCTTCATTAATATCTATGTCAGCTAAATATTCACTATTTTCCATCCCTTACTTCTATATCATTATCTTCATTATCTATTCTAGGGGTGAATTCTCTCTTATATCGTTCTGCCAGTATGTTGCAAATTTCCTTTTTTTCATTCGTTAATCTCCCTTCAATTCTCAGAGGGCCTATTTCTATTCTTCTTTTATTCATCTTCTTCGCATATGAGTATAATAGTTTGGGGTTTTGCTTGATATTTAATAGGGTTTTTTTCTTCCAAGTCCCGTTTTTCATTTTCTTTTGATTGTATAATCTTTTGTTCTGCATTTTCTATCTTACTTTTTAGTTCTATAACTTTCCATGCATTTTTTTCTTTTGCAAGACCTTTTTTCCACTTTCTGATTTTCTGGAACAAGATCCTTCTGTCTCTTGGTATGCATGAATGATGTTTACTTTTCTTCTTCGGTATATATTTTTCCACTATTATCTCCAATATTTTATATAATATCTCCGTATTTTACCCTTATGTCATCACTTACGAAAATGTTATCCCAATCTTTGTTTAATTCTTCATTAATTTCTGACCATTTTATATTTTTACTGTAGAAGTTGTATTTTCCATATCCTTCCCACTTTTTCATTTCTTGCTTATCTCTATTTTCACTTGCTTTGGAATGAACTGTAATTCTATGACATTATGGTCTGAAATACTCGCATTATAAACTATTATTTCTTTAACATAATTCATCTCGTTCACAAATACTAGGTCTAAAGTATTTTCCTTTCTTGTTGGCAGGTGATTTATTTGTTGAATGTTGTATTCTAGTAGCATATCTAATAGCTTTTCAAATTGCCTCTTATCTTCTGCACTACTATTACTCTCTTTTTTATATGTATAAGTACAACCACAATCTCCTATTCGTTCTTTCCATTCTACGAAAGGAAAGTTTGAAGTCACCAGATAGGAGAATAGTCCAGTCCTTGTGATTTCTACATATATCATCCAATTTTTCAATTATTAAGTCAAACTCTTTAGTATTAGGAGGTCTATATATTACTATGTTCATCAATTTTTCAGATTCAAATTCTACCGCTATTAGTTCACATTCTGAGTTTACTATATTTCTCATATATTTTTTCCTTGTTTTTTGTCTTTCCATATATTGCGGTTCCCCCTTGATTCCTATTTTTTTTCTATCTGATCTATAAGTTTGGAACCCTTTTATTTGATCATCATTCCCAGTCTCTTGGAATACCAGGTTTCACTTATATTCATTATATCTATTTTCTTTTCATTTTGGGTTAGTTCTTCTAAGTACTCTATTTTTCTTTTTGAGTTACTCGTAACTAAACCCTGCGCATTCATCACTATGATGGTTTGCGTGTTTTTCTCCTTCATTTCATTTAATACTGATAGTAATAAGGATTTTCCCATGTCTCTTTCCTGTTCTGGTATGTTGTTCTTTTTTTCATTTCCAGAAATTCTGACATTAAAAAATCCAACTTTTCCATAATATTTGATCTTCCTTCATCATAATTATTAATTTTGTGTCTGAATCTGCATTTTCTCCGTTTCTGCAATATCCTCTTGCATAATAAATACAGTTATTATCTCTTGAGTAGAATTTCGGAGCTGATGCTTTGAAATTTTTTTGCTGACACCTCTGCATATCTCATTGGTGGTTTGCTTTTCTCTTTTACCTGATATTCTTGATTTCTCTCTTTTTATTTGTTTCTTTCTTATTTTGGATTTTATTACTTGGTTGGTTATTTATTTGATTATGATTCATGGCTACAGGGTGCATATATTTGCATTTTTTGTCGAACTTACATCCTTTTCCTTCTTTTAGGTTTTCACATATTTTTGGATGCAGATCTCTGCAATCATCCCCATATCCATCTAAGTATGCACATTTACCATATATTTCATAGTTTTGAATATCTTAGGATGTTTGTAGTAACATCTTTCTCCAAATCTGCAATTCCCTCTTTTTAAAAGGTTGCAGATTTTGTCTTTCTTGTCTATTTTTTCCTCTTTCCCGTCATTGTATAGATCTGGGTAGAGCCTCTTCGGGATTTGCTTTTCTGTTGTCATATCGTAATTTATTTCTTCGTAGGTATGCTGCTTTATTGCCTCATATGTAGTATCAATGAGTATCTCTGCATCCATACTTTTATCTTGTTCTTGGTTTTCCTTATTTTTTTCTGTCATTTCATTTTTGTTTACTTCTCTTCCGTTTTCCTCTTCTTCTTTTTCTTCTTCTTCTTCCTCTTCCTCTTCTTCTTCATCCTCAACTATTTGTACATTCAATCTTGATTTAATAACATTGTCTATCCATGATAGACATGTTGAACAAAAAATTCTTGTATCTTTTCTCAAATCTTGTATTACCTCAGCACACTGTGGATGGGTCGGAATGTTGCATGCAGCACATTTTCTGATTAGGTTTTGTGGATTGACTATGCTATACCAAACCTTACACAGTTTGCATGCTTTTGGCATTCTTTTTCCTAATGCATCAATTAGTATATTCACAAGATTCACCTTATTCATTTTCTTTGTCGGAATATGTTGGTTTATGTATATTTTTCTTTATGAGTCTCTTGACCACTTGGATTTTATTTGGAACTTCTTCAATTATTTTCAAGATGTTTTCATTAGATTTGTTCCAGTTTGAAGGATTATATCCTTCTAATATATCTATGAATGCTTTGTATCTTTTTGGTTAGGACTGTTGCTGATTTCATAGATGAGAAATGCCAGTTCCCTTCCTGCTACCTCATCGTATTGCGAATCTGCTAAACACGCCAAATTACGCCACCTTTTCCCGCAGTTGGAACTTACTGCCATCTTGTTCTGATTTATAGTATTACACTTGATAAACTAACTTAGAAGACGCTTTATCCTACTATTTTCACACTAATCTTATCACCGATAGTTCACGAACACTTCTAGATATTTCTCAAATTCTAGTCGTATGTTAAACTTGTGATATCTGTTGATTATTGTGACTTCACGCGGGTACGTCTCACCAAGCAAGATGGCTACTACGAGAGAAGCCTTGAAGTCTGGAGTTGCCGTCAATGTCCCTTCTCCTCCGTCGTCTTCGGCCTAAGCAATCAAATCGCTGAAAATAGCACTGGCCTTCTGGCAGATTGCCATCTCGGTTATCGTATCGCCAGCGATTTCTTTGTCCTCAATCCATAGAAGAAGCAGCCTCTCCATCTCATCATGCACGTGACTCCTCTTGGAAGGTGTAGCTGCTTTGATGGCTTTCTTCTGCTTAAGGATGGTGCCTATTGTCGACGGATTTCAGCCGTATTCCTTAGCGATCACACTCAACCGCATGCCAGCTTCATACTTATTGATAATCTCCATTTTTGTCTCCATAGAAAGCATCCTCTTCTTTCCGTGAACTTCAGCAACTTTCTTGGGACCCATGACTATACTGTACGTAATTAAGTTATGTAGTATACTAATTAAGTTCTCACACAAACCGATAAAGTAGTACAACGAAATCACTAACACGAATTTACGTTAACAAATGAAATCATATATGTGAATGAACAAATTCTGCGTGCGTACGATAACGCTGGTGCGAAGCAATGGCTGAAGAAGAACGCCTTTGCGTAGAGCACGATGGGAGATGCTGACCAATAGGAGAGCAAGATCTTATGGCAGTGAGTAGCATCAGGAACCAATGGGAGAGAGGGAGGATGGTGGCGAGTCTACTCAGTTGGCAGCGCGCAAGTTTTAAAATTGTTCTCGGTGGTCCGGGTGAATCTCGGGACTTTACAGCAACAACCTTTCGTAACCTAAATTATTTTCGTATTTAGAGAAAAAAAATGTTCGTATTTGCTTTTGTGACTTGAATTTTTCGTAAGCTGGGACTTTCGTATGTCGAGGTACCACTGTACTATAGAATTTACTATACAATAGTACTGTACAGTACATTATAGTATTATAAATACTGTAGAGTGAAAAAAAGCCTAGCTTTAATCCTTTGGGTGTTTAGAGTATGTAAAGATATAATAAGGTTTTATACAGTGTACAGGTAGCTGTAGTGTTCAAGTTACGATTATTCTTCTTTCGATAGTCCGATTCTACGAGAGACCAAATTACAATAGCCTAACTTTATCCCATCTTCTAGTTACATAAGTTCAAAAACAACAAAAGAGAATGATGAAAGTATGGTTTTAACGTTATACTCATTGCATAAACGTGTACAGCCATGAACAATCGAACGAGAAACAATTTTTTTTTTTTTTTGTAAGAACAACCAAATTGGATAACATCCGTTTGGCTTGTATTTCAATCATCGTACTACAGGTACCATCCTACTTACAACCAAGTTTGGTTCCGACCCACTGGTTGTAAGTCAGAATGGATATAAGTCGAACCTTAGAAAGTGGCCAACATACTGGGTAGGGTATACTATCAAACCTTTGCTATATAAAAGTGTGCCTACTTAGTACTGTAATGTAATGTACAATCATTATTTCAATCTTTTTACCATAATGTACTTCTACTAATACATTTTAATCATTTATGTAATAGTATATATTACGTACAATCAGGCATTGAGTTACAATGGGGTTAGGTTCTTGCATGCATGTCAGAAGTCGATTCTTACGTAAATTGGTTTGCAATTCAGTCTACAGTACAGTTAATACCAAATGATGCTGCAGATAGGGCAGGGTAACTCAAACTGATGCTGCCTGAGTGATGAGAGTTCTCATGCCTGAGTGAATGAGAATTCTCATGAGATGGCGCAGTGCCAAGTAACTCAATGGTCAACTGTCTGAAGTAAGGTTGTAAGTACGAGTGGTCATACGTCGAGCAGGTTGTAAGTCGGATAGTAGTTGTATAGTTGTTATAAATGACGTTATTTAGAATAGAACTGAGATATCTTAATGTAATAACTTTATTCGCTATAGATCAAAGATCAATTGGGAAATATACTGTTAAATTTAAACCTAGATATAACTGAAGCTGAAAAAACTGTTCAAGCTGCTAATGACTATGATTGTGCAATGGCAACAAGGATAAAACTCCAGTAAATGTATGCCATCAAACACCACCGTAGTTAAAATTAAAATAATTTTAATCAAAACTACTGTGCTTGAAAGAATACATTTTACTGTTGGTTTCACGCCAATATAAGATAAATAATGTTAAGTTCATATTATGATGATATAAAGGAAAATTGCGAATGGAATCACATAATTTTTTAACGCAATAAACATGCCGCCAACATAATCTCTTAATGAAAAAAAAAAAATATTAGTTCACAATCACAACGAGACATATTCAATTCATATTTCTACCTAAAATGGCGTAGTTTCAATTCATATTTCTACCTAAAATGGCGTCGTATAAGGAAAAATAACCTTGTCTCATATAAGTCAAGTATCTAGATATTTGTTTATGTTAACTAGAAGAAAGAAAATTTGCTCAGAATTGTGATAAATTTGGCAAAACAAACACGTATTTGCCATCAGCTGATTTCAAACCAAAACATTGGCCACTTCGCAGAATACTGGCTTAGATTAGCTGTAGTATTTTATAATAAAATAATATGAGAATAAATACAATATTAATGGATACAGTGATGTAATGCATAACTTTTTAAAGGATTTATGGAAAAGATGCATACTTACTGTATATACTCGCATAACACGCGATCTCGCATATCATAAGACCCCCAAATTTTCACTCTCAAAAAATTATTTTATCACGTATCTCACGTATCATGCAAGTTAAATTTACAAGACCAAATTTTACAACAGGCTAACCTCTTTTCCTCCTCTTTATCTATTCAATTTTTTAGTTAGGCTCACCCCTTTTCCTCCATCTCTTAATCTATCCCATCTTCTAGTTAAGTTTAAAAAAGTAAAAAAGAAAGCCAAAAGTATAGGTAGTAATGATATACTTGTTTGGAAAACACATACAGCCAGAAACAGCTGATATGCTGTGAACAACCAATCCAATAAAAACCGCCTTTTTGCTAGCATTTCAACCATCGTACAATAGTAAAAAAATTACCCTAGTTACGTTAAAATGACGTTAATGAGAATAGGACTGATATATTCTTACATTACATGTAGTAGTCGACTTACTACTGCAATTGGTTACGAACAACCAGTCATAAATCGATTTGGATGGAAGTCGGTGAATGTTAATTTACTGTAAGAATATTATGCTAGCGTAGCCTACACTACGGTAATCAGTACCATCTTTACATATAGGGTAGCCTAGCCTACACTACACAGCATACTTTATACATATATAGCATACTAATTATTAATTTCAGCTAATTCTCTAGGTCCAATGCACATTGGCTTATGATGATTCAGTACAAAGAGAAATTGAAAAACATTCAACAAGTTAGCCTCGCATATACGATGATGTTGAGATCGTGGTACATATATCGTATATATACGAATACAGTAGCCTAGCCTTCAGTATACTGTGTACTACATATACGATATAATTCAGTAATTTATTAATAAAAGCCAAAAACAAAGTTTCAATGCATTCTGACTATGCCATCAACGGGGATAATAAATATAAAAAAAAAAAGGGAATCAGATTCAGACCAACATCGGCGGCATACCTAATTGAGCGATGTAAGGCTGCTGACAGCTACGTATAATTACGAAATAAATACACAACTAATATGCATCTTTTCTGATTCTTTTAAAAAGTTACCCATTACAGTATCCAATAAATAATATGGTATGTATTCTCAGATTATTGTATCATAAAATACTAACAAAGCGGTCAGTGTTTTGTTTGAAAATCAGCTGATGGCAAATAAGAGTTTATTTCCCCGTATTTAACTCATTTCGGAGTGAATTGCCTTTCTTCTAATTACCATAAAACATCTAGATACTCTACTTATATGAGACAATGTAATTTGTCATTATACGACGTGTTTTTAAGTCAAAATGTGAATTTAATAAGTCTCATGAACTAAAGTATTTTTTACATTACTTATCTTTTATTGGCGTGAAAACAACAGTAAAATGTGTTATTTCAAGACCTGAAGTTTTGATAAAAATAATTCGATGGCATAAGTTTACTGGAGTTATATCCTTGTTGCCGATGCACGATAATAGGTACTATAACCTTACTCGCTATGGATAAAAGATCGGCAAGGGCGTATACTGCTAAATTTAATCTGTAAGTTTTAGCTGAAGTTGAGGAAAGAATGTTGATACGCTGACGACTATTATCGTGCATTAGCAACATGGATAAAACTTTTGCAAACTTCGGTATAGTACCATCAAACACGACCATAAACAAAATTTGAGAGAAACAAGTTTTAATTAAAACTATTGGGCATGAAAAGAACATATTTTACTGTTTTCATGCCAGTATTCTGATGACAAAGTGAAAATATCGAAAGGAATGTTGACTTTTGTTTGAGCAATAAACATGCCCTCAGCACTATCTACTAGTGAAAAAAATAACTAAATTTCGTTCACAAACAATATGTTTTCAAGTGATATTTCCACTTGAAAACACTTTGTATTAACGTAAAATAACATTGTTTCATATAAATAGAGTATCTTGAGATTCATTTGCACTAACTAGAGGCAAGAAAGTCGCTCTGATTTGAGTTCAACACAGCAAAAAAACTTAATTAGCAATCGCCCTCAGCTGATTTCCAAAACATAACATTGATTGCTATGTTTGTATTTTATAATACAAACAAATAGTAATATGAAAATACATATAATATTACTGGATCCAGTCAAGTAAAACAGAACTTTTTAATTATCCATGGGAGATATACATATCTATTGTTTGTATTTTATCATATGATACTAATATATGATTATTACATACTCCAGTTTTATATCTCATGTAAGATGCAACCCCCTTAAAATTAGCTCCAAAATTTGGGCTTCAAATGTCGCATGATACTCGAGTATATACAGTACTACTTCTGTGCTTATCTTAATTTTTGTAACTATGCCATCTACGTAGCAGCGGCATTTCGAGCTCGTACGGTCATACCTCAATTTTTTGCTCGAGTAACAAGGCAAAAAATCGACAGAGTTGCACAGTTATATTTTGTACTTCTATCCCATGGAAAAACAAACAAATTGCAGTGTTGCAAAATCAAATGTATTCGCAAGTTTTGTCTTTTAAAATAAACTTATGCAACAATTGTAAATATGTATAATGTTATAAAATCGTGATTCAATTATATAAATTAAAAATTTATTATTCGGGCACGACTGAACACCCTATTGACTTCATCATGTGAAGGGCTGTTACAAAGACTTCAAATGGACATGAGTACTGCCACTGAATCATTTATGTATAAAAATAAAATAAATACCCTGTAAAACATTTTTCATAAATATTTTAAACATAATTGCATGAAAACTTATAACAAATAGCTGAAGTTTCATTAACAAAATGAGTTATAATTAGCTCCCAAATTAATAAAATAACATCGTGCATTTTTCGGAACAGTGGTGAACAAGAATGAACATAAAAAAAATCATCCTCTGTCAACGTGGAGGGCAGTTACAAAAGCTGCTTCAATTTGTATCATATTTATGTACAAAAATAAAAATACCATACGTAATATATTTTCATACACATTTTAAACATAAAAGCATGAACACTTATAAAATTGACACATCGATTGCTAAATTTGCACTCTTTTTAACTTGCTATTTTCGGAAGAGCGGCACGCGGCGGCTCACAAGAACAAACATGAAAAAACATCCTCTTTGATAACGTGAAGGGCAGTTTCAAGAGCTGCCTTTGTATCATATTTCTGTGGAGAAATAAAAATACCCTATACGTAATACATTTTCATACGCATTTTAAACATAAAAGCATGAACATTTACAAATCTACACATCCATAGCTAAATTTGAACTTATGTAACTATATTTTCGGCAAAGAACAGCATCAGAGGCATATATTTTACCCTAATACCTATGTAATAACTCTCCATAGAATTTGTTAATTTCATTGCATAACCTTTATGGTCTGAACGGCACTTCTACCAATGTATGAACTCGTTAGACTTAATGGCGCTGTTAACCGAAAATTGTGTCTTAAAAATACCTTATTTTTTTAATGACTATTTTTGACAACAGACGTAAAACCGTTTCGCCACTAAGCGATTGCGCCGTTAACCGCGGCCTGCCTGTACAATGTAAATTTGCATATTATCCTCTTACTATTTTGTTTTTTTTTTTGTTTTTTTACTGGCAAAATATTACTGGCAAAATAAACATGACTCATCACAACTATCACTGCGTTTGAGCTAAAGACTATACTGGAAAACAGTACTCGACACACGAAAAATAAAAAATTAAAACACTAAAGATATAACTGCTTTAACCTGAAACAATAATAATTTTCCACAAGATACCAATTAATATTAAGAGATTGAGAAAGCAAATTACACAACTTCGGTCAATTGTCCTGCTCTATCCCACGTCATCTTTTATTTATTTGCTCATAAATATACCCAGGGATTGCTGTTGGTTTTAGTTATCTTTTAATATAGTATGCTGGTTGCGATTGTAATTTTGCAAAGAAAAGTACAAAGAAATTTTAGAAAAGACATATATACCTAACAAAAAGTTCTGCATCACCCCATCTTAGCAAATCTCATAAATATTTTGTAATAAATATACACAGAATTTGTTACTGATAAACTAAAAAAATCATCATACCTGACCACCTTTGGAACCAAGACTGCAAGGCTGCAGATGCGATATGTCGAGGTCATCTACTGTAACAGTTGGGACTTCAGTGGTTATTTCGGAGGCACAAGATAACACTTCTTCCCCTGTAGCACACCCAAATTCACCAAGAGACTGAATCTTACAGTCATCAGGGGTTAAGGGACTAAGAGGATCTTCTGATGAGGGAAGACTTTCACAAGAAGAGGGCTCCTCAGGGCTTGAAAGAGTGAGTGCTTCCAATTCACCTTCAGGCAGATTCACTGTATCCAAAGTGTCATGGCAGGCACTGATAGCATCTCTTCTTGATTGCAAAAGTGCCAGTGCTTCAGTAATAAAGCAGGATTCTGGCTGATCACCCTCTTCTACTAGTTGAGAAGTGAGGTCTCTAAGTTCTCTGTCCAAAATGTGAATCTTGACCTAAATGGGAAAAAATGCTTCAATTAAAAAAAAAAAAATAAGTGTAGCATTCTTTGAATGATGAAGTAAGAGTGTTATAAAACTATTTTCTTATAGAGGCACTGATATTCTAAAATAGACTCAAAACCTATGGAACTCTGAGCTTGAATGCCCTATACCTCTTCCTTGGAAGCCAGCAGTAGCTTAGAGTACGGGGTCGCAGCTGTGACCACACCAATCCGAGGAATATCTTCAATCATCTTTGGAGAGAATGAGGCAGCAGGCATTGGCAAGAGAGAATCCCGTTCACGACGCATCAACTGGAGTTCTATCTCCTCCCCAGTGCCAAAGTCCTTGTGACAGATAGCAACAACACTGGGAAAAGAATAACAATATACTTTAGTGATTAATCTTAATTCACAAAGATGATAAGCAGTGACATCTTAAAACGCACTGAGTCTCCATGCATCCTAACATTTACTTTAAATAACTCCGAATTCATATGTGAAAAATATGCTTGGCATTTAGGCTCAAATACTAAGTACGTATTCACTTTTGAAATGCGAGTTATTTCATCTCACCAGAACTAATTTTCATGGAAATTTTAAGAAAACCAAGTAAATTTATTAATAGTAGTCTACATAAATTGCATATTACAATAAAAGGGCACACATTTAGGTCAACTACTGGAATAACAAAAATGTTCAGCCCTTTCTTGTACCAATATACAGTTCTATTCCTTATTTTAAAACAAAAAAGTCCAAAGTCTATTATTAGTTCTATCAATTGCATTAATATCAATATTCATAATTAAATTTTTAGAAAAACTTGAGAACTAATGAGTTGGAGCTTAACCCTTAAACGCCGAAGCGGTAAAAAAAAAATGTCTCCCATGTGCTGGAGACGTTTCAGAGTGAGCGCGGAAGCGGAAAAAATATTTTTTTCAAAAAATCATAGCGCGCTTAGTTTTGAAGATTAAGAGTTCATTTTTGGCTCCTTTTTTTGTCATTGCCTGAAGTTTAGTATGCAACCATCAGAAATGAAAAAATTATCATTATCATATATAAATAATGCGATATATGATAGCGCAAAAACGAAATTTCATATATAATTGTATTCAAATCGCGGTGCGCAAAACGGTTAAAGGTAACAAGTTACTTTTTTTTTCGTTGTAATGTACACTAAATTGCAATCATTTTGCTATATAACAAATTGTAAAATGATAAAAGCAACACAGAAAATATTATCACAAAATAATGCATGAATTCGTAACGCGCGGACATAAACACATTTTTTTCAAAAATTCACCATAAATCTAAATATTATCCTAGCGACTTCCAATTTCTTTCAAAATGAAGACAAATGATTGAATATTACTATACTGTAAGAATATTAGCTTACAAATGCAGTTTTCGACCATATCTGACAAGTTAAAGTTGACCGAATGTCGAATTTTTTTTATATATATTTTGTTATATGCAATTATTTCGAAAATAAGAAAAGCTACAACTTTCAAATATTTTTAGTTTCATTCTACATGAAATTGCGCACATTTTCATATATAAAACTCTATGAAATGCCTAATATGAAACGGAGCAAATATTCCGAGAATGGGACTTACGCATTTCGGAGATTTGTGGCGGAGAATCCGCGCGCGGAGGGAAGGAAAGTTTTTTTTTAAATTCACCATAAATTTAAATATTGTGCTAGAGACTTCGAATTTGTTTCACAATGAAGATAAATGACTGAATATTACTAGACTGTAAGAGTTTTATCTTACAATTGCGTTTTTCTACCATTTCGGTAGTCAAATTTGACCGAACGAGGTTTTTTTTCTATTTATCGTGAATTATATGCAAATATTTCAAAAATGAGAAAAGCTACAACCTTCAACTATTTTTTGTTGTATTATACATGAAATTGCACACATTTTCATATATAAAACGTTATGTAACGGCTAATTTAAAATGGTGCAAACATTACCACAATCACACGTATGATTTTTTCGGAAGAGTTACCGCGAGGACGTCAAGAAAATGTTATTTTTTTCATAAATTCACCATAAATCAAAATATTGTGCTAAAGACTTCCAATTTGTTGCAAAATGAAGGTAAATGCTTGAATATTACTAAAATATAAGCGTTTTAGCTTACAATTGCGTTTTTCGACCATTTTGGTAGAGTCAAAATTGACCGAAGGTTGAAAATTTGTCACTTATCATTTTTTATATGAAAATATTTCAAAATTGATAAAAGCTACAACCATGGGTTGTTTTTAGTTGTATTGTGCATGAAATTGTGCACATTTTCATATATAAAACTTTATGTAACAGCTAATTTAAAATGGTGCAAACATTACCACAATCGCATGTATGATTATTTTCGGAAGTTACCGCGCGGACGTAATGAAAAAGTTTTTTCATAAATTCACCATAAATCGAAATATTGTGCTAGAGACTTCCAATTAGTTGCAAAATTAAGTTAAATGATTGAATATTACTAAAATATAAGAGTTGTAGCTTACAATTGCGTTTTTCGACCATTTCGGTAGAGTCAAAGTTGACCAAAGGTTGAAATTTTGGCACTTATCGTTATTTATATGAAAATATCTCAAAACTTATAAAAGCTACAATCATGAGTATTTTTTTGTTGTATTCTACATAAAAATGCGCACATTTTCATATATAATGCTCCATGTAACGGCTAATTTAAAATGGTAAAAAAATTATGTCAAAGTGACGAAATAATTTCCGAGATGTGTCACAGATACTTTTTAGTGTGGCAAGAAAGAAATTCGGGCTTGCGCGCCTGCGTAACGATTGTAAACAAAACAACACCTTGATCCATGAACTCCCAGCATCCCCCAAGGCGCGTGATTCAAGAGTTTTCGACTGGTAGGCCTAAAAGTATTTTTCCGCGAATTTTAAAAAAAACTTTTGTATGTCGACGTAAAATACGTCCAGTCAGCACCCGAGAGACAAAAAATGTCGACGTAAAATACGTCCAGTCGGCGTTTAAGGGTTAAGTGGATCACAAAAAATAAAAAATTATGAAATCCACTGATGTATGCAAAGGTACAGGTTAGCTTTTATCTTTGCACCTTTACATACAATCGGTATTCAAAATAAAACAAATAATGCCTGGCTACCCTGCTAGGACTGCTTCTGTAACCACCTGTTTCCAACCAGGTGGCATTGGGGAGGCTGGGTGAGTTCCCAATGACTTTGTCAGGGGAACCTTACAGGGAAAAAGGACTACCTCATAGAGCACTATGAACTCTTGTGCTAAGACGAAGGCGGCCCATTTGAGTTTTCGGGGAGTGGAGGATCATGCGAGCCTTCACTCCAGTTAGGCCTAACAAACTTGGTTATAAGTGCCTGTCTCAGTTTCTTTGTCTGTCACATTCACTATATAATCATTTTCATCTATATTTACTCTACAATAAAAAAGAACTGCTAAAAATTTTAAATTTGATATGAAATTACAAAGATATAAAAATTCACCATGAAATGACAGTTTTTGAAAAGTTTACATCGAACATCTCTCCTCCTTCTCTCAGTCCATAATTGCAGATCAAATTGTGGATCACATAGATAGAAACAACTTGTTAAACAGCCAACATGGTTTCAGACAAAACAGATCCTGCCTATCAAACCTCTTGGAGTTTTTTTATAACATGCTTTGTATTTACGACAGTAGTAGAGCAAGATATATATTCTACTTATATTTCTAAAAGGCCTTCGACATAGTCCCACACAAGAAATTGATGATGAAAGTTAGAGCTTTAGGAATTGTAGGAGAAACAGCAGACTGGGTCACAGACTGGCTAACTTATAGAAAACAGTCATAATAAATAATGAAGAGTCAGAATAGGCAGATGTGTGTGTGTGTGTGTGTGTACGGTGGTCCCTCCGTATTCGTGGGGGAGGGGATGCGTACCAAACACCCCCCCCCCCCCCCCCCCCCCCCCCCCCCCCCCCCCCCCCCCCCCCCCCCCCCCCCCCCCCCCCCCCCCCCCCCCCCCCCCCCCCCCCCCCCCCCCCCCCACCCCCCCCCCCCCCCCCCCCCCCCCCCCCCCCCCCCCCCGGGAATAGTTAGAACCCGCAAATGTTTGGAACCCCTATAAAAACGCTAAAAACAGCCTATTTTGTTAGTTAAAACTCAAGAAAACCCAATATAAATGTTCATACTTTATTTTTTTTTTTTAATAGTTTTATCACAAAAAGTGCATTTTATGATGAAAGTTCATCCCAAAAAAAAAAAAAAAAAAAAAAAACACCACCAAAAAAAAAAAAAAAAAAAAAAAAAAAAAACAGGATTTGTGGATATTTCTCAAGAAAAATAACAGTGAGAATGGCATCCCAAAAAAAAAAAAAAAAAAAAAAAAAAAAAAAAAAAAAAAAAAAAAAAAAAAAAAAAAAAAAAAACAGGAATTTGTGGATATTTCTCATAGAAAAATACAGTGAATGTGCAAATTTTTCACAAATAATGCGGGGAAATGTTCCCGAGAGAAATCCGCGAATGTGAGAGTTCGCAAATCACATCGAACCGTGATCCATTTATATATCAATTCAAGCTACAAATGTCCTTTAATATCTAAATTTACTTTACCTCCCAAATGATATATTTTCATATATGTACCGAAGGGGAATTTTTTAGTTGATAATAATTTCGTCCCCCCATGGGATCGAACCACCGTCCAAGTGGACGGAGACGAAATCAGGACAGTCAGTGACGCTATCCAATCGGCCAACAGAGACGCTATAAGTTCATATCGATTCTGACCTTACAAATCACCCTCGATCTCGGTGCTTTCGTAATTAGAATCGATATGGAACCCCATACATATATGAAAATATATCATTTGGGAGGTAAAGTGAATTTAGATATTAAAGGACATTTGTAGCTTGAATTGATATATAAATGGATCACAGTTCGATGTGATAATTATTCATAACAAAAAGGCTACGTGCTGTCAAACGCTCGAATTGGCTAACATGGTAGACGGGGTTCCATATCGATTCTAATTACGAAAGCACCGAGATCGAGGGTGATTTGTAAGGTCAGAATCGATATGAACTTATAGCGTCTCTGTTGGCCGATTGGATAGCGTCACTGACTGTCCTGATTTCGTCCCCGTCCACTTGGACGGTGGTTCGATCCCATGGGGGGACGAAATTATTATCAACTAAAAAATTCCCCTTCAGTACATATATGAAAATATATCATTTGGGAGGTAAAGTGAATTTAGATATTAAAGAACATTTGTAGCTTGAATTGACATACATACATACATACTACATACATACATACATACACATACATACACACATATATATATATATATATATATATATATATATATATATATATATATATATATATATATATATATTTTACATAAAAATATAAATGCAAATGTTATGTACAAAGTAAAAATCAAGAAATCCCATTTCTATTGTAAATTTGAGGGAATATTTCTTATATGACAAAATATTTTTAGTGCAAAAGTCAGCCTTCTAACTGGCATAGTTTCGAAGTTATTACAAAATAAGCATTTTTTTCTTTTGGCTTTTTCTCAAAGCTTTTCAAAAATAAGTTCTTATATCTCCAAGAAGACTGAAACAAATTTGACAAAACTTACAAAGTGTAGTATAACTAAATATCTGAGTTGCACAGATCTAAGCTGATTTTCAAGTGAAGCATTTTTTTGGCATATTTCTATGTGATGTCATGATTTTCTTTAAAAATGCAAAAAAAAAATAATTTAAAACTCAAATTTCTTTAAAATCTTACATATCTACTAAAGACACAAATTTGTCATTACAGTATATTATTATTATTATTATTTGAAAATGAGTATTTAATAAATAATTTATCTTACAAACCAAATTAACATTACATTTAGATAAAAATTCTCTCATCTCAGTAAGAAAGAAAATCAGGTCAGAAAGAATGATTTATTTTATAAATACCTTTTAAGATCCTCTCTATCAACAGGTTCATAGCATATTGGACACTTTCTCCAGTTTTCGTCAGACAGTGCCAGATAGTGCAACATACATGGGTAACAGTAGATATGTCCACAGCGTGTTACCTGAAAATATTCATTGATATTACTACTCTCAAAACACATAAACCAGACTATGTAGCTATCAATAAATTAGGTTGATCAAAGGATATGTTTGTTCTTGAATGAATTTTATAAACTCTCTATGTAGTCCAAACAACTCGTTCTTGAAAGAAGCTGAAAAAGAAAATTCCAAGTACCTGGACAGAAACAAAATAGGTAGTGTGTCCTCGACTTACAGTGATCCGATCCTAAGCGCCGGTGAAGGGGCATTTTACGCCCCCAAAAACGCCATTACATCAAGTTATGGTACCCTAAGTGCTGTTAACAACAATAATGTCAAGAATAAGCATTAAGTTGACGGTGCTATAACTTGATGCGCCATAACAGTAAGTCATGGCGTTATGGCACCAATAACAGCGATGCAGCGACTTAATGTCATGGTGCTGGAACGGATCACTGTCATCAAGTCAAGGACACACTAAATGGCAGAAAGTAATGGGTTTGAAGGGTTACTGAAGGAATTTTAGCAGTGTCTATAGTAAGCCACTCAATGGGTACCGTTAAGCAGTGTATGCCATGCAGACCTAATCGCTTATGTAGCAAGGTCTTACTCTATTCTCCTAAATTCAAAATTGAAAATTTGAGCTTCTCATGAAATACTCTCCAAGGACCTAGGTTAAACATTTGTCCAATGAAATAAGGACAGTTACATAAATTATTCATAATTATGGATGATATTTTGTCAATTATCTGTTCTACTTAATTTTTTCCATATAATGTACTTAAAACTTATACCTATCAATCATATTAGATTGTTACAATACTAAGAAAATCCTTACTGTTGTTTTATAACATTACATAGCGGGTCTAGACACTAATGATTCTAAGACAATTAAATATCACATCTGAAACTGCTGCACTTCCTACCTTCAACTTAAAGTTTTGTTTTGGAATATTTATACAGTCTGAACTTGCTAGATTTGTTAAGTTTGTAATTTTTTTTTTTTTTTTTTTTTTAAGGTTTACGGTACAATAATTATCATTATTTTCATTAAAAGGATATGCACACTGAGAGAGAGCAGCATAAAAATATATTTCGTGAATGAATATATAGTACATTTATGATGAAATTTTTTTACTGTACTAATCAAACTGCAGTACTATGGTAGCATTGTATCAATACAGCAAAGTACAGTAATCAAAGTGTATTTTTGTTTCGTTTACGCTCTGAGAATCAGCTGATTAAGCTTATTATGAGAGAATTATTTAGGAAAATATTTAGTTGCTATAACCACGGTATAGGTATACTAGGTCTGCCAAGTTGTTTACCAAAATGAGAGCGCACTGCACGTCACGCGAAAGAACAAGTGTTGCCATATTTCCCATGTTGCTTGCCAGTTTCTTTTTATGTTTCTTATTTTTTGACAAATAAGAGTAGTTAACCATCAAATTTCTTAAAAAACACAAAAAAATTTATTCAATAGAAACATACATTTCATGAAATAAGTAAACAAAAAATTTTGAACTAATTTTTTAATTATTATTTTATTGCACAATCTACTTTCCATCTCGATTTCCTTGTTTAGGCATCTCATCCTACAAGATACAAAATTTTGCAAAACCTTAAATTACTTCACTGGGAAGATCAGCACCAGTTGCTTTCATTTCACAGTAAGCATTCTTCTATATGAATAGATTTGGATACATCTCTAATAAGGATTAATTGTAAAAAAATTTCATATGCCATATTGAGTTGAATCTTGTTAATTTTACTGATCCAGAACCTTTAGTTTTTTATTAAGATCTCATATAGACCTACTCATGAGCAACACAATAAGATCACGCCTTTTTGGAAATTGTAATGTGTGTTTGATCTTGTGTTGCATACTCTCATTTTTGTCATTATATTGATAATTTTACATAGAAGAGTTTTATGGTTATCTCCAATCATGCATGATGAATTAACGAGATCAAACCAGTCACTTGTCACAGGGATAAATTCCTGTGTCATTTCAGAAATTGCTTCCCAACAGGGGGGCCCTCACACAAATATTCAAGACTTAACATATTTTAAATGCTGAAGTTCACTTTTTCAAGTTTATACAAATTCCACTAACCTTGTGAGCTAGATAAACCATACTCTCTCTATGCATGTCTTACTTCACATTTCCCTCATACAAGAATCAGAAATCAGTATCTCATCCTCAAAACAAAGCCCCTAGTTATAAAATCATTTCTTGACAGTTCCATGATTTGTGGGGCATCAGGAAATACGAATATTTGCCTATCATGACATGGTTTTATTTATTGCAACTTGCTTTAATTTTATTGGGTCTATCCCAAATGCCTGCCATAATTTATTGTTCGGCACTAGATCAAGAACATAATATGCAATTACAGGGTAGCCTACATTCTCTACTTCTACAGTCATTCCTATCACCATCTCATGAACTCATGATTTGTCAAAATCATAAAGATGGGTTGTCCCCATTTAGCAGTCAGACCCCTCAGCATGATAATCTGAACTTTGCCATAAGGTTTATTTAATTTATATCATCCTTTATCATAATTCCAGTGTTTTACAATTTTAACTTCATCAAAAGATATTACAGCTAGTCTTCTTCTACAGTAAAAGTTTCAGCTTTCTTTTCATTAATGACAAAACTAATGGCAATATACCTGGCTCACAAAGAAAAAGTCTTTCATGTGAAATCATGTCTACTACTGAGAGCCAGGTAGCAAGTGTGTCGTCAGACCTAATATACCTAGATCGTGGTTATAACAAACTAATTCATAAATGGAATTATTGTCAAATTTTGTACATAAATGTTTGCGATACAGTAATTCATATTTCACAGAGAGAGAGAGAGAGAGAGAGAGAGAGAGAGAGAGAGAGAGAAGAGAGAGAGAGAGAGAGAGAGAGAGAGAGAGAGAGAGAGAGAGAGAGAGCAGAATTTATAATAAATTTAAGGAAGATGGCAAGGATTAACCACAATACGTTGTGAAACCAAGAACTTACTGTAGTATATCATTTATGTTAATTTATGTAATTTAACTTACTGTAGTATATAATTTATGTGATATATAATTTATGTTAAATGTATTTGTACGTAATCACAAAATTACTAACATGATGTAACAGCCCTAGTTTTCTCTTTGAAGGTCTGTACATGTCCAGTCATTCTAAACTACCCACGTATTTTAGATATGCTCTACACCATAGTACAATCCTAAAATACGGACCTGTACAATGAATATAACTTCAAATTCATCTTACTACACCGGAAATAATATAAATAAAATATAGGCACTGAACGATGTGCAAAGTTACCAGGGCCAAAGAAAAATTGCGTATGAATGGTAGGAGATACTTAAGAATAACAGCTGTCGGCGGGTACATAATTTTGCAACATGACACTGAAATATTAGGGTGTTCTGGGATGATATTTTTAGATATATATATTTTTGTTTAACCTTTTAAAATAGGCAGATATAGGCATTTTAGGGGTGTATATAGCCTACTTAGTAACAGCAGTATACGAATACTAGGGTGTTTTGAAATAATGGTTGGGGTGTATTTTTATCAAATAGTTTTATTATGATAATTTATGGTATATTTTTGTTCTATCAAATTAAGCAGTGAAATGTTAAAATAGAGCTATAAGCATTTGCGCAGCAGGTTCTGGAACCTGTTCCCGCATAAAAGTTGGGGGGCACTCCATATATACTTAAGAGTAGTATAACAATTCGGGTTCAGAAGAAATGATCAGAATTAAGGGGACCGTCCACTAAGTTGTGTATTTTTTTTGTTATTATACAAAATACAATTTTCATATATGTTTTAGATATATATAATACCTTCATCATACAAAAATTTCAAGTCATTTGAGCAAAAACTTTTAGTTTTTAGCAAAAATTATAATAATAAAAAAAAAAAATTTAGGTAGCGATTTCTCCGCTACTATGATATCAGCTGTATTGAAAATCATACCATAAAAACTACTTTATATACGGAATAATCCTGTGTGAACAGAATTTTTATTTCTTATTTTTTTTTATGAATTTTTTTTTGTCTACTCAAAAAAATCGTAAAAAAAAGAAAAGAAAAAAATTGGCTCACGAGGAATTATGGGATTTTTATTCCTCTTTCCAATGATATCTTTCTCTCTAAAATTGGATAATAAATAATCGAGTAATGGCTACCAACATGCGAATAAGTATGTTTTTGAGGTATGAGCTCCCAAAAATTATTATTATAATCACTTTATTTGTACTTTTATTGTTGATTTCTACATCAAGGATCCTGGTCCTCTCCCTAAAAGTGGTATTAATACCCTAAGCGTGACACGAGACAATGACGTTGACGGCGTGACATGAGATAATGAGGGAGCTGATAACAATTAATTTTTGTGTTTTTCTTTCAGCACACTCGTGGCCTTCATTAATTTTGCTAGCCTTAGTTGCTGAGTAGCCTTCTTGATCTTAGGTAACTTCAGCATTGCTATAAGTTCACTAAGAAGTTATAAAAACAACGTAAATAGTTAGTAACCAAACGCAAGTGTGTAAGCGCATGCAACTCCTTTGACGTCTGTGGAGTAACCGAGTCATTCTCGGAGTCTCGCCTATAAATAACCGCTCTGAGCAGCTCGCCCCTCACACTACCTTTCATTGCTACCAGATGCATGAGAATTTCGAAAAAAATCTGAAAAAATCGCTGTATATATGCAAAAACGATCCTGTCAAACTCAGTCATACAGAAGACGCAGTTATGACGACATCATCATTTAAAAACTGCTATATCTTCATTATTTGTAAAAATAATTGGCTGAAACTTCTGGAAAGCATGCACGGCATGTTTCTGCGTAGATACAAATAATAACTATTTTTTATTTTTTCGAGTTGACATGTCATCCGCCATAGCGGACAGTCCCCTTAAAGCAATAAAAAGTTGACAAATAGCAAAACTATAATTCCAAAATGGGGTCACATTTAATTTAACAGTGTTCTGGGAACCAGACCCTCTAGGGGATCTGAATGGGTTGAACAGTAGAGATCAATTTTCACACAGTTCAATAATATTGAAGTCTCTCTATAACAGTGCACTGCAATCCTCAAGTAGGTTTAGTTTTTCACCATTTTACAACTTAATATCAGTTAGAATGGATTGCAACAATGCTACAAATTCACAGAAAACTTATTTATCTATAAACAAACACCTCTCTCATGCCATCAGTCTTTACTTCCCCTCTAGCTACTTCCCACATACTGAGCAACTTGTTAAACATTTCCTAGAAGGGAATAAAAAAGTGAAATGCATTAACCAGTACCACTATTTTCTGAGGTGGTTGGTTAAGATGTAATGTGTATTAAAATAATAACTCACAATAACATTTGGAAAGTGATATAAATACCTGAAATGAGACTTTTCAAATTCATTTATATAGTCAATGATTATACAAATCTGCTAGCTGTACAACTCCAAATGACAAACTTACTTTAGCAGCAGTAGGATGATGTAAACATATTGGACAAGAGGGAGCCTGAGACATGTGCACCCTCACTTCTTCTACAAGCTTCCATTCAACCAGCAGATCTGCACTGGCAAGGTATACAGAATAGTCCTCCCCATCCTGGACAACAAACTGACAGCTGCAATAAATAGTTTCCCATGAAATTAGCAACGAATCCTTCCATCTCTACCTATATATATTAGGCAATGGCTAATTGAACTTAAAACTATCCACAAATTTAGATATTGCTGTACACAAACCCTTAAGGGGGCCAGCCGGAACCCTTATATATGAGGGTACAGGGCAAAAAAATGCAGTCATGAAAAAATTCAAGGAGAATACGTATAAGAAATATTTCGTCAAAATTCGTAGTTACAGGGTAATTAGTAAATGAAACTCAATAGGCCAAAAACATTAATCTGTACAAGAAAATGCAACATTTCTTGTTATCGTAAATTTTGATAATTATTGTCAATGAAATTGTGAGCAATGGCATATGTAGAGATTCCATGAGTCGCAGAAGGGCATTCAGCTACCAACCACCTTTCAGTGCGAGCACAAACCTCATGCAGTGTACACATTTGAGTTTCACCTCTGACATTCGCTTGCTTTGACTTATGTTTATCTTTGTTTTGGCAAAAATTTCATCATGCCAATGAGGAAAAGACAAGCAAAACATCTTGCTAACATACAGACGAAGAAAATTCGCTCTTATATGATTATAGAATATCATAATATATGCGATATTAGCGTAGTTAGTGAAGAGAGAGAGGGAGTGGTGCGTAGTAAGAAACCCTAGGCTACGATCTTTGAGCAAAGAATCTTCATTTATGATAAATAACATAGTTTTGGTTTATTAATACCCAAAAAGGAATATGAAATCCATAATAATCACGATTTATTAACATTGCCTTTGTAAAAAGAGAGTACAGGGGGTCCTCGAGTTACGACGTTGATCCGTTCTTACGATGCATCGTAACACGATTTTCAGCGTAAGTCGGAACATTGAAAAATACCACATGATTTAATGTAAATACCTATCAATAACAACGAGAGAACAATTCCTTACCTTTATTAGTTTGATTGGCTTGCACACTGGAGAGGAAGCTGCGGTGCTGGAGAGACTGGGGGAGGTTAGTGAAGAGAAAAAGAACCTCCACTGATCAGAAGGATGCTTGCCTATGGTTGTATAGTATGTCGAATAGCCTAGCCTAACCTGTTACCTTTGGGGTTGGCTTCATTGCATCTAGGTAGTAAGCAAAGTAATATTAGCTAGGCTAGCTCCTTTTACAGATTAGTCTACCCCACAGCAATTCTCACATTTGCTTTATGTAAAGGCTTTAATCTACTCAAGAACAATGGTTTTCTTTTTCACATTAGCTGGCTTTATGACCGGGTGCTGACTTCTCCTCCTTGGCGATGTAAGTGCGGTTAGGCATACGTTTCCAAAACAAACCTGTCTCGTCTACGTTAAACACTTGCTGAGCAGAATAACCCCCCTCCTTAATTATCTCAGACAACGCTTTAGGAAATTCACTCGCTGCTTTCTCATCCCCACTAGCAGCTTCACCTTGCAATTTAAGGTTATGGTAATTGGCCCGAGCCTTAAATCGCATAAACCAACCCCTACTAGCCACAAACTCTTCACTTCACTTCCCTCCCCCTTTTCTTTTTCAACGCTTCAAACAATCTTTTCGCCTTCTCCTGAATCACCATAAGGCTGACTGGGATACGCCGTTGATTTGGTCTTCCAACCAAAGCACCAATAACCTTTCCATTTCAATTATTAGACCACTACGCTGCTTAGTTATCACTGTCGCTTTCATAGGAGCAGATCCTTTCACATGTTCAACGATGCGCTCTTTATCTTTGATAATGGTAGCAACGGTCGAACGGCTAAGGCCAAGCGAGCGGCCAATGTTTGTTGGCGTTTCTCCCTTCTCGGATCGCTTTATAATGTCCACTTTAATTTCCATGGTGATGGCCTTTCTTTTCTTCGATGCACTACCATCAGAAGAGTCCGCCTTGCGCTTGGGAGCCATAACAAAGAGCAAAAAGTTACAAAAACGATACAACACGAGGGAGAGAGAGGCAGTGTAAACAACCAAAATGGCGTATGGGCGAGGACTGAGGCCGTCCTCTCCCCCACAAAGCGTATTCTTTCCGCCGTGCGCCTGGCAAACTAGTTCGCGTTTGTTTCTACGTTGCTTATGACGCTAAACCGCGTAAGACGGAACGACGCAAAATATTATTTTTTATATTTTTATGAGGGCGCGTTCGTAACCACGAAACATCGTAAGTCGAGACCAGCGTAACCCGAGGACTTACTGTACACATCCTAGTTTCACCTCTGACATTCTCTTGCTTTTACATTTGTTTATCTTTGTTTCAGCAATAATTTCTTCATGCCAAAGAGGAAAATACAAGGAAAACATCTCGCTAACATACAGAATAAGAAAATTCGCTGTAATAAGCCGAGTTAGTGAACGAGAGAGTGCTCCAGGCTATGATATATGAGCAAAAGGATCATCATTTATGATTATGATAAATAACATAGTTTTGGTTTATTAATACCCACAAAAGTAATATACACTCATAATAATCATTATTTATTAACACTCTCTTTATAAAAAAACAAAAGAAAACTTTGAACGCCCGTATCTCAAAACTATACTTACTGACCTTCAAATTCTATCTTCTCACTTAGTTTTAAAGCTATAGCATTGAAATTTGCTATAAAACTTAGAAAGACATTATAGAACAATCAAAGAGAGCCCTCTTTCCCATTTTTGTTTTGTCTTTTTTTTATAATTTCCTGATTTATAAGGTTTATTTTTTAACCATAATGAAAAATTCATATCTAGTAAAAAAAAATTACTTAAAAAAAAAAAAAAAAAACTATTCATTTCATTGGAGGTCTTCATCAGGCCTATGTATGGTAGTAATCCCAGGTCTTAATATTAAATATCAAAGAAGGAGATAGAATTTGAAAAATTTTTATTTTCGGGATAAATCGCCCTGGCGTCACAAAACTGAAGGTCAGAGGCGAAAATCAGATGCGGTTTGAAGATGTCCCAAGTCACCTTATAAGTGGTATGAATGTCAAAGTCCTGTCCTTAAAAAATGGCATTAGCCGGCCGGCCAAGGAAGACCTACCCACAATTCCCTATAGGCGGCTAATATAAAACTGCAAACATTACGACTATCGGACAAAAAAATTCCTGATTTTTTCGGCAGTAACCGCGCGGACGTAGGAAAGTTTTTTTCTAAAATTCACCATAAATCAAAATATTGTGCCAGAGACTTTCAATTTGTTGCAAAATGAAGGTAAATGATTGAGTATTACTAGAATGTAAGATTTTTAGCTTACAATTGCGGTTTTCGACCATTTCGGTCGAGTCAAAGTTGATCGAAGGTTGGAATTTTGGCTATTATCGTTATTTATATAAAAATATTTCAAAACTGATAAAAGCTACAACCATGGGTTGTTTTTTGTTGTATTCTACATGAAATTGTGCACATTTCCATATATAAAACTTTATGTAATGGCTAATATTAAACTGTGCAAACATTTCAACAATCGGACGAAAAAATTTCTGATTTTTTCGGAAGAGTTACCGCGCAGACGTAAGGAAAAAGTTTTTTCCATAAATTCACCATAAATTGAAATATTGTGGTAGAGACTTCCAATTTGTTGTAAAATGAAGGTAAATGATTGAATATTACTAGAATATAAGAGTTTTAGCTTACAATAGCGTTTTTTACCATTTCGGTAGAGTTAGAGTTGACCGAAGGTTGAAATTTTGGCTCTTAACTTTATTTAAATGAAAATATTTCAAAACTGATAAAAGCTACAACCATGAGTTGTTTTTTGTTGTATTCTACATGAAATTGCGCACATTTTCATATATAAAACTCTATGTAACGGCTAATATAAAATGGTGCAAAAATTATATCAAATTGACGAGATAATTTCTGAGATGTGTAGCTGATGCTTTTTAGTGCGAGAAGAAAGAAATTTGCACTGGCGCGCCTGGGTAACAACTGTAAACAAAACAACAGTTTGATCTGTGAACTCCCAGCATCCCCCAAGGCGTGTGATTCAAAAGCTTTTGCCTAGTAGGCCTATAAATATTTTTCCGCGAATTTAAAAAAAAAAATTTTTTTTTGTCGATGTTTCGTACGTCGGTTCGGCACCCGACAGACAATTTTCATCGACGTTTAATACGTCCAATCGGTGTTAAAGGGTTAAGCACCCAACAGACAATTTTCGTTGACATTTAATATGTCCAATAGGCGTTTAAGATTTATATGCTTTAATTTATGATTTAATTCTACCCATTCTATTTCCCATTTTGATTGACAGTATTTATTTAGTGTTGTTTTAATGTCATTGTAAGGTATTTGTATTTTTTCTTATAGACTCCTTTTTTACTGCCTATTTGGCTTCTTTATCCACCTCTTCATTACCCTTTATGCCCACATGGGAAGGGACCCAACATAGTTTTGTACTTATAGATTTCTGTTTTACTATTACGTACATCTATCCACCCCCTTATTTCTTCAATTACGGGATGAGAAATTGTGTGTTGTTTTAGCGCTTCTAAAGCACTGTAAGAATCCATGATATTACAAATGTATTGTTTGCATTTCCCACCATAACGGCATGTTTTATAGCCTCTAATATAGCATTTATCTCTGCTGTGAATATCGAGCATATTTTTAGAATTTTTTCCCTTATTTTTATATTCTTTGTTAATACAGCATAGCCTACACCCTCCTTCGACTTGGAATCATCTGTATAAATACTAATGTTCCATTTATGTTTTTCCTGCTGTGACAGAAATTCACTCGATTGTGCATCTTCTACCTTCTTATTAAATGATTTATCACAGATTTCTATTTTAGAATGTTCTCCACAGAGGTATTTTAGGAGTGGTTATTTTTTATATGCTACTTGTTCCTAATTTTAGATGTTCTATATATTAGGTTTTAATCTATTCTCCAATGGTTTAGAGGCTCTTGGTTTATTGTCAATTATTTGTTATGTTTTTCATATATTTAGTGTTTGGATTATCATTAAGGTTATTGATTTTAGCTATATATTTTAATCCTATTTTTTTTTCTTCGTACTTTCAGGGGATGTATTCCTGCATCTACATACAGACTTTCCATGGGGGAAATTCTGTAGGCTCCAGTGCACAGTCTAATACCCATGTTACGAATTACATCCAGTTTTGTTAATAGGGTTTTAGAAGCACTACCATACACTTGACATGCATAATCAAGTTTACTTAGACAAATAGCCTTATATACTTTATCAGAGAGGTTCTATCTGCACCCCAGTCATTATGTGCAATTACTTTGATTATATATAAGGATTTTCTCACTTTTATCGCCAGTTGTTCTATATGTTCTTTAAATGTAAGTTTTTTTTTTTATCAGGTATTACACTGAGGAATTTTATCTGATCATCAAATTCAATTACAGTAGTGCCTCAGGTTACGAAATTAATCCCTTCCAAAGCGGCCTTCGTAACCTGATTTTTTTGTATCTAGAACTATGTTTTACATGTAAATTGCCTAATTCGTTCCAAGCCCTACAAAAATACCACAGTAAATTTTATAATATAGATAAATTGACCGATAAAAAATGAAATACAACAATTTGGACCATTCAATACCTAACCAAACTGTTACTCTACCTGTAAATAGTGTATTAGTGTACAGGGTACAAAAAATACTGTAATACATGTACGTACGTATGTAGTAAAATGTGGAACCTTACTTGAGTGAGGCGATGTCCAAAAGTGGCGACAGAGGAGGAGGACAAACGGCAGAAAACATGCACACTTAACTTTACGAAACATTAAAAAATGGCAAAAAACATTAACACTAAAACTTTACGAAACACATTAACAAATGGTAGGAAACATTAACACTTCGTGATTATCTCCATCTTCATCTCAATAGAAAGCAACCTCTTCTTTCCGTGAACTTCAGCAACATTCTTGGGACCCATGGCTATTAACGTAAGTCATTAAGTTCACACGCAACAATATAAAGTAACTTACATTACAACGAAAGCGAAATCACTGACACGAATTTACGTTAACAAATGAAATATATGTGAACGAATGAATTCCAGGTGTTTACGATAACGCTGCCGCAAAAAATGGTCAAGGAACACCTTTACATAGAGGCATGATGGGATAGATGCTGACCAATAGGAGAGCAGGATCTTACGGCGGTGACTAGCATCAGGAACCAAGGGGAGAGTGGGAGGTTGGTGGCGAGTCTACTCAGTTGATGGCGCACGAGTTTTAAAATTGTTCTCGGCGGCCCGGGCGAATGTCGGACTTTACCCTTTCGCAACCTGAATTATTTTCGTGCACAGAAGCAAAAAAATCTTCGTCTTTGCTTTCGTAACCTGGATTTTTCGTACGTAGAGGTTCCACTGTATATCATTATTTATGAATAAAGTAGGAATGAATTCCGGTTTTCTTGATCTTGTAAATATGACTGCTTTTGTTTTTTGTGGTGAAAATCTAAAACCCTTGTTATCGACCCACTTTTTTTTACCCTGTTTATGGCTGCTTGCAACCTGTTGGTTATGTCCAGCGCTTTTTCACCACTACTATATATGACGAAGTCATCTACAAAAAGGGATCCTTGGACTCCTGGTGGAATAATTTCAATTATCTCATTTATTGCTATAGCAAACAATGCCCCACTTAGTACAGTACCCTGGGGGATTCCTTCTTCCTGGATAAATGATTCAGAGATTTCTGTCCCCACTTTGACAATTATATATCTTTCTGATAGGAATTCCCTAATATATTCATATAAATTCCCTCCTATTCCCTTGACTATCAATTTTTTTAAAATAAAAAAATACTCCAATTGTTTGTTTTTTACCAACCATTGCATTTTGTATAAATTCCCTCCTATTCCCTTTACTATTAATTTTTTTTAAATAAAAAAAATACTCCAATTGTTTGTTTTTTACCAACCATTGCATTTAGTATCTCTTGTAATCATTGAGAGGATCTATGGTACTTCAATTTTTCCTGAATCCAAACTGTCTGTTTGACAATAGCAGTTTGTTTTCTAATACCCATATTAATCTGTTATTCACCATTTTTTTCAAATATCTTACTTAGACAACTAGTAAGGGCTATTGGCCTATAGCTGCTTGGTGACTCTGGGTCTTTTCCTGGTTTTAAGCCTGGTATGATTAAAGATTCTTTCCAGGTTTTAGGCATGCTGTGAGAATGCCATAATTCATTTAAAATTTCTAATAAAAAGGTTTTGCTTTCATCTGGTAAATTTTTTATCATTTCATATCTAATATTGTCCTCCCCTGGAGCTGTTGGACTTGCAAGTTTCAGGACATTTTCCAGTTCTTCCATGGTGAAAGGAAGATTACTGATTTCCTGAATATAAGGTTTTACTAGTATTGGGACATAATTTTTGATTAGAATTTCTTTGTATAATTTGAGATACTTGATGTTTGGCGAAACATTTGCCCTATTCATTTGCTACTAGTTTGGGGTTTGAAATATAGTTGTTTTCTTCTAATAAGTAAGGTTTTAGTAATTGTTCTATAGACTTTCTAAACCTTCCACTTGTAATGGTCTATTATTTCCAAGATGATCTATTAAGCGACTTTCTAAAGACAGTTCCATATATATTGAGCATATGGTTATTTTTTCCCAGGAATACTTGAACTGCACATGCCTGTATTGTTGACTTAATCCTAACAGGTTGGCATTTGATTGAAGAATGTGTTATGATTACAGTTCCTCCTTGGCTGTTGTTATCTACAATTTATGTTGATTGCAACACTTTACAATTTATGCAAGCATTGAGAACCTTGTCACCTATTTTAGTTTCCTGTAAGCAAATGATATTTGCATTAAATTCTCTAATTAATGATTTTTAGTTTTCATTATTTGACATGTATCCTCTAATATTCCACTGTAAAATAGACATTTTAAGAAGGTTTTGGATTTTTTTATATCTTTATTTGTTTTCCTGTACTTTGTAATTGATTGAAGTTGTATAATTTTGCTGTACTTTGTTCTTCTTTTGGTGGGTGATGTATTGGCTGAAGAGTCTCAGATGTTCATTTTATAAGAGGTGCATTTAAATGGCTTTCTACCTTGGGTTCTATTTCAATACTTTCTTAATTTTTATCTGATATTTTAACTTTCTCTTTTATTTGGGTTTCTCTTTTTTTCGTTTTTTGTTTGCAAGCAATTTTCATTGACTTTGTCTTGTCAGTATTAATTTTTTTCCACATATAGTTTTATAATTTGTTTTTTGAATTTGGGTGGGGTTGTTTCAAATAATCTTTTTTTGCCTTTTGACTTAGCTTTTGTATTTTGCTTGTCCTCCAAATTCATCGTGTTTTCATGCATTTCTGGTGTTGGTAGCATATTATAAAATTTGCTTTACTTGTATGTTCTGTAGCTTCTGAGCTTGAATTTGATCCATTATATTATGAGTATTTTCAGTTTGATTTATACTGTATAATTTTGTAGGAATTTGGTTTTGCACTTCTTTATTTATCACCTTTTTATATGTGTTTTTCCTTGCTGGATCTTGTAAACCTCCTACTTTTAGTTCTATATTAGCTTCTCTTATTGACATTCTACTTCTTTCTTGTAAGATTTTTAGTTCAGTGTTGTATAAGTAATATGCGCATTACTTTGGTCTCGAGTGGTTTTTCTGACCACAATTTATACAAATTGGGTTTTCACATTCCCATTTTGTTGTGTGGTTTATGATCCACAACATGCACATTTTGGAGCTTCTCTACAATTTTTACTTGAATGGCCATATTTACTACATGATTTGCATTGTAGTGGTTTAGGGATATATGGTCTCAACACTCTTGTCTGTCCTAAAACTTTAATTGTTAAAGGGAGTTCGTTTCCTTCAAATTTTAGTTTAGCTACATGTATATTTATCTTTGAATTTTTCCTACTTGGGATATCATAGATGTCACATTCTTTAATGTTTTTGTATCTTTTCTTCAGCAAGTCCATAAAAATATTTCTATCTATTAATTCGTCATCATTAATTGGCAGTACCATATATACTATTAGGTTTATTATGTCTGACGACTTTTATTTTTGTGTTATCTATATTTGTAATTTGTAAGTAATTTTCAGATTGAGCTTTAGTAGTGGTTTCCACTATCCATGTATTGGTTGGTGTTTGATGAAATTTCATGTTTTCTGTTGGGTATCTATCTGGTCAGCAAATAATTTTCTAATGTGAAATTTTTTTTTTCACTCTCTATTGTCAAAAATCTTGTCCAACTGTCCTTTCCAAAAAGTGAATCAAATAAAGCTAGAGAAGGGCTAGGCTGGAATTTTCTTTTGACAAATCTTTTAGGCCTAATAAAAGGCTCCATAGTTTATATTTTGGACTGAAGTGTCCAAAAGGGTGTCCTTGTTCGTGTCCAGGGTCAGATGGGAATTTAGTGTCAAGGGGTCACATTTTCCAGGGGATTGGGTTCCGTAGTCTAGTTCCATTTTTTTTTTTTTTTTTTTTTTTTTAAATTACAGAGAAACCAACTGCAAGACATGGAAAAAACTGGGTCCCCTCTCAAAGACTTCCCCTTCACCAAAG
This sequence comes from Macrobrachium nipponense, assembly GCF_015104395.2. Lineage (NCBI taxonomy): Eukaryota > Metazoa > Arthropoda > Malacostraca > Decapoda > Palaemonidae > Macrobrachium > Macrobrachium nipponense. The sequence goes on along the minus strand of NC_087215.1, from coordinate 44,552,782 downwards.
ACACATAGCAGAGACCAACTCCCATATGTCCACTCCCTACCGTACCCCAAGGGGATGGTTCTATCATAACATGATTGGCTCAAGTGTAAGCAAAACCCGCTTGATAGGACTGAGGGCATAGCTAGTTTGCAATCATCCCCACTCATGTTATTTTAGAGGGCAATCCAGATATATTGCCGAGAGTCCTACTGTGGAGACTATACCTCCAGGGATTCCGTAGGCAAGTCCCCAGAGGTAGTCCCGCCCCAATAAATATTGATGTAGAATCACATCACTATCCTCAAGGTCCAAACATATTCAAGTGGCAGACCAAACCACTATAGTCCCTGCCATTTGGGTCAAGGTAAAGCCCAAGTTCAGAGACCCAGCTCCTACCTAACCTGCACGAGAGTTTTAGTGAAGAGGACAGCTAGGGGGAGCAACTGAGTGATAGAAAGTAAGAGATTGGAAGATAATCAAGTAAGAGAAAAATTGTGACAATTTAGATTCAAACTAGGAGATAATTCTCCCAGTTCGTAAGCCCTCTTGCCCGCTACGCAGCTTCAACCATAGGTTGGAAATGCGCAACTCCGTCAAGGCAGTCTCAACTTAAGAGGGGATCATGCTCAGCGGATTTGCCCGATGAGATATCTCGATTGGTTGGTCTTAATACGTACCCAGAAAAGGCTGGTTCGGGACACAGTCTTCTCCAGTTCAGTCACAGCCTAGGTATCATGATAGATCTGGAAAAGTCCAATCTTCCAGATTATTCTATATCTCGGAATGGTAACAAATACAGCATCATTGAAGGTTTTACCGTCAGACCAGAGGATAGAAAAGTTCAGGAGGGTAGCTTGCTCCTTCCTTCCAAAGGGAGAGCAACCAGCTCAGTAGTGGCAAGTAGTCTTCTCTGAAGAAGCTGGTCCCTCATGGGAGTCTTCATTTTCGATCACTGCAGCGGAGATTAAAGGAGTTTTGGGTCCTAGCAGGAGACTCCCCTCAGCTCCAGGTCCCTCTGTCAACAGAGATTAGAAGCTACCTTCTGTGGTGGTTAGAAAACCAGGAAGTGGGAGTTCCTCTTCATTCACCCCCTCTGGATCTCCTGTTCTTGGATGCCTCCTCTGAAGGTTGGGTGCTCATCTAGAAGAGCTCCTGACTTCAGGGGTATGGAGCTCTTAAGACAAGCAACTCCATATCAATGTGTTGGAGTTGAAAGCTGCCTTTCTGGGTCTTCAGGAGGTAGTGTATGTAAACAAATGAGGGGAGGCCTGGTGAAACGACTTCACTCGCTGGCAGTCCAATTGAACTAGTGGGTGATCGACAACTTGGCGGAGCTCATGGCCAGGCACATTCCAGGTAAAAGGAATGTAGTGGCCAACAAGCTAAGTCACCAAGGACAAGTTCTGAGTAGAGTGGCCTCTGCATCAGGATATAGTGGACAGGCTATTCCATCTATGGGGAACATCCACGTCGTACCTCTCGCTAACGGTTCAACAGAAAGTTAGAGGTCTACTGTTTGGTGGTCCCAGATCCATTCCATGTGGCAGAGGAAGCCCTTCAGATCTTTTGGACAACCCTTAAGTTTACGCCTTCATTCTGTTCTGCCTGATCCATCATGTCCTGAATAGAGAGATGAGTTCCAAGAATCTCAGGATAACCCTAGTATCTCCTTTGTGGCCCCAAGCAAAGTGGTTCCCGGATCGTCTATTTTTTCTCTCAGCAGTGCCGAGAGAGATTTCCCCCTTGGCAAAACCTTCTCTCAATCTCATGTAGGGGTACCCCTAATCAGTAGAGTCCCTATCTCTTCAGAGCTGGAGACTGTCCAGTATTTATTACGAGTGAAAGGTTTTTCTCACATGGTAGTGGCTAAGATGTCCAGCTACCTCAGGAGATCTTTATCAGCCGTGCACCAAGGCAAATGGGTCGTATATTGTGATTGGTGTCATTGACAGGGTCTCTCCACTCGGAATTTCTGTTCAGCAGGTAGTGGAGTTCCTGATATTTCTCAGAACAACACAGAAACATCTTTCTGTTTCTGTGGTCAAGTGCTACAGGGCTGCCTTAGGATTACAGCTAGTTGCCGACTTACGACCTATGCAAGTTACGACTGATCAACTTTATGACTACCCACAACTAAAACGACTGGGAAGCAACGTGAGCAAGAAAGAGTGGTGTCCAGCTGAATGTATAACAGTTTTTTCCCAGCTCACACCTCTCCACATGAGCAGCTCACTTTAAAGCTACTAATAACTATTATCATGCATTGGCAACAAGGATATAACTCCAATAAACTTATGCCATCAAACACAACTGTAGATAAAATTGAGAGAAAATCACTTTAATCAAAACTTTAGCTCTTGAAAGAACGCATTTTATAATTGTTTTCACGGCAATAAAAGATAAGTAACGTAACGGTAAAGTTCGTACTACGATAAAAGGAAATGAAAATAGCAAAAATTTTGCAATATTTTTACATAATGAACATGCCAACAACGCAATCTGTTCATGTAAAAAATACATTAGTGCACGAGACTTAAAAACACATCGTATAATGACAATTACCTTGTTTCATACAAATAAAGTATCTAGATGTTTTATGCTAACTAGAAGCTACTCCTGGAGAATACAAATATCCAGCTTGATGATAATCTGAATTAAATAAACAAAGGACAAGACTCATCCTGCTCGAAGGCTACGAATGCGTTCCGGTGGTAGTGATCTGATAGCTATAATTACTGGGTAAGTCTCATATACAAAATATATTTTAAAAAAATATGAATTCACTTGTTTCACAATCCTTAATCAAGGTCTTCACACACACACTTACACTACTAAAGTTTAACTTACTTTGCTTGCAGGTAGTGTTCTTTACTATATTTTGGAGCATTGCTTGAATACCTCCTTATTCTGGCTCCACTGCCTTGATAATTACGCTCACCACCATGTGAATGCTGAGATCGATAGCCTGGACCCCACCAGTTCATCAGGTGTGTGATGTTCTGTTTCTTGCCTCCTGCTCGATAAAGTGACCCAACTTCCAAAGTTTCTAAGGAAGGTTCTACCTGTAAGACCATTTTTACAATTCAAAAGGCAAATTTGGGATAAAGAAATAATACCCAGCAAATTTGTGCCATACTACTGTGAAAGGTACATAACTTATTGTTACTAAAAATATAATCATAAGTTACTAGAAATATAATTAAGATAAAGTGGTGAACAAAGCATCACTTGTAGCTCACCTGGCCACCCATCTTCTCCCTGGGACGGACATACCGCTGGCCCGACCTCCCACCGCGCCCGGCCATCGGCTTCCTCCCAAGGTCTGGACGGTCATATTCACGCTTACGAGCATACTGAGGTCCGGACTTTTTTCCATAATCTGCATTAAATATAACAATTAGCAAATGAACATTTTAAAAAATCCTGAGCTTCAAAGACTCAAATCTCAATTAACAATGTAGTTTAAATATTCAGTCAAGACAATTTTTCAATAGTTAAAAGCTAAGCACAATCAATTGACAAATTTACTTCCAAGCTGCACAGCTCTGAAGGGAAAATAGTTTGAGTTACTTTCTTTAGTGTCTTTCCAGAATCTCAAATTCAAGATAATTTGCATTTTTCCTAGATATGCAAATCTTCAGTCTTTTTGAGAGAGAGAGAGAGAGAGAGAGAGAGAGAGAGAGAGAGAGAGAGAGAGAGAGAGAGAGAATGTTTTGTTTCTTGATATAAATTGCCCTATACTTTTTAATTTGGCTTGACAGTAGACTAGTTTCATTAGTATTTCATTTCTTCTCTTTTCAAGGATCCTTTTCATGATCATCTCTGATTATCTTGAAGTTCAGAAACAATGTTGGCATTCTTCTTCTAATAGTTCTATGATGCTTTGCTAATTTCCTCAACTATCATTTTAGTTAGTACATCATACTTGTTAGTGTATTTGATGCTAGTTCTTCTATTGCATTTTTTCATCTAATCTTTAAAAATTTATTAGTAGTATGATGCCTGTTTGTTTGTTCTACTATTCATAGTTTACTCTTCCATTATAGTTTATTCTTCCACCAATGGCATCAGTAAGGCCTCCCTCCCAAATTTTAGCCCCCCTACCCTTCCCCAGGGGATGGCACAACACAATTAGGGTGGCCCAACTATAAGTCAAACCTGCTTGTATTACAAGAATATAATCCTCCCCACCCTAGTCAAATTATGGGCACACCAGACAGAATGTCAAGTTCCCTATCCCCAGAACCAGATCACCCCTGGAATCCATGGTCCAGTCTTGCAGAATAATTCTGCCCTTGAGCATTCAATCTGATCATCTCTCAGGTCTAAACATTATTGGGTAGTTGATGACCCTACCACGTTCCCACAATCAGCTTCAGCCATCAACTTAGTCCCAGCTATGATACCTTTACTATTTATCAGGTCCAAATAACTTTTACCTAAATGGAAAATTCCACAAAAATTAACAAAAACTAATAAGATATAATGATATAAATGCATCTTGGCCTTGAACCCAGGAAAAAACCCAGGGTTTCAAGAGTACCATCACCATGCTAAGGTGGGGTGTTAAGTTGAGGGGAGCCTTTTAGATAAATCATAGCAAATACAGGATTACCATGCCACCGAGTGACTACAATAACTTATCAATGGATAAGTTCTTTCCAAATTTAAAAGCTGTAGCCACTGCTATGTCAAGTGGCTTACCTTCCATTAAGTACACAAATGGGACTATGAGTCATTAACCAACGACCTACAGGACATTACATTCCTACTTGTCAGAAACTACCTTTTGAACACTGCTAGAATATAAGAGTTTTAGCTTACAATTGCGTTTTTCAACATTTTCGGTAGAGTCAAAGTTGACCGAAGGTTGAAATTTTGGCACATCATTATTTATATATGAAAATATTCAAAACTGATAAAAGCTACAATAATGCATATTTTTGTTGTTGTATTCTACATGAAATTGCGCACATTTTCATATATAATACTCCATGTAACGGCTAATTTAAAATGGTGCAAAAACTGTGTCAAAGTGACGAAATAATTTCCGAGATGTGTCACTGATACTTTTTAGTGCAATAAGAAAGAAATTCGCACTTGCGCGCTGCGTAACAATTGGGAATAGTCGCATGACCTATCCCTCTTCTCAACTTCGGTGATGTCCAGTACCCATACTGGTCTATCCATCTGCAGCGAAGTGTCTCATATTCTCCTATCCCCATGCAGTGAAGTTCTTCTCGGTAGCGTATCGATAGGACACCGACACTCCATGGTGGGTGTCGATGGTATGGGTACTGAGACAAGCCATTAGGACGAAGAAAAGATTGATCTGGAACAACCGAACTAAGTCCACAGCGAAGTTCGTAACTGACTCGGGCGCTATGACAGCTGCCGACTGACTGCGTTCGGTAGAAGGCAAGTTGTCCAAGCATCCGAGCAAGTCACGTGACCTTCGCCCTAAAAGGGTTATGCCAAGAGACTAAACAAATCGTATTTGTTTGTCACCGATGCCAGCCGGCGAGGTGATGATTCTCTTAAGGCATGTGCCCAACAGGCGAAAGTCAATTGCCTTCTAGAGACCGAGGTCCCTGATGGCAAGACATCTCATAGTATAGTTGAATCTCAGCTAAGGAGAAACAACACTGTGCCGTTGAAGACGAAGATGGACAAAGAATGCAACCTACGTCTTCATAGCCGAATCGAGAGAAGAATTCTCAAGATTCTGAACCTGTGCTTACAAATGACTGAAAACGCTAACCGCTATTTCATTGCTGTCCGGTGAGGAGTCGTAGTTGCAATAAAAGCTGAGCGCTTTTCAGTAATGAAAACACAGGGAAGTACTGCCTGAAGAACTGCTTCTCATGGGCTGACCATTTGGAAGTAGAGCTGTCAGGTCAGGGAGTAGGTGATGTCTTCTGATACATCTGTTAATTCGGGGTGAACAATGAACAATTGAACACCTACGAATAAGAGATATTTTGAAGACAAACTCAGATGTCTGCAAAAATCATTCGCATTATCGCAGTGCGATGCAGCGGGAGACTAGTAGAGACTTCTGTTACTGTGCAGTAAACAGAAAGATGAAAGAGTCCAAGAGATATCTCTGTTGAAAATTCTCGCAATGTCGAAGGCGATGAAATCGAGCGTCACAGCAGTGGGAATGAGACTTTTTGGCGTAGCCCGTTTGGCGTCGCTGTTTCGGCTTGGCCGATTCGGCGTAGCCGATTTGGCATATAGAAATTTTCGGCGGAGAGACTGTTAGGCGTCAAATAGACTACTTGTCGCTGTAACGACATTTAGCCATCAAAATAGATACTTCGTCGTTATAGCGCAATTAGCTCTCATTTTAACAATTGTTTAACAATTGAACAATTGTTTTTATTTTTTATTTTTACATTTACTATTTGGTAGCTTTAGAATTTTCAGTCGTCTAAGCCCTATTGTACGAAATGGAAGGATATTTTAACGAAACGTGAAGAAGCAAAGTGATTCACGATGGATACCTTTTTATTTTTGATGCACCGAGCAAGAGTGATTCTGAATTAAAATTCTGGCGATGTGAACAGAAAGATCGTGTAAAGTAAGATTACATATGAAGGATGGAAAAGTGATTCGCAGTTGAATCAACATACCCATGAACCATCTGCTGCAAAAGTAGAAGTTGAAAAGTTGAAAACAAATATTAAGAAAAGAAGTGCTGAAACGCTGGAGCCACCAACCGTTGTAGTAAATGAATGTTTAACTGGCGGCCCTCCTTCAAGCAGCTTTAGCCATAGGGCCTGACTTGTAGGGTGGCCATTTCCCAAATTCCCAAAAAAAAGGACTAATTTTTTTTTTTTTTTTTTTTTTTTTTTTTTTTTTTTTTTGTTTTTTTGCCAACACCAATTTAACCTAAATTAAGCATGATTATTGAGGAGTTGAAATATAAAATGCATATATATATATATATATATATATATATATATATATATATATTTACATATATATATATCTATATATATATATATATATATATATATATATATATATATATAATATATATATATATATAAAACTTGACTTGAGTGTTTAAATGTCAAATAGTGTATGAATAAAGAACTGAAATTGATTAATATTCAATGTATTGAAGATGGAACAATTTATTACATAACTGGGGTGAAAAATTACCATTATTTCGGAAACTAAAGGGGAATTAGCAATCTGATGTTTGCATTTTGCCCTTTTCCTTGCCATCTCTAAGAGTTTTCTGTTGGCTAGAAGTCTTTTGTAAATGGCTGGACAGATACAAGTACACTGCGGCTCCATGCCTAGTGTTCCTAACTGTGCCAACAGCCACTATATAAAATTATTGGCCTCATGAAAAAAAAAATAAATGGTTCTTTTGCCCATCAGTTCTCACTGTTTTCGTATATGTATTTGTTTATATTTTTAGCATTAATATTTTTATTTAGACAAACCCAAAAAGTAGGAGAAATTAGCGTCCTTCTTAAGGTGAAGCAGGACAGAGGACAGAATGCTCAAAAACAGGACTGTCCTTCCTAAAGCAGGACGTCTGGCCACCCTACTGACTTGCCTGCAATGCAAAAACTTATTACTAGGAAACGAAAATTATTAAATAAAGCGCCAGCTAACCCAACTCATTTGGAGCAATTAGTTATACCCGAGTCCTATACACTGTATGTTCCCCAACTGGGTATGGAAGAAAAATTCCTATTGGGAGACACAGGAGAAGGCAGTAATAGAATTTTAATATTTGGAAGAATAAGCTGGCTTCAGCATTTAGTCTTCTCAGAAATTTGGTTGCCGACGGAACTTTCACCATTGCGACAAGTCTTTTTCATCAAGTATATGTTATATCGGCTAAGAAGCATGATGGAGTTATTCCTTTAGTTTATGCTCTTCTTCCTAACAAGCAAAGATTAACTTATTCTCGTTTATTTGAGTTACTTAAAACCATCGAACCAAATTTGAGAGCAGTTTCTATAATTTATGATTTTGAGCAAGCTGCCATTCATGCCTTTCAAGATGCATTTCCCACCGCTCGAATTAAGGGATGTTTTTTCCATCTAGCCCAAAACATGCACAGACATCTTGTTTCATTGGGTTATCGAATCGCTATAAAACCGACTCGGACTTTGCGTATGGGCTAAAATGATTATAGCGCTCGCCTTTGTGCCATTAGAAAAGATGGACGAATACATGGATACACTAGCACGCGGGTCTTCAGACGAACTAATACCCTTGTTCCATTGGTTCGAAAACACTTATATTGGACGACAGAATAGGCGTCGAAATGCAAGAATGAACCCTATGTTTGCTCCCGAGATCTGGAACCTTTATGAACGCACTGTAAATGATGAAGATCGCACTAACAATCACGCTGAAGCTGCCAATCGACGTCTACAATTCGAACTAGGAATGCATCATCCTTCCATCTGGAAATTTATTGATGCCTTGAGGAAAGTTCAGAAAGGACGTGATGCATTTCAAGTTTTTATATACATTATTCCACTAGTCTTTTGATAATATAAAAATTTTTACTGTTTAATTTTTCTGAATAAAGTTCAGGAAGGACGTGTTGCATTTCTAGAAAAATTAATCGAACAAAGACGTCGAAACAATCTGACGCCTAAACGGCCAAGCCGAAACGGCAGCGCCAAATGGGCTATGCCGAAACGTAGCAAACCCCACAGCAGTAGATGGTCCTTCATGTATGCGAGAATCCCCGTTAATCAGAGACCTAAGTCCATGATTGTTGGGCAGATATAGGTGGTTCGGAGGAGTTCAATCATCAAAGCAGGGGAGAGAGAAAAACATAACCGACCGTGCATCTCTGAGAGACAGCTGATACTGAGCTGCTATCAGGCAGTTCAATACACAGTAGCTCTCGCTGACTCGTCATCCTGAGTTGCCAGGTAATCCATTCCACAAAGGAATGCGTTCGGGTAGAACCATCGAGCAAAAAAAAAAATACGTTCGAGCAATTATATTTAAACGAATCGGATTTCAGTAAATACAAAAGCTGATTTGGTGTTGTCGTGACAATACCAAGTATCTAAAATCGAAACTGGTAACTCCTGGGAGGTTGCAGGCAGCCCCGAGTTGCAGTTCAATTAAGATACTATTCGTCTCGATCACAATCCGTAGAGTTAACTACGGTATGCGCCTACAACCCGGAAAATTCAACTGCTTAACAGAATCATGTCGCGAGGGTAATATACGTAGTATAGTAGATTTGTAGGTTTCTGTACAACGACCTCCATCCTAGATTCTTTTCCCCTCGAGGAATGAGAATAAGGATTGGAGATCGACCGCCTTCGTTCTCTAGTCAAGCGAGTGAAGGAGAAGTCTTCCCCGAAGGAAAGCTTCAATGGTGAACAGAATACCGAAGACGACAGTTCAAGCCAAACTGGATGTTCCCGTCCGTTCTTCTCTATTCCAGGTTGGTCGCTTACTGTGAGATACTCTTCTTTCAGCAGCAGTCTTCTTCCAAATGCTAGAAATTCCAGGAATTCGAGCATAAGGCGAGGTTCCCGATTATCGTGGTACCAATTATCGGGGATTCTTGTCTCGCTCACTTTGGACCGTGGTCTCGCCTAAGTGTTTGGAGATCGTAAAAAACTCGAACACTCTGAGTGCTAGAAATTCTGCAGAATTCTAAGCACTCTGCGAAACCCCCACCGAATTCGTCAAACGATTATCGGCTGGTGGTACTCTCGATTCCCATAGAAATCGAGGATGGGGCAGGATCCCTCCTCAACGACCGGGGCTTACGTCAGGTAGGACCCGAATGTCCCCCCGGTAGCGCAGTCCCCAACGTGGGATCCTACAGAGAAATCTCTGTAGGATCCCTCCCCTTTCCCTCGTAGCCGTAAGGAGAGAGGGAATGGGGGAGGAATTGGATACTCGCTCGCCTTCCCAGCGGAACTACCAGTTGGAGAAGAGTAGGAGCAGCCATCGCCGCAATCAGAGTCTGGGAAAACGTATCGTCAGGGGAAACATTTTCCCGAGGAGGGTTACGAACTCACACTGTGGGTAAGGATCTGTCGCCACTGTGAGCGTCGTCTGGGTGGGGCTGATCGACACCTGACAGGAGAGAGCCGATACCGTCCTCCGACTCATTCCAGTCCTCGTCGAGGTCGAAACCTCTCAGGAGGACCGAAGGGGTATTCAAATACGGTGTCCGAAGACACATAGAAACGCCGCTGTCGCAGTAGAGGAGGTGAGAGTAGCTTGTTCGATCGGCCAGATCTGAGAGAGCCTTCTTGTCCAGAGACGAGAGACTCTACCTGGTTCAACACAGTCGGCAAGCTCCGATCGTGGCAGACCCACCGTCGGTTTGGGTTCCCTCTTCGGGCCCCAAAACGACTCGAGCCGAGACGTGGGCTCTGCTGGTGGGAGCGGCGATCCTTCCCCGAGGTTGTTGTGCTGATGAATCAGCGCCATAACCTCGGCAAAGTTCCTCTGGATCTCGGAAGTCACGGCATCTTGCGGAGTAGGGCCATCAAGCCCCTCGAACAAGAGCATATCCCGAGAACCTCTTGCGCGTACGTCCTGGTCGGTCCGAAGATCGTGCCTTATACATATGGCGTCATGATGGGATCGTGCGGGGCGCGCCCCTCATGATCACTCCACTGTGCCTCACTCTTCCCGGTGTAAACCGAGGAAGTTGAAGGCATGGGAGAGGAAGACCTGACTCTCCCCTTCGCTCGCTGGCTGAACCAGTGGGCTTGGAGGGCTGCAGGCGATCGCCAACACGTGGTGGGGATCGAGCTGCAGGCCTAGTCGGGTCGTTTCCCTGGGGAGAACGGCTGGACCGAGAACAGCGGCCCCGATCTCGTGTGTCAGGGGAACTGCTGCTGGTTGCCGCACCCGTTCGCTCCCTGTGGGAGTGACGTTCAGGCGGCCTGCAGACCCGCGTCACTGTGAGACCGATGCTTGCTCTCACGGCACGTCACACCGCTGGCCGGCTGGCGCCGGCGATCGGGGGGACCTCTTCCCAGCCTAGGCCAGTGGCCGGCCAGAGACCGTCACGTCAACCCGGGTAGCCAGCCGATCGCTACGAGAGCAAGAGCTGGGCTGGTGGGAGGCGCCTGAGCGGCTCTCACCAGCCTTCCGCTCCGTGCCATGAAACTGGCGCCGAGCGAGCTCTGGCGCCTGATTCTTGGCTGCACAGTCACTGGTAGGTGACGGTACACTCAGTATCTCTCGCGGACGAGAGGAAGAGACGGAACCTGGTGTAGCGGCAGAGCCCCTGACACCAGGCGAGGAAGTACCGGTGTTAGCCGGTACCCCTCTGGTCCCCGTAGTCTTCTTCCTTTCGGAAGAAGAGACGGGCCCCGCTCCCGAAGGAGCAGGAGGACCAGCGGAAGAACACCCCCCCCCCCCCCCGAGGTGAGACGGGTTCCAAGAAGCTCCCAAGGGAGACTTCTTAGGAGGGGAGGAGGCAACCTCCTCTTCTTCGTCAGCTTCCTCAGGACAGACGTAAGATCTGCCATCCAGGGCGGAGCCGGGGCTGCTGTAGCCGAAGCAACAGGGCCCGTACACACCTGTACGGACAGACCAAAGTCTGGGGCAGCATAACCACGAACAGGGACGATGTCAGCAGGCATGGGCATCTCAGGAACGGCAGGAACAGCAGGGACAGCCACCATAGCATCAGCAGGGACAGCCAGCACATCATCGGCAGGTACGGCAGGCAGCACCGGTAACACAGGTGGTGGAGCAGCAGCCAGCGACATCCTGGTACCGGCGGCAGTTCCAGGGGTGGGCGGCAGCGCGGCAACCCCGAGTACGGCGAATGGACCCTGCACAGCGGCTGTAGGCGAGACTGATACCACGTGAGGCGAGTACACCAGGTGAGGAGGGGCGGCGTACCCTGGAGTTGACAAGGTCGTTGTCGTGGTCACCGCTCCATGGGTGACCGCAGCAGACCCAGGCAGATAAAGCAGCAGCCCCTGGACACTAAGCACACCCTGCAGATCAAAGGACGCCCACACCTGACCAAGGTCACCCCTCGTGGCAGCAGCACCTGCGGAAGCAACAGTAGAGTGATGGGGGGGGGGAGCCCCACCCCGAACGAACGGAAGACCCCGAATACAATTGTATGTCGGGGCACCGAGCACCCTCCTCTACGCTAGACAGATCGCCCCCCCCCCCCCCCCCCCCCACCCCCCCCCCCCCCCTCGAAGGGGAAGGGCCATCCTCAGGAGCTGAGTGGGGGGGAGGGGGGGAGGGGGGGAGGAAGAAGACAAAGAATCAGTTATCAAAGGAGTCGTGGGAGAGCTTCCGACGACTTGGCAGGCCCTCACTTCCCCCACCCCCGCACAGCACCCACTGCACCCAAAACTAATACGCGGCACGGCCCGAGAGCAATCGTGTCCTCGGCACCAAGCGCAAGGCATAAGGATCAATTCCCGGTATGAGCGGAATCTTGAACCACAATGAATATTGATGCAATCAATAATAATAAGATATAAAAATGAAAAAAGAATCCTGCATTCCGATTTCACTTTCACACAAAATAAAGGGCTCGGGTCGAGCGCATTCGCGCCCTCGGCACCGAGCGCAAGGGGAAAGGATCCATTCCCGGTTATGAGCGGAAACCTTGATCCAAGATGAATTGATGCAATCAAAATATATGAAAATGAAAAAGAATACTGCACTTGCGATTTCACTTTCACACAAATTAAAAGGGGAAGGATCAATTTCCGGGTAAGAGCGGAAACCTTGATCCAATGAACATGATGTAATCAAAACAATATATGAAAATGAAAAAGAATACTGCGCTTGTGATTTCACTTTCACACAAAATAAAAGGGGAAGGATCAATTCCCAGGTAAGAGCAGAAACATTGATCCAAAATGAAAATTGATGCAATCAAAAATAATATATGAAAATGAAAAAGAATACTGCACTTGCGATTCCACTTTCACACAAAATAAAGAGCTCGTGCCGAGCGCATTCGTGCCCTTGGCACCGAACGCACAGGGCAAAAATATAAATGAAAAAGAGTACTTACTTACAATTTTCACCCAAAATACACGGCTCGGCGAGAGCGCGCCCTCGGCACCGAGCACACATGTAATTGAATAATAAAGAATAGTGAATAATTGTACTTACAATTTTCAGTCACACAATGTAAACAGAAAAAGAAAAACAACTACATGAAAAGCAAACGACGAAAAAGCGGGCAGAGAGCGAAGATAAACACATCTATCCACCGGCGGGCCGAAAGCAAAAAGTGATTCTTCACCTCCCAGTCGCGCAGCACGCGCACTGTCGGACAAGCAGTTAACTACCGAACTCCCTTGTTCGAACGCTTACGACCATCCAGCTGTCGCTAGTTACCTTCCTATTGTAAAAGGACCGAAAGGTTTGTATTCCATGTCGGAACAAACCTGTTGTTTTGGAGTCTCCTCCTTCGCCTTACGCGCTGAAAAACTAGCAGGTAGTACCTTTCTTGCTGTTTTAGATACTAAACCTTGAGTAGCCTTTTGGGCTAATGCTGACGAGACTTCTTTAACTAAGTCTTGTGGAAATAGGAGCGAAAAAAGAGGGGCATAAAGGAGCTCTGACTTCTGCACTGGTGTAACTCCGTTAGCCAAAAAAGAACAAAATTGAGCCCTTTTCTTCAGGACCCCCGCAGCGAAGAGTGCTGCCAATTCATTAGCCCCGTCTCTCAACGCCTTGTCCATGCACGACATGATATGAACAAGCTCTTCTGTGTCATTGCCCTTAAAAGATTCCACCTTTTTCCCCAAGGCTCCCAGGGTCCAATCTAGAAAGTTAAAAACCTCGAAAGCTCTGAACACCCCTTTGACGAGGTGGTCTAATTCTGAAGTCGACCAAAACACTTCAGTTCTGCTCATAGCTGTTCGACGAGATGCATCCACCAAACTCGAGAAGTCACCTTGTGCCGAAGCAGGAATTCCCAGGCCAAGAGCTTCTCCTGTCTCATACCATATGCTCGACCTGGAAGCCAACTTGATCGGGGGAAACGAGAAAACTGTCTTCCCTTGTTCTTTCTTCGTTTGCATCCAGTTACCCATCACCTTTAGAGCTCTCTTGGAAGAGCGAGACAAAACCATCTTCGTAAAGTTTGTCTTATTAGAAGATTTTCCAAGCGTAAACTCTGAAGGAGGGGAACGAGGCGCAGCTGGAATAAAGCTCTCTGGGAAAATTTCATTAAAGACCTTCATTAGTCTTTTCAAATCTGATGAAGCATGATGTTCCTTCGAATCCTCTTCGTCTGAATCAACCTCTAAGGGAATCACAGGAGAAAGGGGGATATCGACATCCCTTTCTTCCGACTGTACTCGAATGGAAGTAGCAACGTCTTGCTTCCGGACGTCATGAATATCGATTTCTTGATGCCTGATGTCACGACATCCAACCTCTTGACGTCCGAAGCTACAATGTTTAAGCTCTCGACGCTCGGTGTCATGACTCCCAAGAGCCTGACGCTTGGCGTCCCGACTTGTAACTTCTCGACGCCCGATCTGATGGGGTCTAAGTTCTTGACGCTCGGCATCATGGTCCCCTTGACGCTTGGCTCTTAGATATCCGGCGTCATGACGTATATGTTCTTGACGCTCGTCTCTTTGACGTCCGACGTCATGGTGCTTATGTTCTTGAAGCTCAAGTTCTTGACGCTCGGCGCCATGATCCTCTTGACGCTCGGCTCTTTGGCGTCCGGCGCCACGACGTTTATGTTCTTGACACTCAGCGTCGTGATATTTATGTTCTTGACACTCAAGTGTCATGACAAGCTATTTTCTTCTTGCTTACAGGAAGCCAGACCTTCATGAGGGAAGAAAGTTTGTGCTGCGTATCCTGAATTACATTTAGATCCGGAGCCCCATGCTGAGACTGGACAGGAGAAGCAGCAACAACACCAGACTCTCTCTCCGCGTCAATCAATGAACCATCCGGAGACGAATACCAACCCGAAGGAGGAGGAGGAGCATGTACCGACGGCATATAAGCGTCCGACATCTGTTTGCCCCTTACCGAAGCAGATGGCCGCCTGTGCGACATCTTACTGCTTTCGACAGAGGGACCAACAGCATCCGACGTCTTTCTGCCTCCTACCGAAGCAGATGGCCACCTGTGCGACATCTTACTACTCTTGGCAGGAGAACTCCCTTCGGAGTCGGAATAGAATCGCTCCGGACTGCTCCAATGACTGCAATCTGGAGGTGTCATCTCACGAGGCTGTTCGGTTGTGGAAAATTTCCTCTTGAGAGGTCTTGACTTAAGACGCCAGTCCCGTTTGGGAGCTGCATTGTCCGATGAAGAAGAGCATACACTTACCTCGCCTTTCCAATGGCGAGGGTGAGCATCCTGGGAAGCGTCAACAGGTACGCTCGAGGGGACAACTGCTCGGGAGCTAAAGCCTCTCGCCTCCCTTCGTCTGTCGACATTCCTTCTCACAGGGGTTGGTGAGCTTAGAAGAGGTCTAGGACTAGGAGCACAACAAGTCCGAGCAGCCGCACCCTCCACTGCACTGATTTTAGCACTAGCACTTGCACTTTTCAATTCCCTCACATCTGACAACAATTTTGCTCAGTCCTCTGCGAAAGATTCTACTTTCTCGCCCAGAGCTTGAATTGCTACCAACATATCTTTAAGAGTCGGATCACTAGGTTTATCAAGAGTGGGATCAGGAATTACTTCTACAAGGGAAGGATCAATAGGCTCGTTAACACGGGGAACAGAACTATCCCTAGAAGAACGAGAAACACTACTTTTACTCCTTCTGATCCTGTCTCTTTCAAGTTCACGTACATAACGATCATAATTCATCCACTCATTATTATCCAAACCAACACATTCATCACATCTATTATCCAACTCGCAAACTTTACCTCTACATTTCACACAAATGGAGTGAGGATCTAAGGCAGCTTTAGGAAGCCGGGTCTTACATCCCCTCACACACCTAACACTTGAAGAGTCAGACATATTGGAAAAATCAGAGAGATCAAGAAAAGCAAGGGTCGAACCAACAAAATCTAAACAGTACCAAGAAAATCCAAAAAGTAAATCCCAAACCAAGTGAAAGCCAAAGCCAAAGCCAAAGTGTACTTCACCACCAATTGCGAAAAACACGGGCCAAAGCAAGCGAAAATCCACGATGTTCACTGAAACGGCGGCAGGGAAGATCTGAGGAATAGTTGGAATGGTTCCAGGTACCTGGGTAGAGGGCGCACAGGTGGTACACCTGACTACCCATTCGGCGATTGCTGCGAGTTTTGAAATTCTGCCATGACGTCACAGGGACTTAAGCTATATATATAACTACCAGGAAACTTAGATGTTTAAAAAAAATTTTTTTTATCTATGTACCATACGTCCAATCGGCACCCGACAGACAATTTATGTCGACGTTTAATACGTCCAATCAGCGTTAAAGGGTTAATAATCATGAACACGTAAAAATATTTAAGCAATTCACGACCTTATACTGCTGTTTAACTATTTAAATAATTATCTAGTGCACGCTTCTTCTTCTACCAAAAATCGTAGTTTCCTGAAGTAAGTAGTGGTTGGAAGTCGGTGTTAACAATGGTTGTGATGAAAGTGTCTCAGCGTCTATGGGTACAAGTGGTGTGCGGATTTAGCACAGGAAATAGGAAGTTTGTTGACACAAACAACTCCGCAAACATCAAGATGGCGTCAATCTTTGAAATATTTATACTAGAGCGAAGTAAAAATTTTGAAAGCATCACGGAGGTAGTATGCATTGCGTATGGCCACACTTTTCATTACCCTCTGTTTAATCTTAAAATATGGCCTTAATTTCTAACTTTGGAGAAAATATTTACTTCGAAAGGAGAGTAGAGGTCTTGAGCTGCACCTCTCACAACCAACAACTCATGACTGATGACCATCTCCGGTGTCAGGACGTGTTAAAGTACTTTTTCGGAGGGTGGCCACAAACGCGGTAGTCAGTGGCTCGTCTAGTCCAGTTGGTTGTTTACCATATACGCTAACATTATTCAAATGAGTGCTGGGAAGGCTGGGAAAGATGGTGGCTTGGCTGTGGTTATGAATGGCAAGTCACACGGTTGCCACCATATTGGATTTCAAAATTGCCTTGAAAATGATAATTGTTATGATACAATAAAGTTTCATACATACTTACCTGGCAGATATATACGATTTATGGCCCACCCAGCCTCCCCGCAGGAGACAGGTGGAAGAGATAAAATCTGATGGAAAATGGGAATGGTTTCTAGTTCTGCCACCCAGGGCAGGGCGGTAGATCACCTTACCTACCTGTAGCGAGTGCCGCGAAATTTGAATTTCTGTCGGGGACGACGGAGTCTATAGCTAAGTATATATCTGCCAGGTAAGTATGTATGAAACTTTATTGTATCATAACAATATCATTTTCATACATTCAACTTCCCTGTCAGATATATACTTAGCTGATTGGCACCCTTTGGTGGAGGGTAAGAGACAGCTAACTACTGAATAGACAGGTAAACAACATCTGTTGTAGGTATTTATAGACCTTGGTTCCTACCTGATTAGGTGGAAGACTTCGTGGCTACTGCCTAGGAGTCTGCTTCACCTCAAGAGCCTTAGCAAGATAGTGATCTGTGGCCAAGAGTTCTTGTGGGTCTGTCGATGGGGTCTTATCCACTTACTCGGCAGAGCCCCTGACTGGCATTTGGGTTGTCAATGGGGTGCTAAGTCCACTTATATGACAACACACCTTATTTAAGGAGCAAACAACCGATCCCGATCACCCGATCCTAACACCTGTGTTAGTTCTAAGATTGTCAAGAGTTATCCCCCAAACTCTTCACAAACAACCCATAACTCGAATTACACAGTCAATACGCACATACTAAAGTACAAAAACAAAATTTTGTACCCCTCTAATAGTCAGATACCACTCGAGTTCCTTACTGAACCAGTGACAGCCGCCTGTGCGACATCCGACACTTCTTCCAGCAGGAAGTCAAGAACGTATCCAACAAGAGGGTTATGTACACAAAATTAAGGATCGGCGCTTGCTCCAATACCCAGGACCGTATCCGCTGACACAAACGGACCTAGAGAAAAACATTTCTCGTAAGTTACGCACATGTCCTTCAAGTAATGAGATGCAAACACCGAATTGCACCTCCAATATGTCGCTTCCAAGATATTCTTAAGCGACATATTTCTCTGGAAAGCAATAGACGTCGCTACTGCTCTTCGTGAGCTGTCACTCTCAAAAGTCATATCTGGGCAGTTATTATGTGCCTCCATAATCACGCTTCTCACAAAGAAGGCCAAGGCATTCTTCGACATCGGTCTTTTGGGGTCCTTTACAGAGCACCATAGACCGTGTTGCGAACCCCCCATCTGTTTCTTTCTGTCTAGATAGAATTTAAGTGCTCTGACCGGGCAAAGAGACCTCTCTGCCTCTCTGAGACCTACTAGGCTAGTCAGGCCCTTTACCTCGAAGCTCCTGGGCCAGGGCTTCGAGGGATTCTCATTCTTTGCAAGAAAAAGAGTCTGGAACGAACAGATAGCAGTCTCTCCTTTGAAGCCCACTCGAGACTCAAGGGCGTGCAGCTCACTGATTCTTTTCGCCGTAGCGAGAGACAAAAGAAATAAGTACTTTCTCGTAATATCCCGAAAGGAAGCCCGATAAGGTGGTTCGAATCTTTCGGAAGACAGAAATCTTAGGACCACGTCCAGATTCCAGCTCTGAGCTCTAGGTTCTTTTGATTTCGATGTTTCAAATGAACAAATCAGATCGTGCAGATCTTTATTGTTAGACAAATCTAGGCCTCTGTTCCTGAAAAAGGCTGAGAGCATACTCCTGTATCCTTTGATGGTAGGTACAGAAAGATGCGATTTCTCCTTCAGGAAAAGAAGAAAATCTGCAATTTCGGTCACAGAGGTATTGGAGGAGGACAGCTTCTTCGACCTACACCAACTTCTGAACACCTCCCACTTCGATGGATATACTCGCATTGTAGATGATCTGCGGGCTATAGCGATTGCGCTTGCCGTCTTGCGAGAAAAGCCTCTCACTCTGACGAGTCTTTCGATAGTCGAAAGGCAGTCAGAGCAAGAGCGGGGAGGTTTTGATGGTACCTCTCGAAGTGGGGCTGTCTGAGCAGATCTGTCCTGTTTGGAAGAGATCTGGGGAAGTCCACCGTCCACTCCATTACCTCTGTGAACCAATCTCGGGCTGGCCAAAATGGGGCTATCAGAGTCATCCTTGTCCCCTTCGAGATCACGAACTTTCCGATCACTTCCCCCAGGATCTTGAATGGGGGAAAGGCGTAAACATCCAGTCCGGACCAGTCTAGGAGAAGGGCGTCTACTGCAAAATCTCTGGGGTCGTCTGCCAGAGAGCAAAAGGTGCTTATCCTCTTGGAGAGGAACGTGGCGAACAGGTCTATTTGAGGCCTCCCCCAAAGTGACCAAAGGTTCTGGCACACTTCTGAGTGGAGGGTCCATTCTGTGGGAAGGACCTGGAACCTCCTGCTCAGCCTGTCCGCTCTCACGTTCCTCTCTCCTTGGACAAACCTTGTCAGTAGAGTGATGTTTCTTCGACGCACCCATACTAGAAGGTCTCGTCAGCTCGTAGAGAAAGAGCGAGTGAGTCCCGCCTTGTTTCCTTACATAAGCCAGAGCGGTGGTGTTGTCGGAGTTTATCTGAACTACACCGTCTCTGACTATCTGCTCGAAGCCCTTTAGAGCAAGATGAATGGCTAAGAGCTCCTTGCAGTTTATGTGCCATGACGCCTGCTCTTCCGACCAGGTGCCTGACACTTCCCTTGATCCTAAGGTTGCACCCCATCCCGTCTCCGACGCGTCTGAATATAATATTAGGTTCGGGTTCCGAACTTCCAGGGACACACCTCATCTTCCGACACTTCCTCTAGGTTGAGAGGGTCAGAAGGAGAATGCTCCCTTCTTTCACATGTCTCTTCCTTCGACTTTCTTCTTTCCGTAGATGAAGAACTTCTTACAGGTGAGGGACTAAGAGATATTGTCTCCCTACGTCTGCCAATTGGCGAATCTTGACTAATTGGCGCCTGGCACCTATCAGGCTCTTCGCGCATAGCAGGCGCCTCGCGCCCTGGTTGGCGTTTGGCGCCTGGAATGATCTAGGATATAATCAGGCGCGCTGGCTCATCCCTTCCTGTGAGAACTTCCCTGTTGTAATCATCCTTACTCTCAGGTGTTGTCTGGCGCCACGCGCCTGGCAGGCGCTTCTTCCTCTTCTACCTCTCACCTGTCCAGTGCTTCGTTCCCCCCAGGGATGGCCGCCTGTGCGACAACTTCCCTGGAAGGCTCGTTGCACCTGGCAGGAGATCGGTGTCTTGATCTTTTGACCGGGCAGCTTATCGTCCTTTCTACGAGGAGGCTCCTTGGAAAGGGCTCCCACCAAAGAAGCTAGCTGCTCTTGTAGATTTAGCAATATTTTCTTGGTTGAAGACTCCCTTTCTTCTTCAAAAGCAGGAGAGGGAGATCTGGAAGGCGCTTGAGGCTCCCTTGCAGCAAAGGGAGTTAACTCCTGTCTAGCTCTCTTGATGACCGAAGGCGCTTCTTCTTCAGAAAAGCGCTCGGGGCTAGAGTCCAAAGCAGGCTCTTTCCAGTTCCTCTTTAAAGGTCGGGAAAGATTCGTATCCTTCCACCCGCGTTTCGGTGAGGGAGATCCCGATGAAGAAAAGCACTCACATAGGACGCTTTTTCTGTAGCGATCCCTGGCAGTCTGAGACGTTACAGATTCTGCCGAAGGGACGCCTGATCGGTGGGGATTCTTCACAGCCTCCGTACGGCTTTTGACTTTCCTTCTCCTCTGGGCCAGGGAGCTTGGAGGAGGTCTAGGCCTGGGAGCATCGCAGAGCCGACCAGACGCCCCCTCCACTACACTGGGGACACTCACATCCCTGGAAATATCACCTTCACTTTGCTTACCTTCTAAAGCTGCCATTTTCTCTTGCATTCTTTGAAGGGAAGCCTTGAGGTCTGCAATTTCAGAAGCCGAATCAGTAGGATTAGCAACCTGTGATCGGCCTGATATAGATGGAGAATAATAATGAGCAGAAGCAGCTACAGAACTAGATAAGGGTTCGTTAGATCTAGATCTACTTAGGCTTTTAGAAGCCGCTTTCCTCTCTCTATCTCTCCTCTAACTTCTCAAGTAAGGAAGTTAGAGTCTTCCATTCTTCAGCACTCAAACTTTTTCACCACTCATTACATGTGTTAGCCAAAGAACACTCAACAACTCTACAACGTCGGCATACAGTGTGAGGATCTACCGAAGCCTTCGGCATCCTCACCTTGCAGCCTTCATTCACACACACTCTCAAACCAACACTTGAGTCAGACATTTTAAAGAAAAATCCAAAGCCAAGTCCAAAAACAATTCCACGATAGCGAATGCCAAACAACGATCCAAGTACATCACCAAAAATCGGTCGAAAGAAGATCAAAAGCGTTGAAAAAGAATTCCAGTCAGGAGGTAGTAACAACAATGTTGACACCACTGGCGACAGAGAAAATCTGATAGAAAACGGGAATGGTTCCTAGTTCTGCCACCCAGGGCAGGGCGGTAGATCACCTGACCTACCTGTAGCGAGTGCTGCGAAATTTGAGTTTCTGTCGGGGACGATGGAGTCTATTCTATAGCTAAGTATATATCTGACAGGGAAGTTGAATGTATGAAAACATATTTTACAAAGACCTCACGTGCTTATTTTAGTTTGTATGGCGCTTTCATAGGGTAAACAACCGCGGCCGATCCATCGTTATCACGCTGGCCAGACCTTATTCACTCGATATTTAATTGGTGAAGCAAGACTACAATTACAACTTTAAGCATACCATTCAAAAGATTGAAGTTTTGTCAACATAATGTGATATATGAAAGCCTAATACGAACTAAAATAAGCATATGAGCTCTTCGTAAAAATGTTATTGTTAGTATACAATAAGGTTTTGTACATACTTACCTGGCAGATATATACTTAGCTATACGTCTCTGACGTCACGACAGAATTCAAAAACTCGCGGCACACGCGACAGGTAGGTCAGGTGATCTACCTTAACCCGCCGCTGGGTGGTGGCGGATGTAAGAACCAATCTCCCTTTCCAGCCAGAATTTTTCCTTCCACCGGTCTCCTGAGGGGAGGCTGGGCGGGCCATCAATCGTATATATCTGCCAGGTAAGTATGTACAAAACCATTATTGTATACTAACAATAACATTTTTGTACATGAACTTTCCTGTCAGATATATACTTAGCTGATTGACACCCTGGTGGAGGGAAAGAGACAGCAATATAAATATGGAAAAAAGGGGAAAACAACACTAGTTGTAGGATGTAAAAACAACCTTGGTTCTTACCTGTTTAGGCAGAAGACTTCGTAGTTACTGTCATGAGTCTGCGTTGCCTTAAGAGCTTCAGCGAGGGCGTGACCTACAGCTGACAGACTCTTGGGTCTACAAAGGGATTTGTTGTCCGCTTACTTGATAGAATCCGGAAGCAGGATCTGTCAACGGGGATTCGCCCACTTATATGACAGAACCTAACCACTATCATTGCAAGGAGCTCAAACATACACCGATCACCTAACCAAAAACTAATCATTGTTAGCACTACGAAATGAAAAACATGCCTACCCGCATGTTCTTTCAAACAACCAAAAACTTACAACCTAACAAGGGGAAAAAAATATATACTACTAAGGATATGTCTCAGCTCCCTGCCCCAGCACCGAATCCGCCGATACGTACGGGCCTAACCCGAAGCACTTTTCATACGTAATTTTGACGTCTCTCAGATAGTGGTTTGCAAAGACTGAGTTGCAAACGCCAGAATGTTGCCTTCATAATATTACTCAGGGATATGTTTTTGTTAAAGTCAATGACGTGGCAATAGCTCTTACCTCATGAGCTTTGACCTTAAGAACTTTGTATTGACTTTCCTCACATATCGCATGCGCTTCTTTCACCAGGCTTCTGATAAAGAAGAAAACGCATTTCTTCGAAAGTGTCCTCCTTGGATCTCTTACAGAGCACCAAAGGTTGACATCATTGCCCTTAAGTTGTTTCTTTCTCTGTAGATAGAATTTCAAAACTTCTTACTGGGCAAAGAGACCTCTCTGCTTCCTCGCCTACTAATGCAGACAATCCTTGTACTTCAAAGCTCCTAGGCCAAGGATTTGAGGGGTTCTCGTTCTTGGCTAAGAACGAAGGAAGGAATGAACAGATAGCTGCATCTCCTCTGAATCCCACATTTCCTTCTAGTGCATGGAGTTCACTAACCCTTTTTGCGGAAGCCAATGCCATGAGGAAAATTGTCTTCTTCGTGAGGTCTCTAAACGATGCAGACTGAGGCGGTTCGAACTTATTGGACCTCAGGTAACGTAGCACTACATCCAGATTCCAACTCGGAACCCCTGGAGAAACTTCTTGGATGTTTCAAACGATCTTATTAGATCATGAAGGTCCTTATCTTCTGAAATGTTTAAGTTTCTGTGCCTAAACACTGCAGATAGCATGCTACGATAGCCTTTAATGGTTGATACCGCCAATCCACTTTCTTCCCTAAGGAAAAGTAAGAAGTCTGCTATTTGTGTCACAGAGGTACTGGAAGAGGAAAAGTGATGGTTCCTACACCATCGCCGAAAGACGTCCCACTTCGATTGGTAGACTCTAAGTGTAGAAGGCCTTTCTTGCTGCTGCGATAGCCGTTGCAACTCTTGCCGAAAAGCCTCTCGTTCTGACCAAACTTTTGACAGTCTGAAGCCAGTCAGATCTAGAGCGGGGAGGTTTTTGTGATACCTCTCGAAGTGGGGTTGTCTGAGCAGATCGATCCTCTGTGGTAATGTTCTCGGAAGATCTACTAACCATTCCAGTACCTCTGTGAACCATACTTGTGCGGGCCAGAACGGGGCTACAAGCGTCATCCTTGCTGCCTCCGATTCTGCAAATTTCTTTAGAGTCTCTCCCAGTATCTTGAATGGAGGAAAAGCATACGTGTCTAGACCCTTCCAATCTAGTAGGAACGCGTCTATCGACACTGCCCTCGGGTCCGATATCGGAGAGCAGTAGTTGGCTATCCTCATATTCTTGGCTGTGGCGAAGAGGTCTATATGAGGTTTGCCCCAAAGCTTCCACAGGTCCTGGCAAACATCTTCGTGCAGAGTCCACTCTGCCGGCAGAACTTGATCTTTCCTGCTTAGGAGGTCTGCTCTGACGTTCTTTTCTCCCTGTACGAACCTGGTAAGGAGACAAATCTTCCTTTTTTCTGCCCAAAGCAGAAGTTCTTTTGCTGTCTCGTACAGGGAGAAAGAGTGAGTCCCCCTTGCTTCCTGATGTAAGCCAGGGCCGTGGTGTTGTCCGAGTTGATCTGAACTGTTGAAGCTAGGATGTGGGGCTCGAAAGCTTTCAAAGCTAGCCAAACCGCCATCAGCTCCTTCTTGTTGATGTGCCAGGTCACCTGTTCCTTGTTCCAGGTGCCTGACACTTCTCTTGAGCCGAGCGTCGCTCCCCAACCTGTTTCCGAGGCGTCGGAATACAACACTTGGTTGGGGTTCGGAATGTGAAGGGACATCCCTTCTGCACAAACTTGAGAGGGTTGGCCCACCAAGAGAGGTCCTTCTTGATTTCCTTTGAAATCTCGAAGGAGAACTCTAGGTTTTGTGAACGACACCTCCAGTTTCGATGGAGAAAGAACTGGAGAGGTCTGAGGTGCAACCTTCCTAGAGAAAGGAATTGCTCCAACGAGGAGAGTGTCCCCAACAAACTCATCCACTCCCTCGCTGTGCATACTTCTTTCTCTAGGAAGGCTTTGACTTTCTCTGACCCTCGGGCTACCCGTTCTGGAGACGGAAAAGCCCGAAAATCCAGAGAAGCCATCCGAATCCCCAGATAGATACGATCTTGACTGGGGATCAACTGAGACTTTTGAAAGTTCACCAAAAGTCCCAGAGAACTTGCCATGAAAAGAGTCTTTTGTAGGTCCTCCAAACATCTTTCCTGAGACTTGGCTCTGATCAGCCAGTCGTCCAAGTAAAGGGACACTCTGACTCCCTCCAAATGTAGCCATCTTGCTACATTTTTCATTAGGCCTGTAAAGACCTGAGGGCTGTGTGAAAGGCCGAAGCACAAGGCCCTGAACTGGAATATCCTTCCTCCCATCATGAACCTGAGGTATTTCCTTGACGAAGGATGGATAGGCACATGGAAAGTAAAGCGTCCTGAAGATCATAGGGACACAATCACAGGTCCATGGGCACGAAAGGGCCGCCAACACTGAGGATGTTCGTCTCCATGGCCGAAACTCCTCTTTTACAACGGAAATTAGGGCGCTTACATCCAGAACCGGTCTCCATCCTCCTGAGGCTTTTGGAACTAGAAAAAGGCGGTTGTAAAAGACCCGCTGAGCAAAGGTCGCTCACTAGCTCTATAGCCTCTTTCTCGAACATTTGTTCCACTGCTTGTGTTTAAAGCAAGGCTCATGATGGGATCCTTGTACCTGGCCACCAACTCCCACTCGGAGTCGTTGTCAACGGTGGTCTTTCCGTAAAAGGAATCAGATATCCTTTCCTTATTATAGAGAGGGACCAGTTGTCCGCTCCTCTCTTTGTCCAGGCTTCCGAGAATCTTAGAAGTCTGGCACCTACTGGTGTTTGGAGGACTACTTCCCTACTTCTTAGCTCTGACAGAGCGTGAGAAGGATCTACCTCTCTTGAAAGTTCTATACCTCTGAGGGTAGAGGCTCTAGAAGGGGGGGGGGGCCCCCTCGAAAGGGCTCCTGTCTAGCTGGAGTCTCCTTCTTAGTCTTCGTCTGGAGGAGGTAGTGGCTTCCGTGCCGACTGTGCGAGCATGTCCTGAGTCGCCTTCGCAGAGATAGATCCTGAGATGTCCTGGATTATCTTCTTTGGAAAAAGCAGAGGCGAGAGCTGCGAATACAGGAGAGAGGCTCTTTGGGCATGCGAAACAGACTTCGTCAGAAAAGAGCAGAAGACTGATCTCTTCTTAAGCATCCCCTGCCCCTCCAAAGAGGGAGGCTATTTCGCTCGATCCATCTCTAACTGCTTTGTCAATGCACGTTAGAACACTGTTTAGATCTTCTGGCGAAATAGCATCCGGGTTCTGAGTCTTCTTAGCCAAGACCCCCAAAGACCAGTCAAGAAGTTGAAGACTTCCAAGACTCTAAACATTCCCTTCAGCAGGTGGTCAAGCTCGTTCATAGCCCAGGTCGTTTTAGCCGACAAAAGAGCCGAGCGTCGTGCTGCATCCACCAGAGAAGAGAAGTCCGCATCCGACGATGAAGGAAGACCAGACCTAAGGGGTTCTCCAGACTCGTACCAAAATCCGAGTCTGCCCGTAAGCTTGGAAGGAGGGAAAGAAAACACAGTTTTCCCTTTCTCTTCCTTAGAAAGCAGCCAATCACCAACACCTCTCAAAGCCTTCTTCATTGAGATGGTTGGCTTCATCCTCACACAAGAGGAAACTTTCGTCTTCTTCGAAGTCGAGAATAAAGAGAGAGGAGACGGAGGAGCGACGGGGGAGTAAGGGAGTCTCCAAACTCTTGAAGAAGTAGATCTGTAAGGATCTTGTAGGACGAAACTGACGAGTCCTTCACCAAATCCTCTTCTGAAGGTTCAACTTCATCCACTGAAGAACCCTCCGCTTCTTTACGAGTGCAGTTAGCCTTCTCTAAAGAAATGCGCCTGTCGCAGAGAGTGTCTAGTAGTAGACTGGCGCCTATCAGGGGAAGCCAAAGTTTCTGGAGAGCTCCTCTCGAATGAGTCCTTCCTACTCTGATGAGTGCGTGCTCTTTGCTCCTTAATCCTACTCCTAGAATTCCGGGCTTCCAAGGGGGTGCGCCTGCTAGGAGAGGAGAGCCTACTATGCTCAAGGCGCTTCTCAGGATCCATGCGCCTGTTCAAAGGAGAGCGGCTGCCAGGCGAGCTGCGCCTACCATGAGGCGAACGCCTACTAGGCTCTTGGCGCCTACTTACAGGAGAGCGAAGGTCTGGAGAAGGTCGCTTACTAGGAGACCGGCGTCTACCATGCTCCACAAACTTCGCTCCCGACTTATGTGTCTCTTCAAAAGGTAGTCTCCCAGAAGAGACATATCTTTCAGGCTCTACGCGCCTGTCCTGAATCGAGCGGCTAAAAGTAGAGCCGCGCTTATCAGGGAATGGAGAAAAGCGCCTATCCTCCGCACCACGCTTGGGAGCGGAGAGCGTCTACTTGGGGATAGCGCCTACTAGGCTCAAGGCGCCTAACATAAGGCGAGATCCTGTCTCTAGACGAATCCATCAAAGAGTAGGCTCTCTTATCCGGAGAATGAAGGATCTTCGTAAAAGAGCGCGAGGACGAGGCTGTACGCCTGTCTTTAGACGAACGCCTACTAGTCGCTAGATCCCTTCCTACTGGAGAGATGTAGTCACCAGGAGAAAGCTCTTTGGCGATGTCTGCCTGGAAGACGACAAGCGCCTGCTGAGGGAAAGAGAGAGCCTCCTTCCATCCGCTGATAAAGGAGAGAGAACCGACTCTGACTGAGACGGTAAGACAGGTGAAGGAATCTAGACTTTCTGACAGGGAGAGAGACGTCTTTCCGACGCGTTCCTCCTGCCAAGGAGCCCGCCAGTGCCGAAATCTGCGTTTGCAGTCCCACCGCAAGAATTCGAGCTGGAGATCTTGTAAAATCCTCCACCGGAGAAGAGCTCGAAGCCTACTATGAGGCGAGAACTCCTGCTCCTCCTGGGTTTCTTGATCTCTACTTCCGGCTCTTCTGGAAAAACTTCCGGGCTGGAAGGAAAGGAGCCAGGCGCCTTCCAGGCTCTCTTCAGCGGTCGTGAAGAATCCGAGGCGCTCCATCCTCTTAGGTGAAGGTGAGGAAGAGAGAAGCATTGGCGCAATACCTCCTTCTTTGCGCGAACAAGGGCAGCCTGGGTACGAGCATCAGGATCTACCGAGGGGACGCCTGATCGGTGGGAGTTTCTCCCTAACCTTCCTGCGGCTTTGGACTTTCCTCCTCCACTGGGACTGGGAGTCTGGAAGAGGTCTAGGGCCTGGAAGCATTAAGGAGCCGATCAGACGCACCCTCCACTGCACTGGGGTCACTGTACAATTCACCTTCACTACTCTTACCTTGCAACGAACGGATCTTCTTTTCCATGCTAAGGATCGTGGCTCTCATGGTTGCCACTTCCGTAGTCGTATCCTTAGGTTCGATGCAGGGCGCAGGAGCTGAAACTGGAGAAGGTTCTTAATGCTACAACAGGATTTTCTTCTAACTCGCTAATACGGAGACTTACTAGAACTCCTAGAAGAAGCCTTTTCTCACCCTGTCTTTCTCTAACTTCCTCAAGAGGTAAGAAAGAGGCCTTCCATTCACCCTCATCCAATTCTCACACTCATTACACGGGTTATCAAAAGAAACATTCTTTACCTCTACATTTAAAGCAAACTGTGTGAGGATCTACCGTAGCTTTCGGTAGTCTCACCTTGCATTCATCCATAGCGCACACTCTAAACATAGAAGATTTCTTAACCTCTAACTCAGACATCTCGAAATCAAAGAAAAATCCAAATCAATATCCAAAAAACAATCCACAAATGCGTATGCCAAGCCAACAAGATCAGGTACTTCACCGAAAGTCAGTCTAATAATCCACGGCAACGAGAATGAATAAAGCTGTCAGGAGGTAACAACCACAGGTGTAGTCGTCACCGCGACAAGAAAAATTCTGGCTGGAAAGGGAGATTGGTTCTTACATCCGCCACCCAGCGGCGGGTAAGGTAGATCACCTGACGTACCTGTCTCGTGTGCCCGCTATTTTTTGAATTCGGTCTGAACGTCAGAGACGTATAGCTAAGTATATATCTGACAGGAAAGTTCATGTACAAAATGATATTTTCATAATAAAATAAATTTTTTAACATACTTACCTGGTAGTTATATATATAGCTTAAGTCCCAGATGTCACGGCAGAATTTCAAAACTCTGTTTAAATCTTAAAATATGGCCTGAATTTCTAACTTTAGAGAAAATACTTACTTCGAAAGAAGAGTAGAGGTCTTGAGCTGCTCTTCTCACCACCAGCAACTCGTGACTGATGACCATCTTCGGTGTCAGGATGTGTTAAAAGTACTTTTTCCGAGGGTGGCCTAGCCGTGGTAGTCGGTGAGTTAGCCAATCCATGTGGTTGTTTACCCTATATCACATTAAGTTGACGAAACTTCAATCTTTTGAATGGTATGCAGTAGATCTTGGGTACCTATCCGCAGCGGCCCAGACTATAGCAGTTACGGTTTTTCTATGCAGTTTTACCTACTGAACATGATATTGTTATGATACAATAAAGTTTTATACATACTTACCTGGCAGATATATACTTAGCTATTTGACTCTGTCGTCCGACAGAAATTCGAATTTCGCGCACACGCTACCTGTAAGTCAGGTGATCTACTTACCTGCCGCTGGGTGGCAGGACTAGGAACCATCCCCATGTTCTATCATATTTTTTCTATACCGCCTGTCTCCTGAGGGGAGGTTGGGTGGGTATAATTTTGTATATAATCTGCCAGGTAAAGTATGTATAAAACTTTATTGTATCATAACATATCATTTTTATACATTTAACTTACCTGTCAGATATATACTTAGCTGATTCACACCATTGGAGGTGGGAAAGAGACAGCTAAATATAGAATCAAACAGGAATCACTATCGTTGTAGGTAATAAATAAATAAAAACCTTGGTTCCTACCTGTTTAGACTGAAGACTTCATGAATAGAATCCAGGAGTCTAGACAGTCTCAAGAGCCTTAGCGAGATATTGATCTATGGCTAAGAGTTTCTTGTGGTTCTGCCAAAGGGGTCTTACCCGCTTACTTGGTAGATCCTGGAAGGACTACGTCAATGGGTGCTTATCCACTTACTTGACAAGACCTTATACAAGGAGCACAACATCGATCCCGATCACCTCAACCTATCCATGTTAGTTCTAAGATTGCAAGAAGTTATCCCCTAACCTCTTGCAAACGACCACAAACTCGAATCACAAACATTCGTACAGTAAAGTACAAAAAATAAAAATAAAATTTAAAAAAAAATGTTTGTACAATCTAGTCAGTAAGACGTCTCTTGATTCCCCCACTGATCCAAGCTCGGACGTCCCGTGCGCCAGCAAGCATACTAATCAGCAGAAAAAAACCACAACTCGTCTCACAAGGTAGATCTATGTACTATCAAAATTTTGAACAAATACAAATTTTTCTAAGGATCGTTATGTGCTCCCAGCCCCAGCACTGTATCGGCTGATACAAAAGGACCCAGAGAGAAACACTTTTCATATGTTAATTTAACGTCCTTGAGATAGTGCGATGCGAACACTGAATTACACCTCCAGTAAGTCGCCATCCACAATGTCTTTTAAAGACATGTTCTTCTGAAATGCTAATGAAGTGGCTACGCTCTAACCTCATGAGCCTTCACTCGGAGAGTCCTGAAAGAGTCTTCCGTGCAGTCATTATGAGCATCTATAATAATGCTCCTCACAAAGAATGCTAATGCATTTTTGACATGGGTCTACTAGGATCCCGAACTGACGCACACAGGCTTTGTTTACACCCGTTTAATTCATTCTTCTTCTTTAAATAGAACTTCAAAGCTCTAACCGGACATAAAAGATCTTTCTAATTCCTCTCCTACTAGATTTGAAAGTCCGTTTAACTTCAAAACTCTTTGGCCAGGGTTTAGAGGGGGTTCTCGTTCTTGGCCAGAAACAAGAGTCTGGAAAGAACAAATTGCCGCATCACTCTTAAATCCTACTCGAGAATCTAGAGCGTGTATTTCACTAATTCTCTTCGCAGTCGCTAACGACAACAAGAAAATACTTTTTCTCGTTAGATCTCTAAACAACGCGTTGAGAGGAGGTTCAAATCTACTAGATGATAGAAATCTCAAAACTACATCTAGGTTCTAGTTCGGAGTGCGAGGAGAAAAGGTTTTGAGGTTTCAAAAGATCTAATAAGATCGTGGAGGTCTTTATCTTCTGCAATTCTCAAACCTCTGTTTCGAAATACGGCCGAAAGCATACTTCGATAACCTTTAATGGTAGAAAGAAACTGATAATTTTGATTCTTCCCTAAGGAAAATCAACGAAATCAGCTATGTTGGTCACAGAGGTATCGGAAGAGGACAGTTTATTCTTCTTACACCATCTTCTAAATACATCCCATTTTGATTGGTAGACCCGAATAGTTGAAGATCTCCGGGCTCTAGCAATTGCTTTTGAAGCTTTGCTTGAAAAGCCTCTCGCTCTGACAAGTCTTTCGATAGTCGAAAGGCAGTCAGAGCGAGAGCGGGGAGGTTTTTGATGGTACCTCTCGAAATGTGGGGTTGTTGAGAAGATCTCTCCTGTGTGGAAGAGATCTTGGGAAGTCCACTGTCCATTCCTGTACCTCTGTGAACCAATCTTGAGACGGCCAAAAGGGAGCGATGAGTGTTAGTCCTCGTCCCTCTTGATGCCGCAAACTTTCTTAACACCACTCCTAACATTTTGAAGGGGGAAAGGCGTAGGCATCTAGGCCTGACCAGTCCAGCAGCATGGCGTCCACCGCTATCGCTCTCGGGTCTTCCACTAAGGAGCAAAAGTTCTCTATCCTTCTGGATAGGTAGGTGGCGAATAGGGTCTATATGTGGACTGCCCCACAGGGACCACAGAGCTTGACACTCTGAATGTGAAGGGTCCATTCTGTGGGGAGAACTTGGTTTAACCTGCTTAGCCTGTGGTCTCTGATGTTCTTCTCTCCTTTTCACGAATCTTGTGAGAAGTCACTTTCTTTTCTTTTGCCCAATACAACAGCTCTTTTGTTATATGGAACAGAGAAAGAGAGTGAGTTCCCCCTTGTTTCTTGATATAGGCCAACGCTGTGGTGTTGTCCGAGTTGACCTGTACCACTTGACCTAACACCTCTGTCTCGAAGGCTTTTAGAGCTAGAAGAACGGCATAAAGTTCTTTGGAGTTTATATGCCAGTCTAGCTGATCCTTCCTCCATTGGCCTGATATTTCTTTTGTCCCTAGAGTCGCTCCCCATCCCTTCTCTGAAGCGTCTGAGAACAAGATTAGGTTTGGGTTCCGAACTTCTAGAGACAAGCCCTCGTTCTTTTCTAAGGGAAAAATCCACCACTTCAGATGATTCTTTACTTCCAGAGGAATACTGAAAGTGTCCGAAAGCTGTCCGTTCTTCCAACTCCAAATTCTTCTTAGGAAGAATTGAAGAGGGCGAAGGTGGAGTCTTTCCTAGCGAAATGAACTGTTTCTAGTGAGGAAAGGGTTCCCAGAAGACTTAACCACTCCCTCACCGAACTCCGTTCTTTCTCTAGGAAGCTCGAGATTTTTTGTAATCCCCGAGCAATCCTCTCCCGGGACGGAAAAAAGCCCGAAAACCCCGAGAATCCATCCGAATCCCCAAATAGACTAGTTCTGACTGGGGCTCATCTGCGATTTCTCGAGATTCACGAGTAATCCTAACGTCTTTGCTAGGTTCAAAGTAGACTGTAGGTCCTCCAAACACCGATTCTCTGACTTGGCCTGGATTAGCCAATCGTCGAGATACATTGAGATGTTTATCCCCTCTAAATGAAGCCATTTGGCCACGTTCCGCATCAGATACGTGAATACCTGAGGGACGGTCGATAGGCCGAAGCACAAGGCCCTGAATTGGAAGATTTGTCCTTGAACAACAAATCTTAGATATTTTCTTGACGATGGGTGAATTGGAACATTGAACGTAAGCAATCCTGAAGGTCCAGGGATACCATCCAATCTCCCTGACGTAGGGAAGACAGAACTGAAGCTGAAGTCTCCATGGAGAACTTCTTTTTCTCCACGCGTACTGTTCAAGGACGCTTACATCTAGTACGGGTCTCCATCCCCCCGAAGCCTTTGGAACCAAGAAAAGGCGGTTGTAAAACCCCGGGGAGAAAGGATCTTGCACTAGCTCTATTGCATTCTTGTCCCTCATCGACACCACCGTCTGAAGGAGAGTCTCGTTCAGTCCAGGGTCCTTGTAACTCGTCGACAAATCCTTTGGAGATGTTGCCAAAGGAGGTCTGTCTCCGAAGGGAATGTGTACCCCTTCTGTAGGACAGACAGAGTCCAGGGATCTGCTTCTCTTACCGGACCCAGGCATCCAGAAAAGTAATTGAAGTCTGGCCCCTACCTGTGCTTGGAGGACATGGCTGCTATTTGCACCACTGGAGTCCGAGCCACCTTCTTCTGAGTCTTAACTGCAGGTCTACTTTTCTTTGTAGATTGTACAAGAAGGTCCTGCGTAGCCTTTTCCGACAAGGATCTCGCAACATCCTTCACTAAAGATGAAGGAAACAGATTGTCTGACCGAGGTGCAAATAAAAGAGCGGACCTCTGAGAAGGAGAAACTCCTTTCGTCAGAAAGGAAACTGTAAAGAGATCTTTTCTTTAACATTCCAGATCCAAAAAGAGCCGCCAACTCACCAGAACCATCTTGCACAGCCTTATCCATGCAGGATAGGACACTGTGCAAAGTTTCTGGATCTAGAAAAATCTGGCTCACTCGTCTTCTAGCCAGCACCCCAAGAGACAATCCAAGAAGTTGAACACCTCTAAGACGTGAAAAACTTCCCTTAAGGTGCTGATCTAACTCCGACATACTCCAGGACGCCTTTGCTGAATTGAGAGACTGTCTTCTCACAGACTCTACAAGACTCGAGAAATCTGAATCTGCCGACGAAGGGAGCATCAATCCCATCGCCTCTTCTGTCTTATACCAAATGCCTCTTTTCCCCGTCAGTTTGGAGGGAGGAGAGCAATAAACCGTTCTCAAAGTTTCCTTTTTAGATAAAAGCCACGAATCTAAAGACGGAGGGCTTTCTTCTTTGAGATCGCCGGTTTTCATCTTTAAGAAAGCCGAGGATTTCGGGGTTTTTGTGCTCGAAAACAGAGATCTCGGCGAAGGAGGAGCTGCAGGACTAAGAGAATCCGCAAACTCCTCTAGAAGTAACGAGGCTAAAACTTTATAATTGGAAAGTCCCTCGTTAGTTGAAACTTCTTCCTTCAGAAATCTCTTCCAGTTCCAGGTTAGAAGGAGATCGCTCTTTCCTGACCGATTCTCTATCAGGAGAAGCCGCTCCCGTGGGAGGGCGTCCTGCTTCTGGCTGGCGTCGACCGGCTTGGGTTGGAGCTGTCCTCGGCGTTAGCCTGACTACTCTTTCTGTGAGGCTGTCCTGCTTCTTGTTGACGTTTCGCGCCTCGAAGCGTCCTGGCTCTTGCCTCGCGCCTCGCTCCTGGGAGGCGTCATGTTTCTGGCTGGCGTCAAACCGCTTTGGAGCGTCCTGGCGCTTGCCTGACGACTCTCTCCTGGAGGCGTCCTGCTTTGTTGACGTCTCGCGCCTCGTAAGCGTCCCTGGCGCTTTGCCTGTCGCCTCGCTCCTGGGAGGCGTCCTGCTTCTGGTTGGCGTGACGCGCCTATCTTGACGCTCGCGCTCCTGGCTGACGTTTCACGTCTAGCAAACTCGACGCTCTTGTCTGGCGTCTCGTGCCTGCGTTTGACAGGAGAACGGATCCTGCTCGGCCTATGCAAGGCTGATGAATCCGATTCCAAATCAGAGGAAGACAAAATACTATGGCGAGTCTGAACCCTCGATAGCCTAGACTTCTTAATAGGCAGGAAATCGTCTTTCCTTCTGGGAGGGTCCTTTATACAGAAACTCCCCACAAGAGAAGTGATGGAATCCTGCATCGTGCGAAGGATTCTTTTAGTCTCTTCATTATCGTCTACCCTCGGTTGTTTAATACTGGATGGTCCTCCTCTTGAAAACGCTCAGGACTAGAAGTAATCCTGGGTTCATCCAAACGTCTTTTAAGGGGGCGAGAAAGATCCGCCGATCTCCAACCTCTTTTAGGTGAGGGAATTCCGAGGAGGAGAAACACTCACGCAGAACGCTTTTTCTGTAGCGTTCTCTGGCATTCTGTGGCGATACAGAAAATGCCGAAGGGACGTCTGACTGTTGGGGATCCTCCACAACCTCCTTACGGCTTTCGACATTCCTTCTCCTCTGGGCTTGGGAGCTTGAAAGAGGTCTAGGCCTGGGAGCGTTGTGAAGACAATCAGCCCCCCCCGCCCCCTCCACCTGCACTGGGGACACTTATATCACTATCCACAGCACTATAATCACACTGCTTACCTTCATAGGCCGCCATTTTGGTTTCCATTTTCCGAAGGGCGGCTTTAAGATTCGCAATCTCAGATGCCGAATCTGTGTGTTCTAATAAAGGAGCAGGTACATTAGATGGGGCAGTAAAAGGAGAAGAGGGTATAATATTACTGATAACCCCGCTAGAACTAGATAAAGGTTTGGAAGAAGACCTCCTCACCCTGTTTCTTTCTAACTTCTTCACGTATGAGGTTAGAGATTTCCATTCTTCCGCACTCAAATCCTTGCATTCATTACAAGTATTACCAAAAGAACATTCATACATCCTGCATTTCTTGCAAATAGTATGAGGATCAATCGATGCCTTCGGCATCCTAACTTTACAGCCCACATTCACACACATTCTCACCACATTTCCAGAACCAGACATCATGTTGAACATCCAAAATCAAATTCCAAAAACGGTCCACAATCGCGTATGCCAGTACAATCAATGCAAATACGTCACCGAGAAGTCCAAACGAAGATCAATTGCGATGCAAAATACGAATCCAGCCGGAGATACCCACAACGATGTTGCCAGTATGGCCGACAGAAAAAATATGATAGAACATGGGGATGGTTCCTAGTCCTGCCACCCAGCGGCAGGTAAGTAGATCACCTGACCTACAGGTAGCGTGTGCGCGAAATTCGAATTTCTGTCGGACGACGGAGTCAAATAGCTAAGTATATATCTGCCAGGTAAGTTAAATGTATAAAAAAGAATTTTAAGTAATATTTATTCGGACGACTGTAATTAAGCCCCAGGGGCCAGTACTAAACACGGCGAAATACATTGGATGCCCCAATCTCAAGTGGATGTTGGGTATTTCTACAGAAGCAGTCCGCACGGACTGCAAGGAACATAACCGCGGATACGACATCCACTTGGGATTGGGGCGTCCCATGTATTTCGCCGTGTTTAGTACTGGCCCCTGGGGGTTAATTACAGTCACAGATAAGTACCCTAGATCTACCGGACGTTGTATCCGCGGTTGCGTTTCTTGCAGGGTAATTCTAAAGAATAGTTCTGCATGAATTGCAAGGAACATAACCGGGGATACGACATCCACTAGGGATTGGGGGCATCCAGTGTATTTCGCCGTTTTTAGTACTGGCCCCTCGAGGTTAACTACAGTCATCCTTATAAATATTACTTTAAATTCTTGTTCAGTAAGTAAAATAACAGGAAAACGTCAATTGCCATAGTCTAGGCCACCGCGGATTGCTTCTGTAGAAATACCTGGTATGCTTAAAGATGTAATTGTATTCTTGTTTCACCAATTAAATATTGAATGATTAAGGCTGAGCCACGCAATGACGATGGATCAACTGCGGTGTTTCCCCCTAAGGGCTTAGGGGGAAACACCAGCGACTACCAACCCTTATCACGGTAGACAGGTCTTATTCACTCGATATTTAAATGGTGAAACAAGAATACAATTACAAATCTAAGCATACCATTCAAAAGATTGAAGTTTCGTCAACATAATGTGATATATGAAAGCCCCATACGAACTAAAATAAGCATGTGACGCTCTTCGTAAAATATGTTTAAAAGGCAGTTTTGAAATCCAATATGGCGGCTACCATGTGGATGTACAGGTTCTGATCAGTGACGACAACCATCTTTCCCAGCACTCATTTGAACAATGTTAGCTTATATATGTAACGTTTATTGATCTTACTCAAGATTGCAGTTGTAATCAGCACAATAAAACAATATTTTGTTGCCTATATTACTGAAAGTATGAAACTTTTTATTCCCGGGGTCATGGTTTGAACTGAATTCATTTTTACCTTGTAATCGGTGGCTTTTATCCTTACTGCCATCACAACTGAAACTCCACAGTGCTTATTGGACTGATATTATACACATTTTGGTCTCAATTCACTCCACATTGCACTTTAAACAAGTTGCTGTTCCAGGTTCCTAAGCGCGCGCCACAAACACAGTTACGAACAGCAGACGACGAAACTGCAGTTTTATTCCCTAAATTGTTTACTTTACTCGTTATTTAGTTCAACTTTACTTTGTTATTTAAAATTTTTTATTTAATTCATGTATATTATCCCTTTTTTGCAACCAAATTACCCCGAAAAATTACAGATATTTTTAAAGTAGATTCAATCCAATGTTTTCTAACCTTTTCGTAGAGGAACGACTACGGATAAGTGGATTATATATATATTTTTTTGCTTTTTTGTTTTTGCTAGCACTTTTCATTGATTTAAGTCTAAATTAGTATTTTGAATTTCTTTAATAACTGTATGCCAGAAATAAATGTAACCTTTAATGTTTGCATGCTAAGAATGGCAAAATCATCGTTGCCACATTAGTGGAGGCTTCACACACATGCCGATTCATTATTATAAACTGTTTCCATGAATTCTAGTTGTCATAGTAATGCAACGTGCTTTGCACTGTCTCTGAAGCCATAGTAGGTATGCCACTTAGTAGTTGTCAATCAAGTTTTTGTAATCAAGTATTTTTTACAAGCTAGCTATTGAATAAATTTGTATTTTTCGCAATCAAAAATATATGCCCCTCTAATGCTAACTTTCCTCTTTTAATGACTTTCTGGTCATTGCAAATTCGGCCCCATAATTTCTATGGTGCGAAAAACAGACAGAGGGGGGGCCCCAGGGACGAAAACGATTGCGTCGCACTACGGGCGATAAATCCAGGCAGTAAAACATCTTCATATACCCAAAAAGTAAATAATATAGATATATAGGGTAAAACATCACAGCAGGCCAAACAGGCCACCTACAATCAACGCTTGCCACCCTCCGAAAAAGTACATTATAACGCGTCCTGACACCGGAGATGGGCATCAGTCGCGACTTCTTGTTGGTGAGAAACGGAGCTAAAGACCTCTACTCTCCTTTCGAAGTAAGTCTTTTCTCCCAAAGTTAGAAATTAAGGCCAAATTTTAAGATTTAAACAGAGGGTAGTGAAAAGGGTGCTATGGCAGTGGAAATCTCACCAAAACGCTTTAGAAATTTTTACTTACAACTAAAAATGTTTCGAAGATTGACGCCATCTTGATGTTTACCGAGTCGCTTGTGTCAACAAACTTCCCATTTCCTGTGCTAAATCTACACACCACTTGTACCCATAGACGCTGGGGCACTTTCATCACAACAATCGTAAACCAACCTCTTACCAGCACTTATTCAAGGGGACTACGGCATTCTTTGCGGCGTTTTGCGCTCTTCAATCGTTTATCAGTGTTGTCAATTGGTATGTGTTTACCCTCCAAACTAGTATAAGACTTACACAAAACCGGGGCGGGAAATAAGTGAATTAGCGTATCTATTTGTATTATATATACGTACATATTACAGCAATTTTATCATTACTGCATTACCATGACAACTAGAATTCATCGAAACAGTTTGTAAATGCATCGGCGTATGTGTGACGCTCCACTAGATTGGCAACGATGAGTCATTTTTCCTCACGTCGTCTGCTCGTAAGTATACATCCGAAACATTTGTAATTTTTGGGGGTTAATTTGGTTGCAAAAAAGGGATAATAGACATGAATTAAATAAACATTTTGAAGTAAAGTTAAACTAAATATTGAGTAAAGTAAACAAGGGAATAAAGCCTGCATCTCATAATCAGTGTTGTCGTCTGCTGCTCGTAACTGTGTTTGCGGAGTGAGTGCTTAGGAACCAGGAACCACAGCGTGGTTCAAGTGCAATGTGGAGTGAATTAAGACCAAAATGTGTATAATTACAATCAAATAAGCACTGTGGAGTTTCAGTTGTGATGGCAGTAAGGATAAAAACCACCGATTACAAGGTAAGAATGAATTCAGTTCCAACCATAACCCCGGGAATAACAAGTTTCATACTTTCACTAATATAGGCAACAAAATGTTGTTTTATTGTGCTGATTACAACTGCAATCTTGAGTAAGATCAATAAACGTTACATATATACGCTAACATTGTTCAAATGAGTGCTGTGAAGGCTGGGGAAAGATGGTGGCCGTCACTGATGAGAACCTTCCATGCAAAACGTAGCCGCCATATTGGATTTCAAAACTGCCTTGAAAACATATTTTACGGAAGAGCTCACATGCTATTTTTAGTTTCGTATGGGCTTCATATATCACTTATGTTGACGAAACTTCAGTCTTTTAAATGGTATGCTTAGAGTTGCAATTGTATTCTTGTTTCACCAATTAAATATCGAGTGAATAAGACCCGTCCACCGTGATGAGGGTTGGCCTGCCGTGGTGTTCTACCCTATGCACATTACGATTATAACATTTACATGAATAGCTGATAATCTGCATGAATAACTGGTAAACTGTTCTGCAAGAAAGTTGAGTAAAGCAATTAATTACAATAGGTACGAAAGCCAAGATGTCGTGACGTCATAATACAAGACTTAAACAAACTTTCTCATTCCAAAAAAAAAAAAAAAAATAATTACTTAAATTTGAGTCAGATAGTTACTTTTTCAAATAACGAATATTTTTCAAATTAATCATCATAAATAGGGTAAAACATCACAGCAGGTGCCAAACAGGCCACCTACATTCAACGCTTGCCACCCTCCGAAAAATTACATTATAACGCGTCCTGACACCGGAGATGGGCATCAGTCGCGACTTGTTGTTGGTGAGAAACGGAGCTAAAGACCTCTACTCTCCTTTCGAAGTAAGTATTTTCTCCAAAGTTAGAAATTAAGCCAAATTTTAAGATTTAAACAGAGGGTAGTGAAAAGGGTGGCTACGGCAGTGGAAATCTCACCAAAACGCTTTAGAAATTTTTACTTACAACTAAAAATGTTTCAAGATTGACGCCATCTTGATGTTTACCGAGTCGCTTGTGTCAACAAACTTCCCATTTCCTGTGCTAAATCTGCACACCACTTGTACCCATAGACACTGGGGCACTTTCATCACAACAATCGTAAACCAACCTCTTACCAGCACTTATTCAAGGGGACTACGGCATTCTTTGCGGCGTTTTGTGCTCTTCAATTGTTTATCAGTGTTGTCAATTGGTATGTGTTTACCCGTCCAAACTAGTATAAGGACTTACACAAAACCGGGGAAATAGGGTAGATCATCACAGCAGGCCAAGCAGGCCACCTACCATCAATGCAAGCCACCCTCCGAAAAAGTACATTATAACGCGTCCTGACACCCGAGATGGGCATCAGTCGCGACTTGTTGTTGGTGAGAAACGGAGCTAAAGACCTCTAACCCTTCCTTTCGAAGTAAGTATTTTCTCCAAAGTTAGAAATTAAGGCCAAATTTTAAGATTTAAACGAGGGTACTGAAAACGGTCCTCAAACGTAGTGCAAATCTCACCAAAACGCGTCAATCATTTTTTCCTTACAACTCGAGGTATTTAGAAGATTGACGCCATCTCGATGTTTACGGAGTAGCTTGTGCAATAAACTAACCATTTCCTGTGATAAATCCGCACACCACTTGTACCCACAGACGCTGGAGCACTTTTATCACAACAATCGAAACACGATTTCTCATCAACAACAAGCCAGGCGTTAAACGCTGTTGGGGTAGAAGATGACGAGAAGCGTGCTCTTGGCTAATTTTTAAATAAGTAGTAAAACATCAATATTTTAAATATTTATGATGATAATTATTTGAAAATATTCGTTATTGAAAAAGTAACTCAACTCTGACTCAAATTTAAGTAATTATTTTTCTGAATTAGAACGTTCTTTCAAGTTCTGTATTATGACGTCACGACATCTTGACTTTCGTACCTATTTGTAAATAATTGCTATACTCAACTGTCATTGCAGAACAGTTTACCAGTTATTCATGCAGATTGTTATTAGCTATACCTGTAATTGTTATAATCGTAATGCGCATATATATCTTTATTATTTACTTTTTGGATATATGAAGATGTTTTACTGCTGGATTATCGCCGTAGTGTGACGCAATCGTTTTCGTCCATGGGCCTCTGTCTGTTTTCGCACCATAAGAAATTATGGGGCCGAATTTGCAATGACCAGAAAGTCGTTAAAGAGGAAAGTTAGCATTGAGGGGCATATGTTTTGACTGAGAAAAATACAAATTTATTCAATAGCTAGCTTGTAAAAAAATACTTGGTTATAAAAACTTGATTGACAACTAAGCAGCATGTCTACTATGGGTTTCAGAGACAGTGCAAGCAGGAGGGTTTTTGGGCAATACCTATTTCTGTAAACGAACACTCTTAACAGAACGAGTATTTTGCTATAGTGCATTACACCCAGTGCCGTAATTTATAAGGGTATCGTGAATCACTAATCGTAAAGAATAACGACACTTGTCCTTGTACCAAGAGACAAAAAAACATCCATTATGCAGAAATGGATACGAACACGCGTATAAAGCTCCACCTACCCTCTCCCCAACACCCCCCCCCCCCCCTCCCCCCCCCCTCACCGCCATCCCTTTTCTTCTTCGTTCCTCCGCCTTCCTTTCTCTCTCTCTCTCTCTCTCTCTCTCTCTCTCTCTCTCTCTCTCTCTCTGTTGCCATTCGGTATGTTTTGACCCTCCAAACTGGGTATAAGACTACACACAAAACGTTGAATGGTGAAATTAGGCTATGTATTGGAAGTAATATACATAAATATTAAAGCAATTTTATCATTATTGCATTACTATGACAACTAGAATTCATGGAAACAGTTTATAACCTGTTAAGCGTCACCCACGTAATAATACGTTTACCGCGATCTACTCGGTAGCGCCTTCAACGGGATGATTACGTTCAAGACTTTAACTGTGCTTGTCAAGCCGTCAGCCCCGTAAAAATACGTTTACTCCCGTATAGAAAGTGTAGGAACATCATTTGGTAACACTCTCAGCACATGGGAAACTTATTTCCAGCCTGGCAACTCTTTCCTGGTGGTCGCTTATGCTAGAAAACTGCCTGTCCCTGTTGGTTTTCTTTCAATACGCTTCGGGCGTTTATCGAGAAAAAAGTTGGATTTCGCGTCTTTCACAATGAATGTCCCAAAGAGGAGGCATATTTCTTTAGGTGAGATCAATCAAATACTAGATGAGGAGTGTGATATTGATAACCTATTTGATG
The DNA here is from genome assembly GCF_015104395.2 of Macrobrachium nipponense. Taxonomy (NCBI): domain Eukaryota; kingdom Metazoa; phylum Arthropoda; class Malacostraca; order Decapoda; family Palaemonidae; genus Macrobrachium; species Macrobrachium nipponense. Next base: position 44,510,489 of record NC_087215.1, on the reverse strand, counting down.
ATGAGAGCTCTAGTTCTGAAATCCTCCAGTGATGATACAAACTTTTCTTCAATTGCGGGGAGTGAAGATGGACTTTTCTTTGCCGAGTGACTGGACTCAGAGAGAAGAGAGAGAGAGAGAGAGAGAGAGAGAGAGATGAGAGGAGAGAGAGAGAGAGAGAGAGAGAGAGAGAGAGAGAGAGAATTTCCTACAGTTAATTACAGTATGAATAACAAGTATAAAAATCAATATTAACTTTGAAAAAAACTATCATCATGCTATGATCGCTGATTACAAAAAAAGCGTGACGGTACGTTAGCAGCGAGCTCATCAGGGGCGGACGCTTAACAGGATAATGGAACGGCGTATGTGTGAAGCCTCCACTAATGTGGCAACGATGATTTTGCCATTCTTAGCATGCAAACATTAAAGCATGCAAACATTAAAGGTTACATTTATTTCTGGCATACGACTATTTAAGAAATTCAAAATACTAATAAAGACTGAAATCAATGAAAAGTGCTAGCAAAAACAAAAAAGCAAAAAAAAAAAAAAACGTAGTCGTTCCTCTATGCATTTTCCGGTATTCTTTCCTAGTTTTCGGCAGCCATGTACGAAAACGTTAGAAACATTTGATTTTATCTACGTTAGAAATATCTGTAATTTTTCGGGGTAATTTGGTTGCAAAAAAGGGATAATATACATGAATTAAATCAAAAATTTTAAATAACAATGTAAATTTAAACTAAATAACGAGTAAAGTAAACAGTTTAGGGAATAAAAACTTTGCAGTTTCGTCGTCTGTCGTCGTCTGCTGTTTGTAATGTTTTATGGCGCGCGCTTAGAAACCAGGAACAGCAACGGGTTTAAAGTGCAATGTGGAGTGAACTGAGACCAAAATGTGTATAATAACAATCAAATAAGCACTGTGGAGTTTCAGTTGTGATGGCAGTAAGGATAAAAACCGCCGATTACAAGGTAAGAATGAATTCAGTTCCAACCATAACCCCGGGAATAACAAGTTTCATACTTTCACTAATATAGGCAACAAAATGTTGTTTTATTGTGCTGATTACAACTGCAATCTTGAGTAAGATCAATAAACGTTACATACATACGCTAACATTGTTCAAATGAGTGCTGGGAAGGCTGGGGAAAGATGGTGGCCGTCACTGATGAGAACCGTCCATGAAAAACGTAGCCGCCATATTGGATTTAAAAACTGCCTTGAAAACATATTTTACGAAGAGCTCACATGCTTATTTTAGTTCGTATGGGGCTTTCATATATCACAATATGTTGACGAAACTTCAGTCTTTTAAATGGTATGCTTAGAGTTGCAATTGTATTCATGTTTCACCAATTAAACATCGAGTGAATAAGACCCGTCTACCGTGATGAGGGTTGGCCTGTTGTGATGTTTCCCCCTAAGTGAAATTAGCGTATCTATTTGTATTATATATACGTACATATTACAGCAATTTTATCATTACTGCATTACTATGACAACTAGAATTCATCGAAACAGTTTGTAAATGCATCGGCGTATGTGTGACGCTCCACTAGATTGGCAACGATGAGTCATTTTTCCTCACGTCGTCTGCTCGTAAGTATACATCCGAAACATTTGTAATTTTTGGGGGTTAATTTGGTTGCAAAAAAGGGATAATAGACATGATTTAAATAAACATTTTGAAGTAAAGTTAAACTAAATATTGAGTAAAGTAAACAATTAAGGGAATAAAGCTTTGCATCTCATAATCAGTGTTGTCGTCTGCTGCTCGTAACTGTGTTTGCGGAGTGAGTGCTTAGGAACCAGGAACCACAGCGTGGTTCAAGTGCACTGTGGAGTGAATTAAGACCAAAATGTGTATAATTACAATCAAATAAGCACTGTGGAGTTTCAGTTGTGATGGCAGTAAGGATAAAAACCACCGATTACAAGGTAAGAATGAATTCAGTTCCAACCATAACCCCGGGAATAACAAGTTTCATACTTTCACTAATATAGGCAACAAATGTTGTTTTATTGTGCTGATTACAACTGCAAATCTTGAGTAAGATCAATAAACGTTTACATATATACGCTAACATTGTTCAAATGAGTGCTGGGAAGGCTGGGGAAAGATGGTGGCCGTCACTGATGAGAACCTTCCATGCAAAATGTAGCCGCCATATTGGATTTCAAAACTGCCTTGAAAACATATTTTACGAAGAGCTCGCATGCTTATTTTAGTTCGTATGGGGCTTTCATATATCACATTATGTTGACGAAACTTCAGTCTTTTAAATGGTATGCTTAGAGTTGCAATTGTATTCTTGTTTCACCAAATAAATATCGAGTGAATAAGACCCGTCCACCGTGATGAGGGTTGGCCTGCCGTGATGTTCTACCCTATGTAAAATATTGATGTTTTAATATTTAGGCTATTTAAAAAATTATCGAAGTGCACGCTTCGTCGTTGTCTTCTACCAAAACAGTTGTTTACTAACAAACAAGCTGGTAAGTTTCCGTGTTCCGATTGTTGTAATGAAAGTGCCCCAGCATCTGTGGGTGCAAGTGGTGAGCGTTGTGGATTTATCACAGGAAATGGGAAGTTTATTGACACAAGCGACTCCGTAAACATCGAGATGGCGTCAATCTTCTAAATATTTAAGAGTTGTAAGTAAAAATGTTCAACGTGTTTTGGTGAGATTTGGACTGCTGTGTACATCCTTTTCACTACCCTCTGTTTAAATCTTAAAATTTGGCCTCAATTTCTAACTTTGGAGAAAATAATGACTTTGAAAGGAGAGTAGAGGTCTTTAGCTCAGTTTCTCACCAACAAGTCGCGACTGATGCCCATCTCCGGTGTCAGGGTGTGTTAAAAGTACTTTTTCTGGAGGGTGGGTCAACGAGTGGACAAGACTGGCCCATATAGTCCACTCGGTTGTTTACCCTAATTGAAGAAAGGGAGAGTGGAGTCACACACACACATTCTGCGGGAGGAGCCTAGGTTACCTGCGTTAGCTACTAACTATCCTGACACTGGCTTACGTACTAAACTAGCAAGCTACTCGGTAGCTACTACATGGCTTGGCCTCGTAGGTATAGCCTAGGTACCTAGGTAGTAGGTTAGGCTAGCCCTATGGAGCGAACCATGCAGCAGCAAAACGATTACCTTTAAGAGGAGGTTCGGAGCCATTCTTAGCAGAAGGCAACTGACATCGTGCAGGAAGTGCCTTCTTGTCCATGGCTGCCGCCGAGGTATTTTCCATACACCGAAGAGGTGATGTAGATGGTTGAAGTGACGGAGAAGACTCCGATGTTACCAACCGCACCAGACATGTTGACCAGTTTAGCAAGCCATTATGTTACGAACAGATTCAAAATAAGTCTGTATTCTCTGGATGAACACAGTCTACAGAAGTTGAAGAAAGAAGTACGACGAGAAAAACTTGCTCAAGTCTTGGGAGTGACTGACTCCCAAGAAATTGTGATTTTCGCCTTCCTCTCGGCCTGCGTTCGTCGCAATATGGCGACGAGATGATGACTTTGTTGTAGTGGTGTATCAAAACAACACTTGCAATACTAGTCTTTCTTATTCGTTGTTTTATGGAAGGTGTTTATTTTTAAATATTTAGGAATTTTATTCTATTTCATTCCAATGGTATGTTTTATTTTGATATAAAATAATGTTTGGATATATTTACCACCTATGCCGCTTAGTCTATGACGTCATATAGTAAGTTCTCCAGGTATGAAAGTTTTTGTTTTTCTTTCACATGAACGCCAAAAGAAACAAAAGTGTTTGATAGAAACATGGAAAATGATGAGGGGAAAATTAAATCTATAATACGATACAAACCGAAGAACCATACTATATGTATTTTTTCAGATTTTGAGAATGGTAAATCCATACTTTGCAAACTGCTTTGACAATTAATTCTTGTATGATTTTGATCCGGCTGGATACGAATTAATTAAGAGCATTTGTATAAAATACGATTATGGGAGCAGTCACCCGTGAGCACCACACATTTAATGATGAAGATTATAATTCCAGAAGCATGACAGAAATTGCTTATTTTTGACATTTCTGGTAGTTACATAATATTACAACAAGCAAGGTGATTATCTTTCAGAAAATAGTATGATTAGTCTGAAATGAATTCCATGCATACTGCTGTGAAATTATATGAATGCCTAGTTATTTGCTAAACATAATTATTAAATGAATTATTTTATGCAATATGATGCAATATGTACACTCGGCAAGGAAAGTCAGGATACAGTTTTCATTAGCTTTCGTTCATCGAATTTCCCATTTGTTTTTGCTGAAAAGACATAATCTCGTTAAATTTACTCTAGAATATGTAAATACATTGCAAATTAAATCATATAAGTTAAAACTGTGGAGCAAAACCGTTCAGATACTTAAAAACACGATATATGTCCGAAGTAATTGGAATTTCTCAGATGGATTCGTTCATAGAGATCTGGTAGATAGAATGTGAATTTCTGATTGTAGTACTAAGTATCATGAGGACAATATTTACTCATTTTCCTTCATGAACGGGAATATTATTGCATCATCGTTAGTGGTGAATGTAATTATTTTAGTTTCTACAAATTTATGTTTGTATTCCAAAGCATTTGAAGTTAGCTGACATTAATGGCAGTCAATGTTGCGACGCCCAAAGTAGGTTGAGCAAATCTAGTTGCATCCACAGGAGCGTTTTCTATGATGTGAGGAGGAGCCCTAGAACTTCGAGCGGGAAAGTGCAAGTCACTGTATTGTTCCTCAAGATTTCCATAAGTGCTGCCCAAATTTTAAGAAATTTTCTCTCATTTTTTAAGATCCATCTTCAATTACGCATGAATTTTACGTCAGTTTAGTGTCAAACATTAATTATAAGTAAGGTTTCACAGTCGGCTTTAAAAAAGAATGGTGGCTATTCTACCCTGAACTGACGTTACCAAACCAACATCTACGAATAATATAGAGCCTGTTTTACATTCAAGTATAAATGATTATAGGACTTCTACAAAGTCTTTATGGTGGAAAGTTATGGAAATCTAGAAAGCAACAAACGCTATGATTTTGACGCTATGCCTCCTTTCTAGAGTTGCCAGGTGTGGCATTATTGAACAATATATGTCCAAAGATTTAAAAAAACTGTATCCTGACTTTCCTTGCCTAGTGTACATATTTAAGTCGTTCAAATGTGTTCCACCGCATCATGATAAAGTGCTAAGGAATACTTTTTATTTCCTCATGACATCCAGATAATTTAAATACATTTCCTAAGTAAGGTGTTTTCATCGCTTTCTTATTATAGTTTCCAAAAGAAGTATTTTATGGGCCTTTTGTTTTTTTTCAGTTTTATGATCTAGGAATGACATATATCATAGTCACATTTCGAACATAAGTCACTGTCATTCAGGAACAATGAAAAAAATCCTTGCCCAATCCATTTGGAAACTGGTAGCTTTTCACGAACTGATTTCTCTTTTTCCAAACCAGGATAACAAATAATTCGAGATGGGCTTAATGAATATCCATCTTTATCAGCTTCTGCAGAGTGGTTACACGATGATATTGTGGAATTCTCTTCGGAAATTGCTTCAGCGTTCTTAATCTTAAAAAACGAGAATCATGTTCAGACTCATTTTTTTATTCATAATAATTTACAACGAATTTTATGTTATTATCAGGTAGCTAAATTTTGGTCTGTCATGTCATCCAAATATTTCTTACTCCGTGTTTTCTTCTGGTCTGAGTCTGGTTACAGGACATTTTTGACTGGTCTTGAGGTATTCCAAAAATTAGGCGAGTATGGCTGACTTTTTATCGCTATAACCTTTTCCTGCGAAACCTTCGGTCCCTATGGTACGTACCTGACGAAAAGAGCGTATATAGATGTTGGCGACGGGACGATTATGTCGCAGGAAACTAACCCTCGACGGAACCGACATTCAGTAATTGTTTAAAGAAAGTCAATGGTCTCATTTAAAGATTGATCCTTCCGTATGTTAATCCCTCCCGGCCACTTGCTCACAATGGCATTCAGTTCTACAAAACTGAACATTTTCGACAGGAAAAGGTACATCATAATCGAAGTTACCCTACAGCTCTCTTGATGTAGGTACCTAAAGTCATTTCACTTTATTTCAATCTATTTGGGTAAAGGCAAAATGAATTCGATATAGGCAGGTTGTATTTTGCTTAATACTACACACACACACACACACACACACACACACACACACACACACACATATATATATATATATATATATATATGTATATATATATATATATATATATATATATATATAGATATATTACACACATAACACACATATGGTTATAATAATTTCAACACGTTATTCGTTTATCACACATTACCACAGAAAAAAACGGGTGTAGGTCCTGACTGGTTTCAACTTTATTTCCAAGTCATTGACGAAATCACAGTACGTATATATACTACAGACAATACTGACGACCATATACAATCGTTTGAGACTGCAGACCCACCAATGAAAAGTGTCAAAGGATTGGCCTCAAAACTCATTAGGGTTATTAGTAGAAATCAAAGTATACTCTGAAGGGACAATACCAGCAAAGTATAAACCCACACCTGACAGATGTTAGGGGTTGGGAAAAAAAAAAAGATAGTACCAATGTCCACGTATAGTGTTTACAAAAAAAGAGTATCCTTTTTTCCATACATCTCTGCTGCCTTCCAAAAAGTTGAAACATTTTACAAATTTCTTTTGAAATGATAAGATAAAGTTTGTAGGTACATGCCTTGACTGATATTCATATATTGGCCATAACCTTCTTTTATAAAACTAAATTCAATGATATTCCTTTCTGGTGCATTTTTCGAATATGCTATCTTTTTTATCCTCTCCCAATATCAGCTTGAGTGTTCTCGCTAAGATGTAAAAAAATTCCACTGTACTCATTTGCATATCTGACACATTTTTTATGATATTGTATTCTCTTTTCCAGTCCTTTACCCATTTGACCAATATATATATAAAAGTTGCCACAAGACTTACATGGAATTTATTTGTAACGTTTCATTATTTTGTTCTTGAATGCGACATTAACACCAAAATTCTTAAGACGATGTGGAATTGCTCTCATATGGTAATACAAGTATATTTCTTGTGTTGTAAGGTTCTGTTTTGTTTTGATTCAGTTTCTTTGCCGCTTCTAATGCATTGTCAAATACAATGTCAGGATATTTCAATTTCTTGCCAGTCCATGAACTGAGGGTCGAAAACTTGGACTTAGCTGCACGCACCCACCCTCTAACATTTATTTATTTAACTTTTTTTATCTTACATAGTAGAAAAAAGTATTCAAATAAGAATCTACCTGTTTCAGGCTTGGCAAGTCGTCCATTTGCAATGGAAACGGTGCCACCTATATTTTGAAAATGTATCCACACAGAATGTTTTGCTCCTCAGTGAAGAGCGATTGAGATAAGTTCTTCAAATAGTGATAACATAAGAATTTTTATATGATGTTGCTAAGGGATAATTGGGCTATTATGTAAAGTTCATAATTTTACTTTATATCTATTACAATGAGTTATTTAGGCGAGTTACTTATGTTAACCATGGTAGGCTACACAGAAAAATTTCACTTATTTTTCTACGATGAGTTGTATTTTAGCACAATATATGAATTCATTCGTATTTTATTTAGTTCATCAAAACGTTATTACTTTGTCATTTTTTTTAGCATATTCAATGACAAATGCCAAAAGAATATTTTACGTGAAACAATTGTTACCAGAGAAATAAAAATAATAACATTTCATTCAATCCCATGATTTTCTGTGTAACAAATTAATTAGTAATTATGTATATAAATGAAGCTATCACATGAACGAATGTTTCTTTTCCACTGTCTACGGGCAGTTTATTATTCATGTTAGTTATTATCACTTTCACTTTCACTATCTGTAAGACCCGAAGTGTTTTTATTTACACAACGTTCATGGGAGACACAAGCATCTGTGCAAGGCAAACTGAAAGCAAAACATGAGTATCGTCTTGTGTCACAACTGCCTTTACATCTACAGGTTACTGAATGCATTATGGAAAAAGGTCCAGGTAGTTTATCAATCCAGTGAATAACCAGATGACTATCAGACATTTTCCAACCCTGACCAATGGGAATAGGAATTTTGGTATAAGGTTCTAAAGCACACTTCCATATTCCTGTCACACAGTTTGCTCTGCTTAGATGTTTTTCAAAAGCATCTTTCATGGGCGGTCGTTGGTGAGACTGTAGCTGTTCAGCTCTGCAAAACAAATGGTATCTTACCTCATTCACATCCGATCCTCATCTCCCACATAATGCACATACTAATCGCTCAGCTTCTTTGGAGAGTTGATGACTTATTTCAAAGCTTGTCCCTAGTAACTGCATTGCCATACTTAGATGGGTATCATCTGCTATTAGTGGCACTGCCTTTTCTCTCTCTCCTCCAGAGTAAGCACTAACAGAGTTTTACATAATTCTTTTCCTAGATTTTCAACTATCTCGAGATATTGATAAGAATCACATTAGAGCGCGTACCAGCCTGAATTATTAGTTTTGATGATATCTCTGACTGCAAGTAATATGCTAACACTTTAACATCAACACCAGAGGATTTAATGACCATGGTTTGATAACCCTCTGGGGCTGCATGATTTGCATATGTAGGAACATACGAGTATCAGTCTCTTCCTGGTTGGTGTTGGTTTCAGAAACATCTTGTGATTCCATTTTGCCATTTGCAGATACAAATTTCCTGCATTTCTCACTGTGTTACATAAAGCGTAGTTTTCCAAAAGATTGAAGCAGTCTTTCTCTGTCCACTCATTGACAAGAAATTCCATGAACGCCATCTTGTTCTTGCCATGTCTAAGAAATTTTTTCCATTGCCTTAAACACTTTTGTGATCTATGCGTGATGGTTACCATTAATTTTCCTCCCTTCTCTCTGTTAGCTCTCTCTATATTTTTTACTAAGTGTTCAGGATAAGCATCTGCAACCAAATCAACTCTTGGTGCTTGCTTACTTATATTCAAAACTGATTTGAGAATTTTATTGGCCAGTTCTGAAAAGGTATGTGGAATAAGTGCAATTGCTTGTAGCAATGCTATTGCATCTATAACGAAAACTGAGTCATCTGATATGCTGTCCAATAAGCTAGTACTGTTTTCCAGGTGAAAATGTAGATTTGATTTTGCTGTCTTAACCAGAGCATTATTCGTTGTGGCTAGAGACCATGTGGTATTCTTGTTTAAGAACTTCTCTCATGTCTAACTAACGTGACTGAGCATGACTAAAAGTCTGGCAAAAAGATTCCTATCAGCATCTTTAGTTTGGCTTCTTGCAACTGCCATGTGATTTGTCGTGAATGTTTCAAGGTTCAATTTTGGCAATGGCTCGAATTAAGAAGACAGTTTCATCCATCAGGAGGCTTTGAGTGGTGAATGTATGAAAAGCCTCATTTCCTTTATCTTTGGCTTTTTGCAGGTCTCTTTGAATATCTTCTGAGACAGTTGTCCTAGACCATAAATTGAACAAGTATCAGATGGGCATCATGGATTTCCCCAATTGTCAAGTACAACCTTAACTTTTGTAACATCATCTACATCTTGAATAATCCTTGATTCACTTTCCTCCTTGACAATAACTAACTGAAGACTGTCTTGGAATATTCTCTGTCAGAAGTACAGAATTGAAAGGGGTCCATCAGGAATCTTCTGTTTTTCATCACTGTTAATATCAAACAGGGAATCCTTTAGGGGGAAGGCTTGAAGGAAACCAGGCAAAATCTTTCATGATAGCTGGTAAATGAACTTCATTAGATAAACTTGTATCAAGTTGATTGATTTCGATACACATCTGAGAAGGTCCTCTGCGCTTTAACAAATGGTAGGGTTTTAACTCTATGCACATATTCCAGAGAGCGTTTCTTTGAATATTTGCTAATATTTTCTTGTTTGGTGTTTCTTGGAAGTGCACAACTGTCAGTACGGCGTTGAATAACTATTCCATTCGTACTATGTGTCGTACTGTTACCTGATAATGTATCTTCTAAAAAGTCACTGTTGTCCCAGCAAAATGTAGTGAATAGCCCTGGTTTACAGGCACTTGGAATAAAGATGCCATCTCCTTTTTTGTAATTTTCTCTCTCTGCAATGGCAGTCTCCATTTCTTCAACCTGGCTGTATGAACAATGGCCACACCTCTTTAATATGGTAACAACTTCTGCGCTTCCGGTCAGGCTCTTAATCGTTAATGGGAAACTAACATGTTGAGGTGTTTTTACCCGCCCATGGCTGACTGCATGAATCAAGTCTTTCCCTATTGAGAGCACTTTTCGATTGATGGTTTCTGAAGTCTTAATCCTAAGTGTTTAATTCTTCTGTTGGAGTCTCTGTTGAAAAAATGTACACTAAAAAGTTGTAAAGTTCCACAGGCATTGGAATATTTTCCTCTATTAGATCACCAGCACAGGGTGGCCAAGGTAAAGTGGATTTTACCTCCTTCAAGGACTTCTGCAGATATTCAACTGTGTGATATAGCATATTAGATATATTTTGTACAGGGTTTTCTCGTTGCTCCTGTGGTGCCTCATAATCATCTTTTGAAGAGCTTGGTGCAAAAGAGGCTTCAATAATTTGCCCTTTAGGCATTTGATCATAGTATATCAACTCTGCTTGACTCCTGTGAAATGTCGTCCTTACAAATACTTCCCCCCTCCAAGACATTGAGTAGGTAATAATCATTGGATGATGATCAGCAGTATCTTGTTGGGGGCTGGAGGAGTCCGCGGGTGTGTGATGCCGTCTGTTGGGGGATATCCTCAGGCTCCTAGGCTCCTTGTCTTCTGGTGAGTCAGACAGCAGGATGCTGCCCCCGGTGGTGGACCTGTGGGGTTCAACTGCTGTACTTGGGCGACCTCGGTGACGTCTGGGGCTGCTGGTGAGCTCCAGTGGGGTTTCGTTCTGAGGTGGGGTCCTGCGGAAGCTTTCTGTGGGGACGTCTTCATCGGGAATGAAAGCGGGCTTCAGCTGGTCTATTGAGACCCAGTCCTTGCAGCCGTTGATTGAGACAAAGAATGCCTTCTCTGCTCAGTGGATGACTCGATGCGGTCCTCAGTAGGGTCTTGTTATGGGCGGGCAAGTGGTGTCGTTCCTTATGAAGATGTATTTGCAGGAGTCCAGGGCTCTCAGTCGAAACTGCTTCTTTCTGTCAGAGAAGGTCGCCTAGCAAGGGATGAATATCTGGGCGGCTGTGTAGAGTCTTGATAGGGAGATGTTGAAGTCGTCGTTGTCTGCTGGGAAAAATTCTCCTGGCACTGTCAGAGTCTCCCTGTAGACCTTCTCCAACGGTGAGAGGTCGCTGTTGGCTCTTGGGGCTATGCAGAAGCCGAGGAGAACCAACAGTAATTGTGCCTTCCAGTCGGGGCCTGTGCAGCGTGCCATCAGGGAGGCCTTGAGTGAGTGGTGGGTTCTCTCCACCATGCCTTTTGCTGCGGGGTTGAAGGCTGTGGTAGTGTGTTTTGTCCCCATCAGGCATGCCAGGGTGGTCCAGAGTCCCGAGGTGAAGGCAGTTCCCCAGTCAGTCGTGATGTTGTCTGGCACTCCAAAGAGGCTGATCCAACTGGATAGGAGGGCTTCGGTGCTGGCATCTGTGGTGGCTTCTGACATCAGGGTGGCCTCTGGCCACCTGGTGGACTGGTCAATCACCATCAGGAGGTATCTGGCACTGTCAAATGGGGGGAGGGGGCCGATGACGTCCACATGTATGTGCCCGAATCTCCGCCTGGGTTGAGGGAAGGTGTCTAATCCCGATTCGGTGTGCCTTTCTGTCTTGCTGCTTTGTCATGTGGTGCAGTTCCAGGTCCATTCCCGGGAGGCATATTTCCCAAGTCTGGAAGAGTATAGGGATAGGGAGACAATTAGGATCAATCAAAACATGTGGAGCGGATCTAAGGCATCACAAGCCACACCTTTTAGCTCCTCAGTCGCATATCCATTACTGCCAGCATGAGAAAAATAATTAATAAATAAAAACATTCAGGACTAATTAATTATTTGTTAATTTATTTATTTTAATGTCCTTCATAACCATTTTACAAATATTGGTCCAAATGGTACAATCCCAGACTAAGATTTGTTTTTTATTAGTGATTTGTATAATTGCTGATTCCAGTAAATTTCTTAAAACATAATCATTAGATCTAGCAATTATAGAGCTATCGCCCCAATTTATACAGTGAGATTTTTTGCTCATATGGATAAATAGTGCATTTGAAGTCTGGGCTGTTCTAACTGAATACATATGCTGCTTAATTTGTACATCTAAATCTTTGCTTGATTGACTGACATACAAAGACGGGCAATCCTTACAAGGAATTTTGTAAATTATGTCGTTATTTGTTACCGGATTATTCTTAATTAGCATACCTTTAATGGTATTGTTTTAAGAGAACACAACATTAACATTAAAAGATTTAAATATTGATTCTATGGTTTCAAATCTAGGAAAGTAAGGCAAAGCTAAATACATTTTTAAGGGTTTCTTTTCCATTATTAACAACACTGAAACTTTTTGTGAGCTTTTTGATAACATAAATCAATTATATGAGGTGGGTAACAGTGATTGATCATTTCTGATCTTTTTTATGTATTCTATTTCTTGGTCAAGATATTGTGGACTCAAAATCCGCAAAGCACATAAGAACAGGGGATCTACATGGTTAGCTGGCCTCCTTTCCCCTTTCTTAGGCACTTTTTCTCCCAGTCACAAACATTCAGAAGATTTTTGTCACAAATTCAGAGAAGCACAAATACCACTACACAACATAAAAAACTTTTAAGCCTTGATGTAGATTCCCTTTTCACAAAAGTACCAGTACAGAACGTTCTACAGTTTTTGAGGGGAAAACTAGCCCCCTATTCAGACCATTTCCCATTGGCACTTGACAAAATAATAAAGTTAGTTGAATTATCTGTATTGAATAATATATTTTCATTCGGGGAGTCATTCTATAAACAAAAATTCAGGTGTAGCATGGGTAGTCCTTTAAGTCATGTTCTAGCCATTCTATACATGGAATACTTTGAAACTATAGTAATAAATGCAATAACACTCAAAAACATGCTGTGGATGAGATATGTAGATGATATTCTAGCAGTTTGGGATAAAAGATGGGGCAATTTCAATGAATTCCTTTAAAAATTAAATGCATTAGTGACCAGCATCAAATTTAAAGCTGAATGGGAAGCAGTCAACAAAATTCCTTTTCTTGATGTTCTAATAACTAGAGACACGACAGAATACAAATTTACCATAAACAGAAAACCAACGTTCTCACTTTAATACATTTTCTACTTTAGCTATCATGAAATTCCTATCAAGATAGGTGTGGCCAGCAACCCATTCTTAAGAGCTATACGAATTTGTTTGCCAGGTTTCATGGAAAAGGAATTTTAATTCATTCGTAAGCAGCTTTCATCTTTAAGGTATCCTGACCATATAATTGAGAAGGCGACTCATAAAGCAAACGTAATTTTCTACCGACCCCCTCAAGACAAGACCAGAGAGACACCCAAAAATAAATTCAAAATTCCACACCTGGACAGGATTAAAACGGTGTCCCAGACTCTTGGAAAATCTAGCCCTCTTGCTTTTACCTACCCAAATACCTTAACCAAATCCCTGATTAATGTCCAACAAAAGACAAGCCCCAGGGACTCAGGAGTATACGAAATCCCATGCCTAGACTGTGAGCAATCTTACATCGGTTTTACAGGAAAATCACTTCCCCAGAGATTAATACAACATGAATGGTCAGTTAGGTATGGACAACAGAGCTCTGCTATTTTTAACCATATAAATAACCATAACCACATAATAAAATGGAATTTGTCACTTATAATTCATAGCAGCAACTGTCAATACAAAAGCCAGATGATAGAAGCAGACTTGATTAAACAAAGACAAGCAATGAACATCTCAAAGGGCGCCTGGGATTCAGATGTCATAGATAAAATCTTTCTTCAACCAACGCTTAAGAGGATTAAAGAGGAATTATCAATGGGGGTGACCTAAAAACTGCTTACATATGGATGGATCTCTTGGTATAAATACTGCCTTTTCTGTAACTTTTCACATTCTTTACCTACCTGAAGAGAGAGACAGTAGTTAGTCTCTGAACTATCTTTCTATACTTATCGTTTTTATGGACTCCTTTTATTAGATGGAATTCTGTTGTAAAAGAAAATTTTACCAGTCATATATATGAATACTTGGGGGGAAGTGGCCAAAGATCTGGGTCTGGACACCATTAATACTTGTTAACCCAAAGTGCCAAGCATCTGGTTACTACACTTACCATTTGTGCTTGTTAGAGCAAGAGACTCTTTTATTCCTGGGTCTGGGACACCTTTTACACTTGGGGCACAGTTTGATCAAGTACTTGGCTATTGATTACCTCACTACAGCCAGACACCTGACCCTTCATCACAAATACTAAACGACTAAATACTCTAAAGGTAACAGTGATCCCTTGTAGAACTTAACAATCAAGAAAGCAATGCGACGAAGTTCATTAAAATAGATGTAAGGTAATCTTAATTTAAGGGCATCTCCTTCAACAATTTCAAATCTAAGTATGTCCCTGGTTCCGATTCAGCACAATTTCCACTCTATATTTCTACCTAAAATAAAAATAAAATATACTACTGGCGGTATAATAAAATGCTCATATAAATCTTAAATACAGAAATTTATTTCTAAATTCAAAAATTATAAGTGAAATTCACAATCTCAGGGAAATTTGTTATTACTTGAAAACAAAAGTTTAATTAATTCTTGAAATAATTATTAAACAAAATTAAATCAAAGCTTATCAAGAAAATTAATTAATTCAAATCATAAAGCGATAATTGAATCTGAAAAGAAACTTAACTGAATACAGATTAATTCACAAGTATTAGATTAACACAATTATACAATCTAAATTTATTCTAACTAATTAAACAAAATGAAGAGAATGCAAAAACACAATATATGATATGAAAAGCAGTAAAAGCCCTGACAGTACAAACATTAAGCATATAAAATGGACATGTCAAAAGAACGAAACAAAAGAAAAATGCATAAAAAATAATAATTTTATCTAAACACTGCAGAATAAAAACCTCGAAGTGCACTTCAAAATACTTGTAAATTACCTTCATACACTGTTGCAACTTCTCACTCAGAAAAAAGACCTATTACAATCTTCAACATCAACACTTTCGTGGGCCCCTTCACAAAAATAGTAGTAATTATAACGCTACGCTCAGATTTCACAAACAACGCATATATTACTAAGAAATTACACAGAGCTAGTAATATCGAGTGACCACTTTATATAAAAACATAAGTTACGTTACGTGCGCTAGCAAGAGAGAGAGAGAGAGAGAGATGCTGCAGTACCTAACACACGCAGCTAAGTATCAAAAAGGAATGAATGTTCTATGGTTGGATATGGCGGGTGAAAGGTCTCCTCATCAAGACGGTTGAGCAATGTGTTCAAGACTTGAACATATTACATCATCTCAGTTATGTTATGGAATTTTCCAATTCACAATTAACTACTTACGAGTTGATAAGTCCTCATTTGGCAAATTGAAAGAGATAAGAGTTAATCTATTAGAGATATTAAATGGTTTCCTAGCAACAGAATCTTTAATTACTGCAAGTAAACATGAAACGATGTCGTTGTAGGGAAGATTCTCGAAGGGCCTGATTCTGTATCTGGGAGGTCCCTAAGCATTTGTTTGCATACGTGGATGAATAGCTCCCCTTTGTTCATCACGGGACCGCTTAGGATGATAAAAAATTAGCTGGCTAAAGCATTCTCAAGTTGTGAATAACAACCTTCTCTTGAGGCTTATACGCTCCTACTCTTTCTCTCTGTCTTACGTACATTTCAAAATTAAATGTTACACTACTTAAACATGTAATCTTGGCTGGTAATTATTCCCACCCAATCTCACATACACATACATGTGATGATCTGCATTCTGAACTCTGTTCAAGTGCAGAAATACATGAAAATGCTTGGTTCAAGTAATTTATTTTCACCTTCTCCTGGCTGTATGCATATGCGATCATCACATGTCTTCAGTGATATGTTGCAGTATGGACCCCATACACCTCTTTGCCTCCTATCGTATTTTTGAACGCTTTTTCCTGCCACCAAAACTTTGTGGATAAGTTTTCTACATCTCTCGTCGAGGTGCAAAAGACGAAAATCAGAAGCAAATTCCTCAGCCGATGTTTGGACGAATGAGTGATCATATTGAAGTCACTCGTGGCCAGACGTTCAGACCTTCTAGCAACAGCTCCTTTGAGGAGCCCTATCCCGGGATAGTCTAGTACTTATCATTTTTAAGTTCGGGTATATTTTTTGGTAAAAGCAAAAACTCACTTGATTTTGAAAGAAGACATCATAAGCTTTAAAAGAAATTAGGGTGTCATTTTTTCTTTACATTCTAAGGGTCTAAAATCCAAGATGGCGTCCAAAATGTCCTCCATTTAGCAATAATGCAATATCTTCGCTAATGCAAGCGATATAATTATAAATAAAGCAACGAAATATAGTTTTTTGGACACAAGGAAACCAATAGAATCTTCAACTTAAGACTCAGGGCAATATTTACGTGTCTAATATCAAGATGGCATCTACAATGGCAACTGTTACTCTAAATTTGAGACCATAATCCATATTATGATATTGGAAATAAATGTACAAGCAAGATATGTTTGATTAAAGAAATGAATTGATCACATGATAAATAACAAATCTACATGACTATAGTGACACCATATCAAGTATTGTTAAGTATAAATTCAGTGTATTGTACACAAATGCAAAAAGTCACATAGTATGTTTGCAGTTTATGCAATGGACATCAATCATCTTCACACTGCTCAGTTGGCTCGTTTTGTTATTGCAAGTGAAAACCCAACATCCACATGCTTCTGTACACGGGATATTGTTTTTTCGACAGCTACACCTTCCTTGACATCCACGTTCGCATCCGCACTTTATCAGGTACAGTATTGTCTCAGGAGCTGGTGGATTCAAGCATTGAATGGGAGAGAAATGACTTGAGCCTCTGTCAAATGTCCAACCAAATGCTGTAGGTGCTGGAAGGCTTGGATGATTTTCATTAGCTTTTCTCCAAATCAGGGCTATGTAATAACCTGTCGTTCTGTCTAATATGCACACAAAATGCTGTGCCAGACAGATGCACTTTGGTTGATGGATTCTGCCCTACTGGTAGTTTTAACTTCATGCAAACCTTGAATAACAACATGCTTACAGAAAAGTTTTAGAAAGCGGGTGGGTCATAATCATCAAATGTTCCATGAAATTTCCATGGAGGTGCAATTGTTGTCTCTTCTCAGGATTTTAGCAGCTTTCAGCAGGATTTTCATGTCTTCTCTCAGGTCTTTTGGATCGACAAGAGCACCAGCTAATAGGGTTTCCTTGGCCTTTGTAGAAAGTACTTGTTCTGGTTTTGTTTTGTCTGGAGGGCTGGTGAAGTGCACATCAGGGATATTGTCCAAAATCAGTTGCTTTAGGTATGGTTTATATCGTGGATGACCGGGTAATGGAAACCCATTTACTTCAGGCAAACTCTCATATGATTTTAGATGTCATTCATATTCAAAACAGATTCTTGAGTTGTGTTAATTTCTGTTTCCACCATGTCGAGTATCTCCAGGTCAGACACTAACTGTGTAAACTGAATATTATCTTTTGGGAGTTGTCTCTTAACCTTTTCTATGTCTCGCTTTGCATGGCCTAAGCACAACAGGTGATACTTCATGTCCTCTGCAACAGCTGTTGATAGATCGGATGATCCAACAACATTGGTCAGTCTGACTTTCAGGTGTTCATTTGTTGTCTGTTGGTCAACTGCCTTGAGCTGGGCTCCCATGTTATCAGTTGACACCCCATGCAACTTGTCTGCTTTGTCTTCTAGGCAAATGACACACATCTTCTTGTTGAAGGTACATGTAGGTCGGGATGCGGGAGTACATATAGACGACAATTTTGATGGTCGTCCTTTTTTCTTCTGTTTTATGTCACCGACTCTGCCCGTTGCTCGTCCCTTCTGATAGCTGCTTTTGCTCGTTCAATGTTTGTTTTATTCAGTGAGATCCTTATAAAAAGCTTTGTGGTAGGAAACACTTCTGTATCAGTTCATTGGCAGACGAACCACTCACTGGATAATTTAGTGCAGAAACCTCTGTTTCCCCATATGAACATCGAACATCAGTTGTTGTAATTTATTATTAGTTTCTCCACTGAAGGGTGAAGCACAAAGTGTGTATAATCTGTTTCTTTGCTGCTCAGCTGACAAATAAAGCAAAGTTCAAAATCGACAGTCTTGGACTTCTTGTTAGGTGAAATCTCTGCCAAATTGATTTGTGTATATATGGACACTAAGGGATATTTTCATTGCTGCAGCTACATACTTCTTCCCTGCCAATACAAAGAAAATGTATCTGAGTATACATATACACCAAATATTTAAACCTTAACCTAATGCGGAAAAATTGTGTTCAGCGACTGCATTTAAACATTTATTTTGGGCCTGCCATATTTAATTCAGGAAAGGTGTCTGTCTGAAACTTCCAAAAACTAAAAGATTAGTTGTCACAGGGAAGTTGTCATCCATCTGGGAATATCTGGATACTGTTTTACAAAGAACAAAGGCTGAAAAAAACGATTGGAACCAGGTTTATATCAATCGTAAAGTCAAATTCTTGCAATGGATTTCAGGGTATTACAATGTAAAAAAATTAAATAAATAATAACACCCTAATTCTTTTTATTAAATTTTATATAATATTCAAACAGTATAGTGCAGGTTTTAGCTTTCAAAAACAAAAAATATTTTATGACAAATGCGCCTATACTAAGATTAGAGAGAAACATATCGATATTTGTAGTCTAAATGTCATTGCATGTTTCAAGAAGCTCACATATGATAAGAACAACTTTTATAATGCATGGCCCTAGAACAGAAAAATGTATTGTATGACTTATATAATAAGATTAAACTTGAATGTAATAAACTACACATAACGTAAGATAGAAAGCTAATTTGTAGGCAATTTATCTACAAATACGTTTATGACATAATTATGTTAGTTCTAATTTTTTTTTTTGCAATTTTAATTTTTCTGTTAACAATAATATTGATTGGTTGGAAATAGGGAATGCCTTCTGTCGACTGGGAAAATAAAGAAACATCCCTATTGACGAAATGAAAATTTGCGAGGGTATGATTTAAGGAATTACTATTTTTTCCAAAGAAATTCTTTGAAACGTACAAGAACATTAAAAATGACAACACTCTCCATGTTAAGAGGGCAGAGAAGTCAAGTGCTTTCGTTATACCTATTGGATAAAAGTGAATATGACAGGTAAATGTACGGGCTGTTAGACGATCATAATCATCACCTATACTCGCCAGAGAAACATACTTAGAAAATGACAATGTTCTGTTGAACAAGAATATGAAGAAACCCCTCTATAACCATAAGGATTTAATACAAAAATCTCTATTGATTTGTTCAGCTTCTTATTTGTATGGTACTAAAAACACACATAGACAAGGTAATCCAGTGAGACCTATTACATGTTCTGCTGGCTCTTTTGTACACACACTGTCATTTTGATAGTTGAAATACTTACACTAGTCATGGGCACTGTCTCGGGATGCCCTCTTTTATAATCGTAAGTTTCGATGTTACCTCTCTCTTAACAAAGGTGCAAGTAGACGACCAGTTGGAGTTTTTAGAAAATGAAAGACAAAACCGTGTTCAGACTGCCACACAAAGCTTTAATTGAACTATGAAATTGTGCATCAACTTGCAAGTTCATTTTCAATGGTAATCATTACGAGCATAAAATTGGTATGGCCATGGCAAATCCTCTTTCCCCAATACTTTGTAATCTATATATGGAGTTTTTCGAAAGAAAATATTAACCTAACTTACTGCCAAATGGTGTGGATGACATCTTTTGTTCATGGCAAGTAAAAAAGAACCTATATTCTATATTACAAGCGGGTCACGAGAAGGAAGAAATGGAGTTGGAATTATAGTAAGTAACAGCTGGAAGAAAAAAAGTGTTAGAAGTATAGAGAGTAAATGATGGGCTTTTAAAAATTCCAATAATAATAGGAGACAAAGTAGTAAATATAATATCAGCATACGCTTCTCAGATGGGATACCAAGAGCAAGAGAAAGAATGATTTAGACAAGAATTTGAGGCTGTCATTAGAACAGTGAAAGGGGAGGAGAAACTAATAATAGGAGGAGATATGAATGACAGGGTGGGAAAGAGAAGAGATGGGCATGAGGAGGTACACAGAGGCCATGGGTTTGGAATTAGAAATGAAGATGAGGATTATAATATATTGGAGATGGTCAGAGTTTTGAATTGGTATGTATGATCGTATGGCTTCAGAAGTTGGATAAGTACTTGATAACTTATGAAAGTGGAGGAGTGCAAAGCCAAATAGATTACATCCTGGTTAGAGGAGTCTACAAAAGCAATGTGACGAACTGCAAAGTGATCTTGGGAGAAGCGTGTGTTAAACAACATAGGTTGGTGGTGATGGATTTTAAAATGAAAGGTAGGAAACCCAAGATGAGAAAGAGAAGTTCTAGAATTAGGATTTGGAACCTTAAAGGAGAAAGGGTGGAACAATTTAGGAGGACTGTGAGAGAGAGATGGCTGGAAAGGGGGAACATAGAATTTGGATGGGGTAACAGAGTGAAAAATATCTGGGCAGACATGAGAGAAATATGTGTGGGGGAAGCAGAGGAACTGGTGGGAAGAACCAGCAGATATGGAGTGCCGAGGGGAGAAAAGTGGTGGTGGAATGTAGAGGTGCAAGAATTAATTAAAAGAAAATCAAAAGCATTTAAGGATTGGAAAGTAAGGCATGCACAGGGTGCAGAGGTAAGGTACAGAGAAGAGGAGAGGCGAGAGGGAGGGGGTAAGCATGGCTGCTGGAAGGGCAGCAGAGCAATTGAATGAAAGACTAGGAACAAGAGAAGGAGAAAAGGATATCTATAAGATCTCAAACTTGAGGAAAAGATAGAGACAGGATGTGGGTAAATGGGTGTCGTCATGGATAGAGATGGAAATATATTGCAAGGGGTGAAGACATTAAGAAGAGATGGATAGAGTATTTTGAACAACTTTTAAATACTGAAAATGAGAGAGAGGAGATGGGGAAGCACAGAGGGCACAGGAATACAGAAGTGAAGAGAGCATTAAGCAAAATGAAGAATGGTAAAGCACCAGGTCCTTCAGAATTCCAAAAAGAAATGATCAAATTACTAAGTACAGAGGGGAGAAATGGATGCTGGATTTATCAAAAGCTATATGGGAAGAGGAAGTAATGCCAAGGGACTGGGATGCGAGTCTAATGGTATATATATATATATATATATATATATATATATATATATATATATATGTGTGTGTGTGTGTGTGTGTGTGTGTGTGTGTGTATATATATATAGTATACATATATATATATATATATATATATATATATAATATATATGTGTGTGTGTGTGTGTGTGTGTGTGTGTGTGTGTGTGTATAGTATATACACACACACACATATATATATATATATATATATATGTATATATATATATAAAGTATATATATATAATATACATATATATATATATATATATATATATATATAGTATACATATATATATATATATTATATTTATATATATAGCCAAAGGGAGATGTCATGGATTGTGGTAATTACAGGGAAATTAAACTAACAGAGCATGGATTGAATGTTTTAGAGAGGATACTGGATGAGAGATTAAGAGAGATTGTAAAGATCGAGAAACAGCAGTATGGATTCATGAGAGGAAGAGGGTTGGTGGATGACATCTTCATAGTAAGCCAGTTACAAGAAAAGACACTAGAGGGAAACCAGGAACTCTATTGTGCATTTATAGACCTGGAGAAAGCATACGATAAAATCCAAAGAGAAGTGATGTTTTGGTGTTTGAGGAGAAGGAAAGTCTCAGAAAAGTTGGTTAGGCTGGTTGAGATGATATATAAAAGAACGAGCACAAAAGTGATAACAGCAGTTGGGGAAACAGAAAATTTTGAAGTTAGTGTTGGATTACACCAGGGGTCAGCATGAAGCCCATTTTTGTTTGTGTTAGTCATAGATGTGTTGAGTGAAGAGATCAGGAATGAAGAGCTTTGGGAGTTGTTGTACACCAATGATCTGGTGATTACTGCTGAAAATGAGGAGGACCTACAGAAAAGGGTTGGAGAGTGGCAGGAGTCTTTAGAGTGGGGTGACTTAAAGGTGAATGTGAATAAAACAGAGGTTTTAGTGAGCATAAGTGAAGATAGAGACAGAATAGTAATACAAGAAAGCAGAGGCTCGATTATAAAACAGACAGAAAAATGTAAATACTTATGATCTACTTTAAGCCAAGAGAGAGGATGTGAGGCTGAAGATGACAGTAGGATAAAAGTAGTGTGGGGGAAGTGGAGAGAGGTAGCTGGAGTAGTATGTGATAAGAAAATGTCAATCAAGCTAAAAGTCAAAAGTCAAGATCTACAGCAAAGTGATAAGAACAGTGTTAATATATGGATCAGAATCATGGGCTCTAAGAAGAAAAGAGGAAGTAAAGCTTGAGAGAACAGAGATAAGAATGCTGAAGTGGATTATGAGAATACCACTGCTTAAGAGATTGGAAAATGACGAAATTAGAAGAAGGGTGGGGTTAATAAAGATCACAGAGGTGATAAGAGAGGCACGATTGAGATGGTATGGGCATGCGTTGAGGGTGGGTAACTTGGAGGGAGTGAAGAGAACTTGGAAAGAACCTGTCAGAAGAAAGAGAATTAAATGACAAGATAAAGTGAAGGAAGATATGGAGAGAAGAGATTTGGTGAAGGAGAACGTAAACAACTTTCATAGTAGATTTAAGGCGCTAGTACATACCTACCTCCCATAAAGTTCACCCTTGAGAGGAAATAAGATAGGAAATTGCCATTTTTAGACGTGCTGGTAAATAGATCTGATAGAAAGTTCAATTTTTCTTAGTTTTAAACGGATCAGTGTTAAAATAAAAGTGAACATACGAATAGATGTTCGTATGTTCACTTTTATTCTAACATAATAATCCATTCAAAACAAAGAATGCCGTTTTTTCTTCCATATTCTTAAGGGCACTGCTGGTCAGCAGCCCGGAATTTTCAGATCAAGAGCTTGAGAAGACACATGAAATGGCGGGCAATTTGAGGTATCCAAACGGTTTTACTGGAAACACCCCTCGAAAAGCCTGAAAACGATTTACGGAATGACGAAAACTCAAAAGTTAGAAAACAAAAAATTTCTAGTGCTTCCTACACTTGCTTTACATTATCACGAGACAGGTCAAGCCACTGCGTATTAAATTGTGTTGAAAACACGAGGGGTGATTGGAAATTTATTAACTAGAAATTCACCGAGATATGGAACAGGATGTATTTATAAGATTCCGTAAAAAGTGTAAAAATACGGACGTGGGACAAGGTGGGAAGACACTGGCTGTTCGATTGAAACACCATAAATATAGTGATTTTCATATATTGGGTAGAGCCTCGAACTACTAACTGCCAACAATTCTTGAAACCGTGTTTATTAAACAGATTGTATTGTTCCCTAGTTAAACTCTAGTCCTCTGCCGCACCCCTTGGCCTTTGCCTGTCGTGTTTTCGTGGAACCCCAAAATGGCATTGTTGGTCACTCGACTGTTTCTGCTTAACATAAGGAAGAGTATTCCTTTTCTTCTCATATTTCAACTACATTAATTATTTTTATAACTATTAGTAGTTTACTTTTATTTTGTCTGAGTCGTTTTAATTAATGTTTATAAATTTCTTCGTATATTAGCTTTGACAATGGGATATTTGTGGTCCAGAAACGTCTGTGGATTATTATAAAGCACTCTTGATGTCGACATGGATGTCCTGCTCCCGTTTCTGATGTTTAATAATGTTTTGCAATTACCCGCCTCCTCTCTCTCTCTCTCTTTAGGAACACTGTAGGTAGGATGGGGAGGGGGAACATTTCTTATCAAGGACCTAGTGGATTATTTTGTTCATCAGTTTAGTCGGGAAGCAAATATTATTTTAAAAAACTGGATTAGAAATACAATTTCACCGTGGAAAGCGGCCCAATTGGAGGTTAAAGTAAAAGCTCTGTATACAAGTGTACAAATGGCATTGACTTTGACATTAAAAAAGAGCAAAAGCTATAAAAATTGGAGGCAAGACCCGTAAATGTCTTCTTCCTGTCAATGGTAGTACTAAAATGATCGTGCTAATTTGAGACTGAAGAAATTGTATTTTTAATCCAGTATTTTAACAATATGAATTTTATATGAATTAGAGTGTTTTACTTTACTCTTGCTTTGAAAGTTGTTTGTCCCACAAGTGTTTCTGTTATTTTACTTCTTGGTGTTGTTACTCCCACTTTTTTTATTGTCCAGTTTAGAGTTCTCTTCTTTGGTGTGTGATTTTTGTTTAATTTAGTGCATCAGTTTTAATGGGCCTGAGATTTTATTTAGTGTCTCATTCATTCTTGTATCATTTCAATTCCGTGTAAAAAAATTTTGTATAGGTTTTAAGTGTAACTGAGTGCATATCTTTTCATGTATTAGCTTGATGCTTTGAAGGCACTCTAATGTCTGATGATTTCATTTAGAAATGTCCCTGATGATGTGACAAAGGGTCACGAAACGTAGGATTAAACTACTGTTCTTGGAACCTGCTTGCTTTCCTCCACCCGCTTGTATAATTATATATATATAATATATATATATATATATATATATATATATATATATATATAATATAACACACACACACGCGCACACACACACACACACACACACACACACACACACACACACACACACACACATATATATATATATATATATATATATATATATATATATATATATATATATATATATATATATATATCAGGTGAAAATGTTGTCTGGATAATTTCGAGTTCGATCTACAATCCTCTCCGTCGCTTCTTGCAAAGGGATATCAGCCAAAAGGGATTCGCTATTTAAGCCATTTAAGCCTTTCTTTGAACGATCCAGGGTTTCTCATTATATAATAACTAGTCGCTAAAGGGGGTAGAGACTTAGCCTACTTATAATCAGGAGTCGTATGAGGTAAGTGCAAGTATAGGTCTCAAGGGGTTAACCTCTGTGAATTTTAAGTTACCCTTACAGCAGCCCGTCCGAAGCACCCGTGCCGTATGAAGACTGTTTTGTATCAGTACTTATCATATTGTGAGCATTTAAATATTTAGAAAATAATTTTACTCGGTCCTCGACTCTGAAGACAGTGTCATTATTAGGATAGTAAATTTTAAAAATTTCGTTTCATCTTCCAAAGCAGTCTCCATCTGTTACGTTCATCAAGCTTACTCACTTCCTTAAAAGCACTAAATCCTTTTTGGAAAAGATGGTGTCCATCGGGCAGTTAAACTATCACGTATAAGTTCCGAGGTAAACCTCGTATTTGAGTATTTAGGGACACCACCTTCGGTGACGAGGACAAAATGAAGTCATCTAGAAAATAATGACCAGTTTTATTGTTGTTTGGAGACTTCATCCTATTTCTCTCATTTCTTCTGTATTGATTGCAAAATGCATATTTTTGACATTCACTGGACGCGTGAAAGAACCTCTACATTGCATGGCAGTGGCATCGAACATTTCACCGAAGAACTGTCAGGTGAAGGAAGGTGCTCGTTGTCAGTGGCTGGTCTCGAAATCTTTCATGGATTGGGGGTGCGGGATACCAATATTTATAATGTATGCACACATATATGTACAGTTGGACACAGGTTTCCCTGGTACACCTTCTTGAGGAACTTCGAAAAATTATATGGTAACAGTGTTTACTGAGGGGGATTAGGGGAGGACTCTTCCTCTCTTAGCAAGAGTTCCACCAATAAGCTCTGGAATTCTTTCAGTGGGAGGAGTCATTAGGTATGGTTGGAGATACAAACACACACACGTAGTAAAAAAGAAAGGAAAAAAAAAAAGAAATCTGAGCAGGGTATATTGCTGTAACTAAGATTACTGTCTCACTTTCAACATAAGTTTGTTTATTAACATTCCATTTAACTTTCGTCTAAGTCGTTATCTTACCACCGTGTCTGTTATTATATATCGGTCATATTCATTACGCAATACTTAAAATTGATCAAAATTTTAGAGTTATATTGGTATTGGAGAGAATCACGAGCATCATAACAGGATATTTTAACCTTATCACGTAAGCCAAGTTTATAGTATCGGTTGCAGTGCGTTTCCTACCAAGAATATAATAGGAAGCTATAAAGAGAAGCGCAGCAACACTTCATTGAACATACCCAAACACTCAGTGAACGTGTTTTAAGTGTCCGATACCTTAGCTCCTCTCTCTCTCTCTCTCTCTCTCTCTCTCTCACATTAGCTACTTTAAAGTGACATGTCATCTAGAAATACCACTGCGCTAAGTATTCAGTTTTGGTATGTCATTAACACCCTTTAATCTTGACTAAACTAATATATGGATATATATTTTTTCGGGGGGGAGTGTGCGGGGGAAGTGGTGTCGGGGATAGAGTTCTTGTTGTTAAGCCGTCTTACAGGTTTTGGAATTCTAAAATGTAATTCAAACTGACAAGCTTCTTGCTTTTGCTGTACCGTTGTCCTCAGCCTGGCTTTGCTACAACTGAAATGGGTGGGGGTCTACGGGTAAGGTGGGCCTGTTGCGACCCCGATGAGTGGGCGAAGTATTAGATATGCTCGTGGATAGTGTATGGCTAACGAAAAGCTCCACTTGAAATATTTTCTTGTTTATCTTTAATGCCTGCGTGTTTTTAGTGTTTATCCTAATATTATTATAGTACTGTAGATTTTCTGAATACAACAACATTTACAAGAAGGAGGATTGGGTTAAACTCATTCTCTCTTGTAAATACATATAGGATGAAAAGGAGAGAGAGAGAGAGAGAGAGAGAGAGAGAGAGAGAGAGAGAGACTAGACGTTACTGAGGAATCAAAATGAAACTACTAGGGACAGAGAAAATTCTACAACGTGCAATGGAAAGTGAAGAAGGTCTCCCAAACTTGGTGCAAACTTTTAACCATTCCCATATGGTAAACTTAATTCGTTTGCCAATGATAAACAATTGTTGATATTCAGAGGTTTCATGTATTCATGGTTGGGTTTTATTCCCTCTTGAATATACTGTAGAGGTTATTCCCTACACGCCGTTCATTACAATAATTATTACATGATATGGATAAACATATCTACTTGGCTTATATTTACTAATATATTAATTGTGATACATGTTTTAATGTCCTTAGTCATTTACCTTTCCATTGTGGAAATTGCTATTTGGAGAAGTGTAGTTTGATGATATTGTCCTAGGGTTCTCTGTTTAGATCATTTTTTAAGAAAATATCAGGATAGCGAAATTCCCTTTAGATTTTGAACTCCTTTAAAATATCAAATTCACCTTTCTAATAAATAAATTATAATAATCATGACCTGGAGCTAAACGATATGCATAGGTCTGTTTACGATTTTTTTTTATATCATACGACATGGAAGTTCAGCGGAAGCCATGGGGTAATCCAAATATACACACTCAATTTTTACATTTATTTTTAATATTAGTGAGAAGTTCAGCCACCTTCCTTCTAGATCACCTCTTGCAATCTGTTAGGCATAGAAGATTCATGGTTTCTGACGATCTGTGGTCGGTTGTTGAAGAGTTTCCATTGTGTTCCCAGAGGTTCATAAGTTGATCTGGTCTCCTCTCCCTCTCAGGCTCCCAACATTTTACCAAATTAGCCTAAATATTCTCAGTGAGGTTCATGTCTGTATCCTTACTTGGCAAGTGAAGCAACTGCAGATCCTCTCGACCTTGAAACCATTCCTGGACTATTCTGGCCGTATGGATGGGGCAGCGGTCGTGAATGAAAATGACAGGAGCAGGTGGGGAGGAATAATTCCGCTGTTGAAGTGAAAGAAGTTAGAAATCGTGAAAAATTTCAATGTATTTTTCACCAGTGAGCCTCCACTCAATCCTGGTAATATCATCTATATAATGTAAGAAGATCCAGCCCCACACGTTTACTGTGACATGCCCATTCCTGGTCACCTCGTAAATTTCTTCTGTAGTATCTGAAGGGAAAAAATCTAATTTTTAACAATTTACGCTTTGCTTTTCGTAATAGGGAAAATAATTCTATATCGTTTGGGGAAATAAAATGCTAAGTAACAACCCTTGCAATAAGTTAAGAATGTTTATTCATCTGCAAAGATTAATACTTATAATAGCATTAACTTTGATCTGCAAAAGTCCGTTATGATATGATATTCTTTAATTCAGTAAACAGGCTGTACTCTATATTATAAGTTTGCCTACGTGATTATTCATAACACTAATAATGTATTTGCTTAATACCTGAAAGCTGGCCATAGTAGAGCTAATGGGGGTTTTCAATGAAGAATTTTAATTTTCACACTTCTCGTGGCAATATAATTCAATTAGCGGAAAATACATGGTTATTGACAAAATTATTATCTTTTGATTATAATATTACCCTTGCTTATAATTATTATAGTCTGACTGTTATTAATGATTTTAGAAGCTCACCTTATATTACTCGGTTTTCAGTTATGTATTCTGCCGTGACTTCTGCTAGTAAAAGACCTTTCGTCACTACATACGACTCGAGACCAAAATTCCATATCCTCCCCCACAAACTGTTGAACGAAGGCAAACCTATCAGCACGATGCCGAGAAATTCTTTCTTGGCAAGAATTCTATGAGGTATTCCTGCCTCATGCAGACGTCTTCGCATCGTCATAACCTAAACATTTAATGCCAGACGTTCACAAATAGCAATAGTATTGGTAAAAGGATCTTCTTATGCTGCTCTTCGAATGTCGTCGTTATCCTAACGGGTGGTCATTCGTGGTGGAGGTCTTCGAACTGAAATACGTAATTAACATGCAGATGCCTAGATAATCAAGATTAATTATAGCCTGTTTACTTATGGGAACTCTATTTGGTATTCTGGGAAGTAAAGAGAAAGAATCACTATTGGAGTTTAACAGGACCAAGGGAACTGTAATTTAGGTTTCATAATTTCACGGGTTTATAAGGTTTATAGTTTAAAAAATTAATAAATAAATGAAATGAATAAATGCTATCCAAAGTCGGTCAATATCCCAGTCTAAGCTTGCCTCATTTTCCATTTATTTACTGTTGTAAGGGAGACGTCAAGACGCTGTGCAACAGCACCTATTGAAAGCCCACTTTCTCGTAGAGCGACGATCTGTTGCTGTTCATTTGGAGACTATAACGAATACTACTAGCAGAGGACAGAAGCCCTATCAAAATTTATACGTGACAAACTTGTTAGCGTGTAATAGAGGTGCTGTAGCAGTGATATCGTTATCACCGAACAAAGTGATATATTAAATCACACGATTACTGGGACTGATTGATTGATTGGCTGTTACTGGCATTGCAACATCTCAGGTCATTACTGTCATTGTTAATTGTCTGTTTGGAACACTGTTTACTAAATGTTCCTCTCTGTTTTAGTGTATCTTAATGCAGGGGTTGTTACTTAGCATTACATTTCCCCAAACGATATATTATTATTTTCCCTTTTACGGAAAGCAACGCGTAAATTGTAAAAAATTTAGATTGTTTTCCTTCTGATACCACCGAGGAAACATTTACGAACTGGCCAGGAGTGGCTTGTAACCGTAAACGTTTGGGCCTGGATTTCCTTACATGGTATATGTGATATCACCAAGACTGAAGGGTTTCACCAGTGAAAAATACGTTAAAATTCTTCAGGATTTCTTCCTCCCTTCACTTCACCAGCGGAATTATCCCTTTCCACCTAGTCCTGTCATTTTCATTCATGACGGCTGCCCCATCCAGACGGCCAGAATAGGTCGATTTATTAAAGATTGAACAATTCACAGGTGCCCCGAGAGAAGCCGAAGTGTAGTGGAAAAATCACTGAATTTCTAATCAGTTTTCTCCCATGTATGCATAAAATTTTTTTTTTTTTTTTGTTCCCATTATTTTTATGCTCATCCATTTCGTATGAAGTAGCTACTGTCGCATATCTTATGTAATATAAGCTGGTTAGGGGTAATTACGTTTGCTTTATGTCTATTACAATTAGAATCATAATTACCTGACCTGTTATCGAATTACAATTACAACTTTAATAATACTGAAATACAAAACTTAAATATTGCAAAAAAATTTCACAAAACTTTTTGCACAAAAAAAGGAAATAAATGAAATAAATTTTTTTTTAAGAATTGGTAGCTGGCTTGTTAAGATTCTCCCTTAATAATATAATAAATAAATTGGGTAGCGACTCAAAACATCTCTCTGTTGCATTTGGTTAAGATGAGTTCTCGAAAAGTAAGAGGGCTGCTCTAGGATAACAAGTTGAAATAAAGTACTTTATTATTTGAACTTTTCAATTACAATTACAATTACCATTAAGTATAAATAAAAAACAACCACAATTACAGTTAACTTCAAAACGTATAATTAAAAACATTTCAGATAAAAGGTAATGTTTATTTGTAATTGGTAAAGCTCTCTTACTGTGGGTTTCACAGACAGTGCAGTCACGTTTTTGGTCAATAACACTGTAATGAAGACTGGTATCAGTACGAGATTTTGCTATAATTTTTCGGTATAATCAAGGCTTTAACTCAAATGAATGTCCGGTAAAAATGCTCAATTTTTATTTGTAAGACATAGAGCAACTGTAACCAGTTACCTATTCAAACCAATCTGTAGGCAATTGGCGGCTCTCTCTTTGCTAAAAAAAAAAAGTTGAAAAGTTGCGTGACAAACGGATTTCTGCTACCATGCCGACAGTTATGTTCCTAGGCGGCCATCTCTTCTTCACCTTCGTAATACAAGCACATGGCTGATGCTCTGAGTCCAAATGAAGATTGCGAAGGAGGTAACCAAACACAAGTATAACAGTAGCTTTACCATCAATCACAGTATCTATCGTTCTACTACTCCACCATACATGCAGATATCTCTCACTCTAATAATTATAATCATTTACTCCTTACCCAAGTCAATAGTCACTAAAGAAAGAAAAAACAATTTGACCTTAAGATAAAAATAGTAATAGCTACTACTACTGCTGCTGCTGCTACTGTGGCTGATGCTGATGCAAAGAATAATAGTAAAAAAACTAAAAAAAATGCTATATTACTGGTTATTATTATTAATAATTGATTAATATTGTTCCCTTATTTTCGACGTAGACCAAAAGTAATATATCCATGCCTAAGGTAAGGTAGTACGGTACGGAATTTGCACATTTTTTCCGTACCTGATATATGTAATCTCGTTCTATTTGATATGCTTTTGAAACCAAAAATATACAGCCATGTTTACTAAATTATGATCAATCCATCGAGTACAAAATTCGAAGAATCTAGAATTGATTGCGATGTTATATAAATTATAAGTTAACAATTTAAGATAATATGTTCTCTTAGCTAGGCCAGGGGGTCCACGGAAAACCACCCCAGCTGAGGATGACGCCATTATCAGGGTGGCTCGAGAGCAACCCTTAACCAACGCCGAGGCCATTCATGAAGACCTTGGATTAGAAGTGTCATCGATGACAGTACGACACAGACTCCACGCTGCTGGGATTCATCACAGAACTCCAGCAACGAAGGAGCTCTTGACGGAGCGACATAAGGCGGGAAGGCTTGATTTTGCCCAACGTCATGCTGATAAGGGTTTGGACTTTTGGGGCAGGGTCATCTTTACTAACGAGAAGTGCTTCTCGTCCACATCGCATGGGAAGCTGCATTGTTGGCGAACAAATAGAACTCAGTATGATAAGGAAAATCTTTACTTTCATCAATTATCAATTGCATTCTTCTTTATATTAATTATTAATCTTCAGATTTTGTTCCATGGAAGTGGACCGTCAAAATATACAAAGGGAGTTAACATAAATAAGAGTGCTATTTCTGAGATAAACATTAGGTAAGGGACAGTGACATCATTTGCTCTTTTTCCTCCAATATAATATATTAAATAAATAATTACACAATAGAATTCTTTCAGTGTTGTTCATCACTGAGAATTTAAATTCTCCAAAGGTGTATATATATATATATATATATATATATATATATATATATATATATATATATATATATGATTTATATAATACACCCCATTTTTTTCTCTCATTCAGATATGAACCCCGTAACATCGTTGAGGTGGTTCGATCTGGCCATGTCACCTACAACGTATGGGGCTGGGTGTGTCTGCATGGTATGGGTGATGTGTTCCGTATCGAGGGACGATTTACAGCAGCTAAGTATGATGAGCTGTTGCAAATCTCCTTCTTGCCTTCGTTACGAGAAAGGAATTTTCCCTTCCCACCAGGGCCCATCCTGTTCACACTGCTCACGTTGTTCAAGAGTGGTTTGCCAGACAGGATAACCTGCTTCTTCTTGAATGGCCGACCAAAGGAGCAGATATGAATGTGATTGAATACGTGTGGGCCCAGATGGTGAACACATGGAAAATGGAGCATGAGAGAACAACACAGCAACTCATGGCTCACATCAAGTCTCAGTGGAAAATTTGTAGACGGAGACCGCAGCAAATTTTCAACCTTGTTCATTCGATGCCCGACAGATTGAGGGAAGTGACTGAGAGAGAGGAGAGAGGGTGGATGGTCAAGGTATTCGATTGTATAATATAAATGTTATATTTTTTGTAATAGGACCTATAATGTTCTCATTTTGTTCTCACTAGTTATTTGATTATATGTTTTAATAAACATAATTCACAACAAGTTTTATTATAACCATGATATTCTTGTTATAATATTCGAAGTATCGGTAACAAAAAAAAATGGCATAATGCCTCCATACAATATTGAGAGTATTGCAGTAAACTTTCCTTCTTACTCAGACCCCACATGTTTTTTATGTCTTCCTAATCACCGTTTCTTGTTAACAGCATTGAATTATAGAACTGAATGACTCTCTGAGCACTGTTATCATACAGTGAGGTCGGTAAAAGTATTGGCAAATTGCCTTACCTGTATACTTTGTTCTCTGTGGTGTGGCTGATACAGATATGATACTTCGCCACTTATTTTCGCTTATTAGCTTCTTGAAGTTTATTAAAATAGTTTCCATAACATGAAATGTAATGCTTTATATCCTACTGATATTTTCAATGTATCTTTGGTGTAAAACCTAAGTTATATGAACAAGAGTAAAAATGTGGCATATTTTTTGGGCGTCGTTGACGTTTCTGAGTATAGGGGTCATATGCTCTGTGGGACATTTTAAAAGGCAACTGTCAATTCAGTAGATGATACTCTCTTTATGTCAGCCACTATAAGGGAAGCCCAAATGTCTTCACCTATCACCTGAGGCCAACGAAATATATAGTCTATAATATATCAGTGCATACATAATTTTAGAAAAAATAACAGTTAACCCTTAAAAGGTCAACCACGTCATATGGCGTGTTGCAGAAGTCGTCCAACACATGTTGCTTACGTCATGTGACGTTCTTAAGTTTTTAATTTTGTGCGCCTTCAAAGCTTAATGTATCGATATTGGTTTTGTACTACTTAGTGCCTTATTAGAGGTCTTGCTGGCCGTTTGCACTGCTCGTCTTCCATTTGTATGAACTGCGCGGGGGAGGGGAGGTAAGGGTGGCCTAGGAGGTTGTCAGAAACGTCAAACCAGCTAATCCTGTGTGGGAAAGGATTGGTGGCGATAATGTTTTGCCGCACACCTTCGATTTTGATGATAGTATATCAGGAATAAAGTTTTTTTATTCTATTTTTAATAATTCTATAATGGAACTGACTGTAGAGAGATCCGGTCGTTAATTTCATGTTATGAAATGGGGTAATATATCAAGCGAACACTCAAGGGAACAAGAGTTTATGACATAACAGTATCAAAGATGAGAAATTTCTTTGCTTTGGTTATGCTTATGGGTATTGTCAGGAAGGGCAATCTTCGATATTATTGGGTCACTGATCCTCTCCTGAATACACTAATGACATATCAGAACTGCATACTGAGCGCAGGGGTTTTTCTTATCACTAAGTTAGCTAGTATAGCTGAGAGAGATATATATATAAGTTAGCTAGTATAAGAGAGAGAGAGAGAGAGAGAGGGGGGGGGGGGAAACGCACTGTTACCAATGCTGTAAACTTGGCTTACGTGATAAGATTAAACTATCCTGTTATGATGTTAGTGATTTTCGGCAATACCAATATAACTTTAAAATGTTTATCAATTTTAAGTATTGTGTAATGAATATGACCGATATATAATAATAGACACGGTTGTAAGATAACGTCTTGGCCAAAAGTTGAATGGAACCTAAATAAACAAACGTATATTACAAGTGAGACAACAATCTTCATTACAACGATATAAACTGCTCAGATTTTTTTTACTCCGTGTGTGTGTGTCTTTCTCCACCATTCCTAATAACTCCGCCCACCAAACGAACTCCAGAACTTATTGTGGAACTCTTGTTAGCAGAGAAGGGGTTCTCCCCACCCCCCCCCCCCCATCTCCCTCAGTAAACACTGTTACCATGTAATTTTTCGAAGTCTCGAAACCTGTGTCCAACTGTACAAACAGTAGTAGTTGTTTTGCTATTAATAATGATTTATTGAAATAAAAGAATACTCTATTATTCATATCCATGGGGGCACGTGACCAAGTGCGGCCCCCCAACCCAACGCAACCCCCGGCCTTAAATGCGCCACTGATCGTTCTGAATGTTGAATACAAGTTGCGACTGGCAGGAGGTTACCCGCCAGTGCAAATCCCAGTAATGAAACATGGTTAAGATTGTCCGTAGACTTTTTAAATTCGCGCTCGGTTTCTTGGTACTGGATTATAATTACTATCAACACACATAAATGAATGATATTTCATAACTACATTCATCAAGAGATAAATTTATAGTAACACATTTTTTTTAGAATTCATTCATAAACTGATATATCACTGCTAACAAAGGTGAAACAACATTGCCTCGTAGTATCCCACTATTGACAACAAACCAACAAGACCCATTAACCTCTAGTTTGCATCGTCTCCGTTCATGTGCATTTTCAATTAGCTGTACATATTCAGTAGGGATGTATTAATACCGCAAGACTACCCATGATATTGGTCTGTGGCGCTGTGAAATGCCTGCTTCCCGTAATCAGCAGAATCATTAGATAAAGACTTTTAAATTCCATACGGTGTTGGACGATGTCTCGACAGAAATATTTGATGTGTTTAACTCCTGCCTTTTCCAAATCTAGATCTTTCATTTCTAAGCTTTGCATCCGTTTATTTATCCACCTTACTGAGAATAAATATGCTGAATATTTTCTTTACAAACACCGTAAGTACGATGCTTCTATCGTTTCTACATTCAGTCCGGTCACCTTTCTTTCGCTATGATTTTCAATTCCCAATCGCCAGGCTTTGTGCCCTTCTCTCATATTCTGCAAAACGGTCTCTCTTGCATATCTGGTGTCTGTCCAGCATCCCCTGAAACCTCACCTGAATTGTTTCTATCACTCACTACCTGATGTTTTTCGCCTCCTAGGTTTCTTCATTCTTGGTTCATCTTCAACATCCGTGATTTCATCAATAAGAGCATAAATGTATTCGTCACTATTAGAAAAGACTAGCTTATTTTTACTTGCCTTTTGTAAATTTAGATCACCCCTGTTTTTCTAGGTTTAATTACTTCTTTTAAGAATCATTTTGTAGCAGAATAGCCTTTGTTTTGTATGAGTATTTGTTTGTATTATTTTTGAAATTTAAGTGTCCGTTGTCTGGTCATTTAAAGTGCTTAGCGTAAAGTGCTCAGTGTGGATAAGCGCCTCCTCCCCATTTGTTTATATTACCGGACTATCGTTTTAACGATTGTTTTTCTTTTTTTTACGAGTGTTTATGAACGCGTCTTGGTGATTTCTGGACGTTAGTGCTCGGACAGAGTTCAGTTCGGGCTAGAGAACTCCCCTGATGTTATACCTTGAGCAGCATACTGATTTGGACATTGGATGAAGATTATTTGGCGGTTTATTTGGACAACGATTTTTGGATTATGCTTTGAACCCTCACCTTGGTCTGTTGTCTGCAGGTTCCCTAGTCGCCTGCGACTCGAGTGTCTCCTGCCTTGACCTGCGGCTTGGGTAGTGGGTACTTCAATACGAGACTCGTATGTGCTCTTGTCACCTGCGACTTGAGTCAGTCCTGACTTTCCCTGACGAGGAGGAATTCCCAGGGAATTGGTCGCTTTCTCCCGGCACTATCGTGATTATACCTGCCTCTTCTGAGTCTCCAATCAGCTGCTGTAGTTTTGGGAGCTTGCTAGCTCGTGAGATGGCCTGTAGGGAGGCTGACGCCGGGTAGGACAGAGTATCTCTGATTTTCAATTGGGGTCGCCTTCCCTTTGTCGTTATACTCTGGAGTTCAGGACCTGCCCTGATAGCTGTTTTGGCGAGTGGATCACGGCCCTGGTTTTGTCTCTCCTCTGACGTATCCACTGATGTGAGAAGAACTATATATAATTTGTATTATTTAATCATATATATATATATATATATATATATTATATATATACATATATATATATATATATATATATATATATATATTAATATATATATATATATAACTGACATATTTGTGTTGTGAATATATAACGTCACCCAGTGAGTCTTTTATAGACAAGGTTTTGTGTGATTAGCTTTGCTTTACTTACTCTGCCTTCCTTCTCTCTTTGAATTAATATTAGGGTAGTTTTTGGTCTGGCCAACAAAATTGTTGGATCCAAACAAGTCAATTATCAGTAACTGTTATATCCCCTTTCTTTGATAGGACTCAGCTTCTTAGTTTTAGGGAATCCAGTGTGATTCTAAGGACTGGTGTTTGTCCTTCTTTGTTATTGAGTTATTATGGTAATTGTCACATCCAACAAGGTTGATTTAAATTTTGTATTTATTAAGTATTAAATATTGTTAAGTTTTCTTAGGCGTTTGTTTCCACTGACCTTTAGCACTGAGTTACACTTATTACTGACAACATCTTTATAATTTAAGAACTTGCATAACAACCCCCAGGGCTGTAACAGTCACCTATTGACATGCCAGTCGAAATGTCCTCGACATCTTTTATTCATGACCTCCCATGAATTTCCATTTCAGCGATGTCGTTCTGAGTCTTCTGATTATGTTATTGACCCATTCCTCCGTTTCAAAGATTTCCACATGTTTCTTTTCCCCAGTGATATTTCATCAATAATTCTGCGAGCTATCCTAACACCAGTGGCCTCTGAATGCACGGCTTTGTCAACATCAACAGCATCAGCCTATTTGTCCAAGATTCTCTTTTACCTGTTTTTGACTTCACTGTCTAGACCTTAGCACATAGCATACACTGCTTTGCGTGTTTCGTGATTTTTCTCCTTTTTGAAATTGGTCTACATGCACATTGCTTTTGTCTACATTGCTTTTGTGTATTGTTTGTCGTATCTCAGGCTTCATCCAGTATCAACTATTTACACATTGCTACCCCAAATCCCAGCATTTCTTTTCTTGCAGACTTATGTACATTCCCATGAGTATTCCAACATATTTGAACTCGAGGACAGGATCAATAGATTTCTGATGACCTTAAACATGAAAATATTATCGGTAAAGAAACTTATCAGCATCTGTTTTCCACAGGATCTTCTTATGGTGTTTTATACAGATTGCACAAAATACATAAACTCAATTTTTATGCCAAGTTTCCATAATGTCATGCGATTCCTTTTAGAACAAAATTTATCAACATTATTCAAAAACACATGTTCGAGCTTTGAATGTTAACTCTGTCCCTGTCAACCCCTGACGATTGGCTCTATTTTCAAATCTAAAAATCGGCTTCGTGCTATGATGTCCTCCGGTGTGGTTCCTAAGTATTCGTGCCCCAAAGGAAACTCGGGATTTATGTGGAATCCACTCAGAAACTTCTAAAAGTACCTACGCTTATATTCACATAGGGGTAAGTTTCGATAGGGAATAACACTCAAGCTTTGGCTGCTCCGTTTTACCTGTCATAATAATAATGTTTATGTTGTTTTATTTTTATTTCGTATTCCTCATTCTCTCCAATTGTATCAAATTGACAGGTTGCTCCATTCCCTTAAACATCTTATTTTGTATTGTGATTCTACCTTCTCCGTGTTTAAATTTGTTTATTGTGTGTGAGTGTGTGTGTGTGTGTGTTCTATTAATTTTCATTCATTTCCAATTTAGTCGATTTTCACTTTTTAATATTTTGAATTTGTCATGGCGTACTTTTTCTGTTAATTTTATTGCTAATGACTTGTAGTCCAGTTCTAGAACGCCTAATGATATATAACAATAGATTACGAAACGTGAGGAATCAAATTTATGTAATCAAAAAAACCATTCAAGAGTGTTCCTGTCAGCATTCTTATCGAATGTGCATATATATATATATATATATAATATATATATATATATATATATATATATATATATATATTCGTGTGTGTGTATATATATATATATATATATATATATATATATATATACTATTAAATATTGCTACTTTCAAAATGCATATATCTCCTCTGTGACTGTATAAAATGTTATGTAGAATTGTGCAACATTTTTTCAGATTCCTAGATAGCTTAAAGATAGGATGTTTTAAAATGTGTGTTCAGATTTCGCATTATATATTGTAAAAGAATAATATATATTACGTAGAATGTAAAAAGAGAGATTTTCTTTGTCCATTCGAAACTACGATTGTTTCCCTTTTATGTCAGCCCTGTGAGATTAGAGGAACTGCGAGATCTCCATTTGCTTTCCTAATCTGTCAACACGTTTGATAAGCGAGCTCGAATCTTCAATGTGTTTTGGGAATCTGTCATCATGTGATAAGGGGCTTCTCCTTCGTCTTGATCGGGTACGAACATTATTGTATACTGGTCTCATACGAGTATGTCTTTGCCGAGTGCCACGTGCAGATTACACATTTTGTATAAAAAGTTACGTAAGATTTTGAAGCTTCTGGAAGCATTTGTGCCAAAAACGTTTTGTCATCTCCCCTGTCCAGCCTCTGTAAGGAAGAGAGTTTCATTAGATCTTAGATCCTCAAGGCGTTCAGATCTCTCTCTCTCTCTCTCTCTCTCTCTCTCCCTCCCTCTCTCTCTCCCTCGCATAGCACTTTTGATCTTAAAGTAACTTAACGATTTCGTACTTATAAACTGGTCACTCGTAATTTGTAAATTTCACATTTGATATTTCTTAGTTTATTTAGTGTTGAATAGTGTTTTTGTGGAATCTGAACAAACATTATTGTTGTAACGTCGCCTGGTTTTTGTGACACATAAAATCAAGACACATAAAATCAATAACCCTCTCAGACCAATCATTAGTTCAGTGGGCTCAGTTACGTATAATTTATCTAAATGGCTTGTAAAAATTCTTACTCCTTTGGTAGGAAATATTTCTAACACGAATGTTAAAAACAATGTTGATTTTATAAACAAATTGAAGTTTAAATTTGAATTATGATTTTAATATGGTTAGTTTTGATGTTGTCTCTTTATTTACAAAAGTGCCTGTAGATGACTTACTTGAATATTTGGAAGAGGAATTAGAGCGTCATGACATTCCCTTAAGTGTAGCAAATCTCATTAGTCTCATAAGGTTATGTATCAAAGATAGTAAATTTTGTTTCAATGGGGAATTTTTTGTACAAAAGTTTGGCATGGCTATGGGTAATCCCTTATCTCCTGTCCTTAGCAATATTTACATGGAATTTTTTGAGACAAAACTCTTACCAGAATTTGCCCCACAAAAAGTTATTTGGTTTTAGATACGTGGATGATATCTTCTGTATTTGGCCAGTTCACGAAAACCTCCAGGAATTTCTTAATAATCTCAATAATTTAGTCCCTTCTATAAAATTTACTGTAGAGGAAGAAAGAAATTGTAATTGGAATTTTCTTGATGTAACTGTCCATAGAAATGATAGAAATTTCACCTTTTCAGTCTTTCGAAAATCAACTAATATTGCCTCTTTTGTTCATTACTACTCCAATCACTATCAAAATGTTAAATTCTCTGTTTTTTCTGGGATGTTCCTAAGGGCTTTACGTGTCTGTAGCCCGCAGTTTATTGACGCTGAAATTAAAACTATTTATGATATTGCATTGAAACTTAAATACCCAAGGACTTTTGTAGATGTGGCATGGAAAAGAGCTAGAAAAACATTTTATTCACTAATGACAAACTTGAATTTAGTAAGCATAACATTCTAAAATTACCTTATGATGAAAGGTTTTTAGATATTCCTAGAATTTTAAAGCTTTTTAACATAAATGTTGTTTTCAGTAATATTAATGTCAAGAGTTTAGTAATCAAAAATTCTCCTAAAGATCTTCCAGGCTGCATATATGAAATTCCTTGCTAAAAGTGTGATAAAGTCTATTACGGACAGACCGGCAAATCTCTTTCACAGCGTCTCAAGCAACATCAATATTCTGTGAGAACTGGGCAAATATCGAATGCATTATTCGTACATATGAGAGATTTAGACCATCCTATTAACTGGAGTCAAGCAAGAGCCTTAGTCCCATGTAATGACACAGTTAAAAGGAATATCATTGAATCTTGTTTTATCAAGTCAAATAATAGAAATGTTCTAAATTTAAGTCTTGGTTTATTTAAACTTGATGCTTTCATAATTAAAAAAGTTGTAGATAAATATAAGCAACAAAATTAATATATTTAGTTTTTACATGTTTTGGACTGTAAAGATACTTTGTAATTTCGGTTAGGGTCAGGATCTGTTTAAGTTTGTGACCTGTTATATCCGATAATCCTGGATTATCCCTTTTAATTTTTACCCTTTTGATAATTAACCATCTGGTATTACCTGATCTTGTTTGTACCTGAGGCCTTCCTCTCCAATTGTACTTTAGTAGCTCCTTGACGATGTCTGAATAAGACGAAAGCGCTTGGATTTCTGACTATCATTTTCCCGTGGTATTCGCTTATTTATGAAGTCACGTGCATCTACTGTGATTTTTTAAGCATATATATATATATATATATATATATATATATATATATATATATATATATACTATATATATATATAGCTGTAACCCTGATTAGAATAGGTGCTACAAGTACAAGGAGAGCATCTCAGTTTGAATTGTATTGAATATAGCATTTAGGCCAAAGGTAAAGCACTGGGGCCTATGACGTCATTCAGTGCTGAAACAGAATTTGGCAGTGAAAGGTTTGAAAAGTGTAACCAGAGGAAAACCTCGCAGTTACACTATGAATCAACTGTTAGTAAGGGGTGGAAAGTAAGCTGGAAAGGGTAATGAACGGAGGTACAGTAAAAGGAACGAAAGTGTTGCAGCTTGGGGCCGAAAGCACGTTGCAAAGAACCTTAAGTAATGCTTACAGAGCAACTGACGGCACACTTCCCCCACAGGACATCTCAGTTTGGAAAAAGAAACAGATTAACTACACAAGAGAAACAGGAAGAAAGACAAACGAGAGAAAGAACTCTGATGTGATTGTTCGATGAACATGCGTGAGCTCCCTCCCTCCCTCCTGCAACTTCTGAAGCTCAGAGTAACGAGGACGATCAGACACGAAGGCAAATGGACGATAGGTTGATAGATGAGCTATCAGAAATAAATATGACAGTGTCAAGAGCTATACACATTGACACCATACGTTGTCACCAAAGTCATCATAACCGATCTTGTAACAATGTCTTTAAGGTGCTCCAAAATAAATTGTTAATCTTTCAACTTTTCGGTCAACGGTTATTTTGGCTTAAAATTACCAAGGGTTTTACCTCCAAGTCAAACCATCTTATTCAGTTATAAGTTCTTTTTCCTGCTTCGTCCAAAGCTATTGAGGTTTACGTACACCCAAAAGCAATTTATGAGATTCTGAAGGACGCCAATCCGTTTCCCGCATGCATCAACCCAGACGAGGTCATTATTGCAGCATTCCATATCTGGGAAAACCTACAGGGACAGAAGTAGACAGATGCGTTCTTTGATGTTGAACATCTCTTCTTTTGAGTTCATAATACTGACGCTCTTCTTCATTAGATGTGAAATCCCCGTAAATATCTTTCAGCAAGGGGCAATGGCCACATGACAAGGATTAAGGAAAAACAGGACTTCAGATTACGTTTCCAGTTGATGCTCTCCATGAAGAATGTTTATTCTACTTCAACAATCTCTAACATTATTATAAAAGGAGAAGAAGAAGAAGAATTGACTCGTGTTCGGTCTACATACCCATTGTATTTCTAATGTTTAATCATAGTGCTTGCTGTAAGAACTTGTACTTATATATAACTCCTGTTATCTGCCACCAAAGAATCACTTTCTCTCGAGTCGTTTTCACCTTCTTCTTCCGTCATTCTGAGACGGGCGTTTATGGAGAAGTACAGCGCTCTGGAACAAGGGAAATAGTTATCGCGCCAATTTCCAGTATTGAGGAACATAGAAAACGTCTTTAGGTGGATTATCCAAACTATTCACAAAATAATATGCAGATAATGATACAAAACAGGTTCAGGTCGTTGTCTTTTGTAACGAAATAACTAGAACTTCAAACTCGTAAACATGTCGTCTTGTATACCGGATTCTTCTTGATTAAGTTTATTGTAAATACCATTACAGTCTAAAGACAGTACATACCCGAATATAACAGTAGGTATTAACACGACGAAGCCTGCGATGAGAAGTGTCACGCCTGGCATTGACTTTTTGATGAAGACTGAGAAGACGTTGTCGAAAGTTAAAGCGCCCAGCAGTAGTGCCAGCTGGTCCACCGATGATAGCACGGTAAAGACTCGGCCTGTGAAATAGCACAGTTACTTCTTATTGTTCTTATTTTTTGAAAATCAGTCGGTGTTCCTACTCACATCAATTTAAGCCCAAGTCCATAAACTCTTGACCCAATTCTGCACAAAATGTTCCAAGATCTAAAACCGAAACTAAATAGTACTGACAGCCCCGCTTGATGTACTACGTTGTCCTCAGGGTCTATCCAGTTACCTCAGATTTCCTGTTCTTAACCTGGAGACCCAACCCCAAAGTAATGACATTTTTATCCTTTAGAAAGTTCATATACTCCTTTTAGTTCTGTTTTAGTTTGGATTGTAAAGCTAAGTCTTTTCTGTAATCTTTTGTTTCATCGTATTTAGTTTGTGCGATCACGTAATACGTACAATTGGGGTCTTTCACTCCTGTTTCACATTCATACATTCATCATGGCCATATACATACATATATATGTGTATATATATATATATATATATATATATATATATATATATATATATATATATATATACACACACACACACACACACATATATATTATATATATATATATATATATATATATATATATATATATATATATTATATGAGGTTTTAGTTTTCCTTTTCACGAAGATAGATATATGAGGTTGTAGTCCACCATAGTTGAAAAGAAAAGGTGAAATTCCTTTAGCTCAACAGTGGAGGCCGAAATTGTTGAGCTAAAAGGAATTTCAGCTTTTCTTTTCTCCTGTGGACTACAACCTCATATATATACATATATATATATATATATATATATATATATATATATATATATATAAAGTTATAAGCCACGAAGGAAAGTGAAACACTGGAGCAGCTGCAAGATTTTTTGACTCAACGTCCTTTACTTAGCAGACTGACTGACGTACATGAGAAACTGAGAGGACAGGGAAGGGATTATAAGGAGATTAGTACCTAGAATCCAACACATCTGGAGAATTAGTAACCTTCCCAAACGAACATAAACATGGGTACAATTTAAGGGGTTTACAAAAAGATCAAGTCCAACTGCACAGACACTCAAGACAATTAAAGAATAATCCGGGGCGGCATTCAAACCTTTGGTCAACAAAAACTTATTCCCAAAACATATTAAATTTACATA
The DNA here is from genome assembly GCF_015104395.2 of Macrobrachium nipponense. Lineage (NCBI taxonomy): Eukaryota > Metazoa > Arthropoda > Malacostraca > Decapoda > Palaemonidae > Macrobrachium > Macrobrachium nipponense. The sequence goes on along the minus strand of NC_087215.1, from coordinate 44,466,225 downwards.
TACAAAGAAAATATCTGTGAGGCAACTAATTTGTATTTAAGTCTGTGATTGTATCGTTAAGGTCACTCTTAAACATGATACAAATAAAGGGGTCAAAATGAAACAGGCCACGACTAATATGAAATTACAATGGGAAGCAACTTGTATAATGGCAAGATCAAAAGATGTCTTGTCACGAAATTTTTAGAATCTGCCGTTATACAATGATAGAAAAACAGCCAAAATTTTAAACAGGAAATGAGAAGTGGGGAATGACAGGCAAACAAAGAAGTGGCCAATGACTGGTAAACAAAGGAGAAGTGGCCAATGACAGATAAACATAGGAGAAGTAGCCAATGACAGGTAAACAAATATGTACGGAATTTACGGATATGACAATTGCTTTTTAACTGAAGAGTGACTTCCCTCGTCTCCTCATTTCATAGTGTTTCAAGGACTGAAATCTGCCGGGGAACGGAATCTGCCAATGGAATGTCAGTCCTCTATTTCTCCAACAAAGCTAGTGTAATCTAACATAGATATTTGAACCGGAAATTCCCATCAATGAATGCTAGAATTCTTACTGTTATTGACTATGACTGTTAGGAATACAACAGAAGTCTGTGTAAATATATGTAGGGACAATTAGATAGGAAAATCCACTGGTAGAGTTATGGTAGAATGATGGTAGAGTTATGGTAGATGAAGGCCAGAAGGAGGTAGAAGTGTGGTAGGAAAATATTGCAGCCATAGCAATTTGAAAAACGAGACCAAACACAGGCAGTAACATGCCAAAACAAATCTATGTTGACTCCAGTGGAAGATCTGAACTTTGACACCTCAAGTGGGTGGTTACGATAGATTAGGATAATCAATAAGACTGATCTCGGGGTGGCACCGGAAGCAGGAAAAGCCACTCAAGAAGAAGTAGGGTGTATCCTAGTTGAAGTTAAGGAGGAGCTAAATGTAAAAGTTCGGTTGAGACTTCACTCGAGGTCTCAGGAAAGTTCAGTCAAGAACGAAACTTTATATGGTGAGGTTGGGTCGGTGTAGTCTCTGTTCCCTGTGAATTTTTGTGTAGTGTATTAACTGTGAACTTATATTCATTAATATAATTAAGATAAACTAAGTGGTGTTTAACTTGCCAGAGTCCCAGTACCCTAGAAACTCCTGAGAGACTGGATAATGAAAGGAAACGATTTAATATGATTTCATGAATCTACAATGTTCCTAAGAAAAGAAAAACTCAACCACACACAATATAGATGAAGGTTAACCCATTATAACAATTATTAACTTTACAAATACAACTAAGGTTACCGAAGAAAAGACTGACTAATAATAAAGAGAAGAGAAGAGAGAAAGAGAATAAAAAGAAACCCGTAACACGACTTTCCATCTACAGGAAAATTACTACAGCATAATATGTACTGATGAAGCCAAATTACTGACCTTGTTCATCTTCCTCCACCAACGTGGACATGATAGATCTTTCTGCTACAAACAAATACTGACCGAAAATACCGATGAAAGGAACTGTGGGAACAAACAGAACAGAATTCGGTTAATGGTACTACACAAAATATCATCGCAAATAAGGCATCTTAGGCAAGAAATCTCAGCTATGCTATGGCAATAAAGTACAGTTCAAAATTATTACTGTACTTCTGTATGTCTGCATTTTACTCACAAGAAATCCCCCCTTCCACAACTCTCTTTCTCTGTCTCATGCACACAAACACACACACATGCCCGCATCCAAGCACAGAGACGGGGGGCAGAGGGAGTCCTACCAGCGTAAACCTGCGAGGAGTACTGGACGAGTGCCAGCATGAGGAAGAAGGCGCAGCGACTGAGTCCTCCCATGACGCCCACAGCGGCATCCTTCACACCCACAAATCGACGTAGCAGGGGAAGCAGAACCAACAGGGAGCAACCGTCAACGGCACATTTGATTCCGTAATAGATAGAGTACTCCGCGAAGTCCCAACCAAACTTGTAGTTTAGGTACAAGAAAGTGTTATCGGTTTCACCTGGAATGAAATTGAGGAGTTTGTTTTTGTCATGATTATGTCCATCCATCCATCCACCTTTCGATCTGCCTGGAAAGAATTGACTGATTTTTTGCGCATATTACATCCGCGCATATATATATATATATATATATATCTATATATATATCTATATATATTATATATATATATATAATTCCAATATTACATAGACATTTGATCTCATGTTCGTACGAAGGAAGTGGACCTACGGAGCCAAAAGCGAGATCTTAGTAGGTCAAACGTAGGTCTTCAAGCATGAAAGTGTCTCGTTTTCTTATCTATGTTTTTTTTTCATATTCCTTAATTATTTGTTTGTATATTAATATATAACTATTACAATGATTACTTTTTTAAATTGGCGAAGTTGCTGTTATACTGTTAACATATTTCTTCCAGTTCTCTCCACATGACTAGACAATATTTAAATTCACAAAAGAATAATTTCATAATCTAGATGTTTTTGTAGCTGCTATGACGGCAGTTTTCTCTCTCCTAGTTTCATCCTTGAAACACAACTGCCACCCTTCCAACTGACAGAAAAACGAAGGCGCCAATGACTCTTTTGGGGCCATTGTCACAACACTTCTCTTTCGGCAAGTTCCCCTTCCTATTCTCCGTCGTCAGTTTACTCGTCTACGCATTTTAATATTCTAAAATGCGTTTTCATACAGACGTATTTTAATATTCTAAAATGCGTTTTCATACAGACGCATTTTAATATTCTAAAATGAGTTTTCATACAAACGCATTTTAGTATTCTAAAATGCGTTTTCATACAGACGCATTTTAATATTCTATGTACTAAATCATTAAAAGCATTTTATGAGGACTGAAAGTTTTTGGTAAATCATCTCCCATCACTGACACTACTTTCTGACCTAGCTTCAAATTTCCTTGATGTTTTTGCTACATCAACCGGTGAAATTTCTACATTCTGAAAGTCGCAAAGGAAAATTCTACAGCACTACAGACTCTTTGTCATCCAGCTTTCGCTGACACGTGGCGGCAGTCCTTTGAAATAGATGTGGCGAGGGAAGCTTCCCTTCAAAGAAGCGGCCTCTCGTTGAAGAACGAACGCTCCCAGTACTTCACCAGCAATTAAATATTCCAACATTATGTCATTATATCACATACATTTGATATGTCATCTACGTGTGATGACAGTTCTTGCATTTTTGTCCAGCAATTAAAATGCAATTTTTATACAACATTGACAGCTAGAAAAATGATGTAATTTTTCTCTGAAATATCTTGTATCCCATCAGGAGCAACAGACAACTATGACAGTTCGCTCACCTACAATGACGAACGAAACCAAAAAGTTGGCGACGACGTCTGCGATAACCATGGCCCTCAGTCCATCAGCACGGCTTCTAAAGGTGGTTGCTATGGCATCGCTTACTCCTCGGAGTATGGCCCTGCACCAAGTGTCTCTAGAGTAGCCGTCGACCGCATCGTGGTCCGGTCGATCTTCAGAAATCTTCTTGGACAGGTCATGCCGGATATCAAAGCTTTCTCTGGAATCCCTATAACCATAATCAGAGAACGTGAAATAATTGAGTGATTCGGGAGTACTTACGCTGATGAGCCTCGATCTAGAACATTCCGGGTGGCCTTCCACGATCCTCGCTTTAGATGAAGCAAGCAACGTTACGCTGTCTGCATTGTCCAGAGCGCTGTCGCTGGCGGATTTAGACAAACAAATCTCTCTTCTTTTTTCGAGAAGTCTGCCGTTGACATTTCCTTGTTCCTCGTTCTCACATTAGTCACAATTTTGACCTTAGAGGCTATGAGACTAGGTGTCACTCTATATGATCCTGCAAAATGAGTTACTCCACCATTTTCATTCAAAGAGGCCTGCCGCTCAATACGAGTTTGACTCATATTCATGCTGGTTATATCCTGTACAATTTCTTCATCTTTTCTCGAAAGACGTTCCAGAGAAGAACCTGAAATGGTTTCATTCTTAACTGCATCTCCTTGAGACACTCCGGTATCAGCATCATGGCTACGTTCGCTGTCATGAGGAGCATCAATGGTGGCCGTTCCTTGTGGAGGCGTCCCATAGAGACTGATAGTCTTCATCGAACCTGCAGATGGGGCATGAACAGAGATTTCTTCATCTGGAGAAGTGTCTTCTGTCACCGTTATATCTGGTGGCGTTCCATATATGCTACTCATGCTTATGGTCTTCGCTGCCTCGAGAGGCACTGCAAGGGCAGGGATGAGAAGGGGAGTCGGGATGTCAAAGGACGACGAAAACTCTCCTTTGCTATCGGGTAAAGCCCTTTCTCCCAAGTTTCCAAGATGTCCCACGCTCTTGGATACGCTCGCTTTCGTAGAGGCAGTACTCCCGGCGGGGCTATATTCTTCTGCCTTTATTTCAGGAAGCTTTCGGGATGCATTTCCATCAAGACTGCCTATTTCACCATCTCTTTCAGCCACTGAGAAAATAACACAGGATGCAAATGATCTGTGGCGGTGGTGTGACAACGTTGAGTCCAGAGATCCATAATATCTGTGGTGGGGCTGGGACGACAGAACAGGAGGACCATCCAGGTCATCGTAGCTGTACCGTAAATGAGGACAGTCTAGTTGCACGTCGTTACGCAAGACGCACAAGATGTAAAGCAGGGTAAGGATGAACCCAGACTGCAGACCTGCTTGTGCAAGAGTAGCATTTGTTAGTAGAACTTCATCAGGAAATAAAAATAAATGACGCCTCTATTGCTACATATATGCTTGACAAAATCTTGGCAATACTTGTGTCCACACATTGCACACACACACACACACACACACACACACACATATATATATATATATATATATATATATATATATATATGTATATATATATATATATATATATATATATATATATATATATATATATATATATATATAATATATATATATATATGTGTGTGTGTGTGTGTGTTATATAAAAGAGGGCTATAATTAATAATATGTTTAATATACCATTATAATGTGATGTGCTTAATTAAGAAAAGCTGATATCTCTTTTCAGAGATGGTGTGACACTAAGATGCTTACTTAGCAGGTCAATGTTCGTTCTCTGGGTATGTGAGTTCGAGAGGCTATTGTTCAAGGCGCCTTTGAAAACTGGCTGTGACCAGTTACTGAAGAGTGCGAATTCATGTGTACGTATACGAACTATGTCCATTCTTAATGGCATGGTTTAGCCAAGAACTAGGGAGACAGTTACGGGGAGAAAAGGCAGAATGCTGGGATAGCTCTGCGAAAGTTATATTTGTTAAAGTGTGTGATTTTCCAAGCTGTAATGGGTAAGTTACTGTGATTTAGCCAAAGGGATGGTTTGTTTTGATATTTTGTAAAGACATTCTATTTCATGTAATCTTTTGACTTTGTCTTTACAATTGTGTGTGCTCACGAGTGTGTTCTGTCTTTTAAACAGGCGGATCTAGTGAGGGACTAAGTGTCCTGTGTGGAGGGAACTATAATATTTTGGAGAAGAGATAATTGGTGTGACTAATTACTGATTAAGACATATAAATACCGGGGGTTTATCTGGGTTAATTGATCTGTGAATTACCATTCCATTAATTATCCTGTAAGAACCTGAATCATTCAATTAATACTTTCTTTACTTTGAATAAATGTCTATTTTTGTAGTTCCGACTCTGATTTGATGACCTGATAGAATGGAGAGAGAGAGAGAGAGAGAGAGAGAGAGAGAGAAAGAGATAAAGGCAATTACCAGTGGTCGCCTTGAGAGAGGGAGAGAGAGAGTGAGAGAGAGAGAGAGAAGAAGAGAGAGAGAGAGAGCGAGAGAGAGAGCGAGATAAGGATAGGAGAGGAAGGCTATTACCAGTGGTCGCCTTGAGTAGGAGGGAGAGAGAGAGGGGGGAGGGACTGAGTGTTACCAGTTCGCCTAACGCTCCGGCTAAACGCATACCAAATATGAAAATAGCGGGGGGTGACGCTCCTCGATGATAATATATATATATAATATATATATATATATATATATATATATATATATATATATATATATGTGTGTCATATATATATGTATATATTATATTTATATATATTATATATATATATATATGTATATATATTCAATTGTATTCCACATAGAAAAATCAAAATGTAAAGTTTTTCTTAGAAAATGCCCAACAGTTTCGTCCTCCAATGGACTTCTTAGAGCGTTTATTTAGGAAAGAGATAAAGTTTACAATGTATGTAGCCAAGAAAGGCCTAAAATCTTAAACATATGGAATAACGTTACCAAAACTAGCAATGACTCCTTCATTGTTTTCCGGATTATTACGAATTAGAGTTTTACTAATGGTACTAGGGTATGAAAAAGTTGCACTAAAACCAAGTAACCTTATTTGATATTTTTATATTTTTCATTTTTTCAACTACTATTCTTGTTTTATTGCTATTTTACTGCTGAATGGTTGCAGCTCAAACTACTAGTTTTTGGTAACTGTATTTCAAATGTTTAAGATTTTAGGCTTTTCTTGGTTGCATACAATGTAAACTTTATCTCCTTCCTAAATAAACGCTTTAAGAAGAGTCTGGTCCATTGGAGGACGAAGTTGCTCGGCATTTTCTAAGAAAAACCTTTTTCCTTTGTGGAATACAAATTGGATATTAAAGGACATTTGTAGCTTTATGCATGTATATGAATCACAGTAAGATAATAGTTTATAATATAGCTATGTGGGAAAACATATAGCTTTGTTAACATGGCAGAGGTGGGGTATTGATTCTAATTACAAATATCTGAGTTCAACAGTGTTTGTAAGGTCGGAATCAGTATCAACTTATACCTCACTTGTTGGCCAAGTTGGTTAAGATGTCACTGAAGTCCTGATTTCTCCTCTGTGCGCTGGTTCGAATCCACCAGAGGACGAAATTATTATCAACTATAAAATTCCCCTTTGGTTAACATATGAAAATGTATTAATTCTGAGGTAGAGCAAATTGGATATTTAAGGACATCTGTAGCTTAATACATATAGGAATCAGTGTTATGTGATAATAATTCATATATATATATATATATATATATATATATATATATATATATATATATATATATATATATATATATATATATATATATATATATATATATATATATATATATATATATATATATATATATATATATATATATATGTATGATGTATAACGGAATCACGAAAGTTTGGAACGTGATAAATCCATAAAAAAAGTTATAAGCCACGAAGGAAAAAATAAACAACGGAGTTTTCTACAAGATCTTTCGACTTCGACGTCCTTTCCTCAGCAGATCTTGTAGAAACTCTGTTGTCTATTTTTCCTTCGTGGCTTATACCTTTATATAATATATATATGTATATATATATATACATACATACATACATACATACATACATACACACGCACCCACATACACACACACACACACACACACACATATATATATATATATATATATATATATATATATATATATATATATATATATAAATGTAGCAATTGTAATAGCCATAATGACCTCAACTTCTTGAATTCTTCGTGCTTTTTTGGATATGCTTTTCACTACAAAGCTTTGAGATCCGAGTGCAATATGAAGAAATTATGAACTCCGGCAGCGGGAAACAAACCTGGGTTACTATAATCACAACGAGGTCACGTGGCCGCGTCGGAAACGGGACCTCGTCGTGATTATGGTATCGCGGGCTCATTTTCCGTTGCCAGAAATCATAATTTCTTCATATTTCTTGCACTTCGATCTCAAGGCTTTGTAGTGACAAGTTTTCCAAAAAAGCCCACAGAATTCGAGAAGTTATGAGAGTATTGTGGGTATTACAATTGCATATGTACATTCTACATATGCATACAAATATATATGTGTGTATGTGTATGTGTCACTTTTAGATTAAAGAAAGGAAGAAATTAAGCCTCCTGACACATGCAGATGTCTTGATGATGTTCGTGAAAGAGAGCGAAGAAGGAAACAGACGATTCATTTGCATTTATACACTCATTTTTTCTTAATTGTGGATATTTTGTAGAAAACGTTTTGACAATATATAACCACTTATGTATTTAAGAGCTTCTTCAATTACAGCAGCAGGCCTTTTTTCGTTGTTTTTTATCCAGAATCTGATTGTTTATACCTTCTGTGGGGCATTCAAAATCTAAATCTTTAAACAGTGAGCTGGTCAGGTATATTTCTAATGTCAATTCTCTATCTCCACAGTATTTTGAACGGCATGCAGACTCATTTGTCAACATATCATAATTGTTGCTCTTGGCAATGACGTTCGTTTTTTCACTAATTTTTGACATTATTCCCAGAATCAATTACCTAAGATTAAACTTAAATTCAACAACATCATGTAACCAAACAGATGCTCTAGGCAGTCTTGATTCAACTTTTGTGTCATGATGTAATCTACATTAAAAACCTCTCTAAGCATATTACAAAGACCGATAACCGACTGCTAGAAAGAATTTGTACAGACATTTTGTTTTCTGTGATTTTACTTTTAAAGAATTCATTACCTTTATGACCTTTTCCAAAGTATTTATCTGCAATTCTTTATTAATCCCAAAACCATTTCTCGCTGGTATATCGCCATACATGTTGTTTGAATTCATTATATCAAACCAGTCGTTTATCACTGAGATAAAATCAGAGGAAGCTTGGATGGAGTTGGAGTTCATTCATTTTACAGACCATTTCACGGATGCTTGTGTCAGAAATGAAATCACTGCCTAAATAAAAGCCTGAATCAATTAAGTTATTGCTGACTAATTTTATCAAATGGGGAACGTCGGCAAAAGCGTATATCTCCCTGTCAGCACTTGCATTCTTGAATGAAATCCTATTGACAAGAGGATCAATGCCAAATTCTTTCCACATGTGAAGATTGCCTGATCCCATGTCAGAAACAATAGCATGTCAGAAACATGCATCATGATTTCTAATAGCAACTGCTTTAGATTTGCTTCATCAAAGTTGAAATAAGTTGGTTGTTTCCACTTCCCTACAAGACCTTGTAGCATTGTGGCGAGCGCGATGAGCCCATAAGGGTGACTCAGGGATAATCCTCTGTCCGACTGACCTCTTGAATTGGCCTTGCAGACGGGTGAACGGTGTTGACCGCCCTGGCGAGCGCAAGAGGAAGAATGGCAAGAGGAGCAAAGCTCCGAGGAGACGTATTATGGAAACAGGGAATCAGGCACAACAATCAAATGTGATCGCGGTTGGTGGAAACCAGATTCATGAAACAGGTATTTCAGATCAAGCGCTCTATCGACAGCAGCAGGATGGGATATGAGGCGGATCCTGTGGCTGAGGCCAGAGGGCAGCAGAAGTTTTTCCTGAAGTTTGTTTGTGCAACCGAAAGTGAAATGAAGTTTTAGAAAGTGAATTCCAAACAAGAGAAAAAGAAGCTGCTAGAGAAAAGGTTTGGAGAGGTTACGACATGGTGTATTTTGAGGAGAAGTTCCTCTGTGCACAAATCTGAGCGGGCCAGACCTCACACACACCTACACGCACGGCCCCCTTCCCCGTTTCGAACAACTAAAGACTCTTGGGCTATCCGTAAAAGTTTTGTTTTGTTAAAAGATTATAATTCTATGAATTCAATAATATAGTCTATTTACTATTTTTAAATATAAAGAAAATGGTAAAATCACCATTGAGATCATTCATTAAGTATGTTGAGCATTATACAAACATTTCATCTCTGATGTATGGATTATCTCATCCAGCAGTAGAAGTATTGATAAACGTGAACATACTGAATTACAAGATGAAACAAAACCGTAACAGTGTTAACTTTACAACCGAATGTATAATAAGATTAGAAAGTTCAACCAAGGCAAACACAAGCTGAAAAATTATCCATAATTATTACTCATAGTCAGAATATTTTTCATAATGACTCGAACACGCAAAGTATTTATGAGACGTTCCTCCTAACCCGTCTGTCAGCAGTTTTCCTCGACAGAATATCACTGTCTAGAGACACTGCAGTATTTTTAACTAAAATATCTACAAAAATAGAAATTCTGTCATTTAACATTATTGACTGAAGTCTGTTTTATGACTCTTTCGATCAGAATTCTTTCGTGATTGCGCCTTTCGCACAAGTGGTCAAAACCGAAGTATATAGAATAAGGGAGCTGATTTTATTATATACCTTGGTCAAAACAACCCTTGAAACAATTCCAGCGTTACTCTTAATCTCCCGACGATTGCTCCTGCAAATTATGATAGCCAATTTCTTGCAGTGGAGGGCGTGTTTGTACAGTTATTCATGACCATTACAAACGATTTCATTCTATTTTCAGTTCCCAAGCATCATTATTACCCATTGTTCACACTTGCTGAAACATTGAATTTGCTGTGGAGTGAGCCACAGATTTGGTTGGCTCTCTAAATTCGTAATCAAATATGTTTCCCCTTTTGATATTGTCTTGGGAAGTGCTGGCACCTAAAACATCAGCTATTTTTTTATGCAATTCTAGTGGCTGTATTGTCGCCACAAGATTAGAAGACAAATTTTCCGTAAAGTAAGCTAAAGATTCCAAAGGAAGTGTAGCCAGTCAGGTGCATTATGAAGAATTTCAGGGCAAAAGCAAGCATGACATTCAAAGTATGTGAATCACAGGGAACATACAGCGCATGCGTATTTATCTTTAGCAGGTAGAAGTACTCCTTCGTTTTCGAGTCATGTGGTGTTCTTGATCATGCGGCTGATCTGAATCTGCCTAGCTCCAGTTGTCATACACATTTGAAAACTCCAAAGGTGCTCCTGCATTTTCAAAACTTCCCCTAAGTACATTCAATAAATCAGATCACAATCACATGTTTTGAATAAAATACATAAGCTCACCATATTTACAGATAGTGATGATAGCCACTTTGATAATGGTCTCTTTGTTCCAGAAATCATCCTTGAGATTTGGAGAGACAGAGCCATACAGAAGTAGCATCGCAACTACGTATTCCCTGAGTATGTACTTCGGAACTGCTACTGCTCGGTTTTTCATTGGTAGGTAGATACTACCTCTAAATGCTCAAGTCTGGGTACAAAGAAAAATGGCGAACACCATTTCACATATGATGCCGAAAGAATCAAAAGGGTTTTTGTCTCGTTCAGTTATGATTATTAAGAAGTTTCAGATTTGCCAATTACTCCTCAAGGTCACCTCAGTGGAGTGGCATCTATACGTCACAGAGTAATGGAAGAAATGTAAAAATATAACTATGCAATATTTAGCAGGTCAGGCTTTCATGATTTTGCCTATATGCCTTAAAGAAGAATTGACCTGGTTGTGGCAACCTTATTTTTTCACTGGAGTGGGAAACCGAATTCTTAGTCATTTTTCCACTGGAGCCCAGACGCTGCTCGGCTTGGCGATTCTTTCCCCCAACTCCAGAGGTCACAAGCGAAACTCGCCTTCCCACCTTTAGGTGCGGTGGCTTAAGAACCGATCCTGAGGCCTAGGAGGAAGGCAAGGTGGTAACCTTTCAAAACGTTTGATGGAGCTGCAGAAATAGTTGAACAGATTGATCCAAATTCTATGATGGCACGTGTGCACGCGATAGTAGGACGTTGAAGAAACTTTTACTCTGAAGATGTTGTCAGGCCTTTTGGTTTTTTGTCTACTCTTTTTTCTTTTTTTTTTGCAGTGTTTTTTTTTCAGTCCAGCAGTGAGAAGGTTAAAGTGGCAGTGAATGATGTCTTGCAGTATAACTGAAATTCCCCTTTGCCACAGGAAACGGTTCATTGATGAAGAAAGAGTTATGGGTGTGACTATGCATGTGCTGGGTTGTGCCCTTAATGTAAAATGATTTACCAAGATATTTCTTTACTGACCTATTTAAACAAAGGCCTCCCCACCTCCATCCCACTCACCCAATTGACTTGAATGACGTATTTCCAGTAACCTACGTTCTGTCACGAGAGAAAAATGATTTCCAGTAAGAGAAATAAGCCTAAGTACGATACCTAAAAAAAATGAATCATGGTTACAGTTACATTTACGTTGCCGGTTGATGGTAGTTAGCACACATTTCAAAGCTCACTGCTCTCACGAAAGCTTTCGAAATCCAGCATAATGGTATATAAATGAAGTGTGGAAATATGAAAAAATGACTGGAAGGAAATCCTATTTAGCGCTACAATACAAATATGGTTCAGGAAGGAAGGACACTCGCCTAAGAAAAGGTAGACGTAGTTGGTGGTGATGTAAGTCGTGACTAAATTCATGAGCAAGAGTCCACCCGCAGCTCCGAGAAAAATGGCCGCCTCCAGCACACTCAGCCGGATGGTCCTCTTCTCCAGGGGAGTCTCCTGCACGATGTAGCTCGTTACTGCCGACTGTTGGCATGTGGACAGACAAGGACGTCAGAAGGAGTATGTCTTTTCTCATTCTTCTGAGTTTGGGTTATGCGTCAATAAACATGCGCTTAGACAACTAAATTTTATCAATGCTCATAACTCTCTCTCTCTCTCTCTCTCTCACACACACACACATCTGAACCTTCATCACAGATAAAATACGACTGAATACTCTAAAGGCAACAGTGATCCCTTAAAAACTTATAAATCAGAGCAAGTTCACTAAACAGGTGTGAGGTAATCTTATATGGAATTAAACTAAGTAAAGGGCATCACTCCATCAACAGCTTTTAAAAGTCTAAGTATTTCCCTGGTTCTAACTCACTTCAGCAAAGCTGAAGGAAAACAGCTCAATTACCACTCTATTTTTCTACTAAACAAAATTAAATATACTGGTGATAAAAAGAAAACACTCATAAACATTTCAAATACAAAAAAATATTATCATTAAATTCAAATATTATAAGTGAAATTCACAATCTCAGGGAAATTTATTTTCATCTGAAAATAATACAAAGTTTGATTAATTCTTGAATTAATTATTAAGTAAAATTAAATCAAAACTAATTTATCACAAAAACCAAAAAAATTAATTAATCCAAAAACAGTAAATTATTCAAGTAAATTTGAAACTATTAAGCAACAACTAAAATCTAAAAAGAATTCTAAGTAAATGCAAATTAATTCACAAGTGTTAAACTCAATTAAATATGCAATGATTAGTTAATGAAAACACTTAATTTAATCAAATTGTGAATGCGAATGTAAACAGAAAAATGTGGAAAATACCAATATTGCAAACAGACTAAGCAAGCATTAATCACACAGAATAAAAAAAACACACTTCAATAAGAAAAATGGATAAATGCACAAAGAAATCACTTTAATAAGAGAAATGGATAAATGCAAAGAAAAAGAAAATTCACCAACACCAAAATGTGAAAAAATGGTAAAAAAGTTCCCCTGGAATAACCTAAGTACTTTCAGTACTTTTTACGTTTAAATTTAGTGCACTGAACTTAACAAAAAACTCTTACCTTGGTATACCAATTGTAAGAGGCCTATTTCGAAATCACCAATAAACAGTTACACACAAGGCGCCTGTTACACACTTTTACAATGTCTGTTCAGATTCCACAAATATACACTCGGCAATATTAAATAAATCTAAGGAATACCAAATCTAAAATTTGCAAGTGACCAACCACTAAAAAATTTTTACGTTAGTCAGTAAATCAAAATTCTCTCATACGCGCGCGCGCGAGAGAGAGAGAGAGAGAGTGAGAGAGAGAGAGAGAAAGAGAGAGAGAGAGAGACAGAGGGAAATATTATCTCTCTTGTATGGTAGCTAACTGGGTGAGACAGTAAACTGATAGGCTCAAAACGTTTTGGACTCGAAGTTCCTTTGCTAAATATTTGTAATTCTCTTTTAAAATGATAAACAAAGAAAATTGTATCTATTATTACGTGATTTATTATTACGTGATTTAAGACAATAAAAGTCTCTTAAAATAAAAGATATGAATATTTAAACTGAAAGCAAAGACTAAGTGACGTCACTTCCCTGGATGACGCATTCCTATATAGAATGTTCTAGTGATCTTACCATAGATGATGCAATCTTCACGTGGTTTCTCGACAAAGACACACAAGTCCAAAACAAGTCACAATCATCATAAGCTTGACAGGAATCCAAAACAAAACGGAGAACTCCGAGCTCCTCTTATCTCAAGTGATGACAGCAATTTCCTGCTTCGAACAGACAATGCAAATTTCTCTCTCTCTTTTCATTCTGTTACCATTTAACTTCAAATCATATTTTTTTGTGAATTCTGAACACAGATTATCAGAACATTAACTTTAAGCAAAAATAATACTGAATCTGAAAACATTACAAACACTTTTGCAACATTTCATTCAGTCACTGAGGGGAAGATATGCATTGTGGAAGCAACAGCATAAGAATACTATATTTCTACTACTTACATTTGATTTTGCAAACTAGTAATTGGTAAATTGTATTTTGTGAATTAAAGAATCTGGAAATTAAACCATCCCATCTCATATATATATATATATATATATATATATATATATATATATATAATATTATATATATATAAAAGGAGCCAATAAAAATGCCAAAATATAGAAAGAAAATATTATATTTCAGAGACTGCTCTACAGGTAGATGAATGAGAAAAGTTACAGAAAAGGTGGTATTTATACCAAGCGATCCATCCACAGGTAAGCCAATTTAGGTCACTCCTGCTGATAATCTTCCTTTAACCCTCTTAAGCATTAGTTGAATGAAAACTTTATCATTGACATCTGAATCCCATGCGCCCTTTGAGATGTTCATTACCTGTCTCTGTTTAATCAAAGCCGATTTGATTTTAAGACTCTTGTCTTGTACCGGCAGTAGCTGCTATAAATTATATGTGGCAAATTTTAGTTTATTCTGTGGGTATATTCATTTATATGGTTAAAAATAGCTGAGGTCTGTTGTCCATACCTAACTGACCATTTATGTTATATTAATCTCTGGGGAAGTGATTTTCCTGTAAATCCGATGTAAGACTGGTCACAGTCCAGGCATGGGATTTCGTAAACGCCTGTGTCCTTGGGGGATGCCTTTTGTTGGACGTTAATCAGGGATTTGGCTAAGGTGTTTGGGTAAGTAAATGCAAAAGGGTTGGATTTTCCTAGAGTCTGGGTCACAGTCTTAATCCTGTCCAGGTGTGGAATTTTTATTTTATTGTTGGGTGTCAGAGAGACACCCAACAACTACCTGGAACCATATGCTGATTGGAGAAGCGGGCGCATGATGTACTTCCAGTGGTTTGAAGTTGATAAATTCCATGTCCAACTTGTGACTGGAGGCAACGAAGTTCCTGAGAATGATGTATGGGAGTGGCTGGATGATGAACGTGGTGAACCTGGCTACCAACGTTTCTCCAACAGTGAGATAGCTGCTGTAGTTGCTGGTGAAGATGAGGAAGTGCCTGAAGACAATGATAATGATGACAATGACAAGGCTGTTTCATGAATGCCTTCGTACAAGCATTTGCACATGGCCTTTGATATGGTTATTGAGGTACTGGAGCACCCCGACATTGACCCTATAGACTTCCTGGGGCCTTTGATGCTACTGTACAAATGGAAGAGTATCGAAGGACTGTCATTGAGAGTAGAATTGTCGTTCATATCATTAAAGTAACCTCAACAGCTTCCTCAGATCCCAAACCCTCATGCACCCCACCCCTTTGCCATCCACTTCTTTGGTGAATAAGCCCTTCAGCTTGGGAGTGCACTTGAGTACTTCTGCTGCCTTCATTTATATGTGGGGCTCCTTCAGCTAATGACACCAGGACACCAGGGTGTAAATACTGGTGGTGAAAATGAAAATCTACGAGTTCTGTATTGTAGTAACATAAGTGATCAAGTCGATTTTGACATATTGCACAATCACATGAAACAGTTTGGCAAGGTAGATAGAATAAAATTACGAATTGTTAAAAGTTCTATCTCTTATGAAAGTTACATAGCTTTTTGCAAAGCTGAATATGCCTCCAAAGCTCTAGAGAATCTTGATGGTAAAAATGTCTTTGGTTCAGTTTGCCATGCAATGTTGTTAACATAAACAATTTGGAAGAGGATGAGACAGACTATGTACCCATCAAATTTAAGGTTAATAGCCAGAAACACCTGGCAAAAGATGAACCAAAATTGGTTTTTCATTTCGCAAACTACAAACAGGGCAAAGAAAACTTTTTATCAGCATGCAAATATCTACAGAGGAAGATTGGTGCCATTCCTAAAGGTATTATTAAAAGATATTGTAAAGGAGTCTTGATCAAAGCAAATAATGATATTCAAATTAAGATGCTTTCAAAATTCCGACCAAATGAAGATGGTAATATTTTAGATGTATCTCCTCATCGATCGTTTAACATTAAACGGGGTACAGTTTATAGCAGAGATCTATATGAGTTTGAAGAGGAGGAAATATTAAATATGTGTCCTGCATATGTCATTAAAATTAGAAAATTGAAAGGCACTCAGCATGCCATTGAATTGACTTTCATCTGCTCTTACTTACCGAAATTTATTGATATAGACCACTCTCGGGTTTGGATTAAGCCATTTAAATAGGGCCATATATCAAACTCCTGTACAAAACCAGGAAAGTGTTTTGTATGCTCTGGTGAACATGGAAAGGCTGATAGAATTGTCTCCATTGTACTGGCAATCATTCTCCCAATAGGAGGGGCTGTCCACAATATAGTTTCCAATAAGAAGTTGTTAACACTGCTCATAATAACTTTATCAGCATAGGAGAAGCCAAACGCTTGGTTCGAGGGGCTAAAAAAAAATACTGGATCCTCGTTTGCTTCCACTGTTAAGGGAAATAATGCGTTCCATCAGCCTGCTAAACCCATCATTAAAAACAGCACACCGTTTCAGGATATTTCAATTTCTCTGGTACATAATGAACGTCCAACTAAAGTGGTACAACCTGTGATTGATGAACCTCTCCCTGATCTGCAAGCAAATGCTGTCTCAGAGTTGAGCTCAACTGTTAAGGAAATCTTAACCAATATGACAGTTTTCAGTCACCCCCGAAGTCAAAGAAATGTGGAACATCCTCTCCTGTAGAGTTTAAAACTCAGACTTACAACAGATTCAATGCACTAGATGACCCCTTTAAGCCATTATCAACCTCACAGCCATTGGAAAAGATGTCTCAGTCCTGCTCCAATTTAAGTATGACCGATCTCTTCCAATCCCCTCAATCATATGCAGAAACAGCTACTTCTGAAGTAGAGGGAAAACATGCTGACTCTTTAAATATAGTTAAAAATTTAGATAAATCTAGTATCAAACTGAAAAAACAGGATGTGCAGGAAAAATGTTCAAACTCCCCATCATCCAATAAAAATAAATGTCTCCCAGGCACAAGACTTTTAAATTCAAGAACATTCAGCTGTATTACTTTGAAAACCCAGCTAAAAAAAGGACTTGGCTGGGCACAAGAATCACAGTTAAAATTCCAATTCGATATCTTCCAATGGAATTGCAAAGGCCTTAGGACTCGTTCTGAAGAGTTAAAATTATTATTGAACCATCAATCCAGGACTAAACTATAAAATGTATGTGATGAACCCCAGAGATGGTGATCGAGCTCATGGGGGCCTTGTAATTATTGTTAAAAGGTCTGTGCGACATACAAGTGTTCCTTTGAACATAAACCTACAAGCAGTCGCCATTCGAGCATACTTCGAAAGAGAGATTACTATTTGTTCTATTTACCTCCCACCTAGGTCAGAGATTACTTTGAATGACATTCAGGCGCTAGCTAATCAATTACTTGCTCCTTCTTACTACTGGGAGATTTTAATGCCCATAATAGTCTATGGGGAGGTGATACCTTGAATGCAGTAGGTAGAACCATAAGGTCTGGGAAACGGGCATCATTCCCCCATCTTGGAAGATAGCCATAGTAGTTCCAATCTTAAAGCCAAACAAAGATCCATATCAGCCCACTAGTTACAGACCAATTTCACTAACAAGCTGTGTCTGAAAATTGTTTGAGAAAATGGTGAACGCTCGTCAAATGTGGCATTTATAGGAAAAACAGATTGTTATCTTCTGTTCAGTTTGTGTTTAGGAAGAATCGTTCTACATTGGACCCTTTACTGAGATCATCAAATCAGATTCAGCAGGGATTTTCCGATCAATGTCAAATAGTAGGGGTATTTTTTGATCTGGAGAAGGCCTGTGATACAACATGGCGATTTGACATTGTTGAACTTCTAAATGAAATGGGAATCAGGGGCAATATGTTAAACTTTATAAACTTTTTTTTAAGGGAGAGACATATTAGAGTAAGAGTCAGGAATAAGTTTTCTTCTTGTTATGAGATGGAGGAAGGTGTCCTAAAGGCAGCATATTGATTGTTCCCTGCTTTGCCATTGCTATTGATAATATTGTGAAATCTGTTTCTGCTCCAGTTGGGGCTTCACTGTTTGTGTATGACTTTGCCATCTACGTCACCACATAAGGCGCTTTATCAGCCTGTAACTACCTGCAGAAGACAATAAATCTCATCAATAAATGGGCTGATGAACATGGTTTCCGATTTTCTTCATCTAAAACTATGGCCATTCGGTTCACCAGATGTACCCGCAATGAAACTATTCCTAATTTGAAACTGAAGGACTGTCTTATTCCTTACAAAAAAGAAGTAAAGTTTTTGGGCATGATTTTTGACAGCAAGTTAACTTGGCGTGGTCTCATTGACTCTCTAAAAACAAAGGTTAAAAAAGCCCTTAATATTTTAAAGGTGGTATCTGGATTCGACTGGGGAGCTGATAAGAAAAGTTTACTGAAGTTGTATGATTTCTTATGTAAATCAAAACTGGACTATGGCTGTCAGGTATATCAGGTAACCGACCCTTTAATGTAGGGATAACAGTGGAAAAGAGGAAGAAGATAAATGTAACTGTATTAGCTACCATAACCATGAAAACCCTTCCATTAACAGGAAATAATGTTGATACCTGTCCAATTACAGGTTATAAGTATTCATCCATCATACTAACACAGCTCGTTTCGTAAATTTCAAAAATAAACTGTGTAAATAAAGATGGCAACAACAATCTTTTTCTGAACCCTAATGTAATTTATTACACCAATTCGAGAGCGCTAACTGAAATGTCCATCAGTACACTGATAACCAAACATTTCATTGACCTACCCCTGAATAGATCTTTTTTCTTAGGGTGACAACAGATATTCATTATAAATCTTTATTACAGGAATTATTTTGACATCAGATAAATAAGTTTTTCTTGTAAGCATCATATTCGATCTAGTCAAAAACAAACCTTAGCTGTAGAAAACCTTGGATAAAGAACTTTTATATATAATAGAACTTGTTTTCTGTGGCAAGAGAAGACAAAAGAAAAAAAATGCCTTAGCTGTCTGTTAGTGCATTGCACGTGGTATGTTTCAATAATTCTGGCCCCATGTTCTTAAGAGACTACTATTTAGCTCTAAATGAAAGCTATACAGTATTTTGCAAAATGGTGCGCAGTGGAAGGCACTGCATTACACTGGCCTGCACTGTTTTCAAGGTCTAACATATAATACCTGATTTCAGGTCAGTTTTTTGCACTGAATCTAAAAATCATGCCTATTTTACTCAATCAGATCAAGTTAATGAAATATTAGCATATTAAAAATATCCTAAATTCTGATCTACTTGTAGGTGAATGAAACAATATTGAAAATATTAGACTGATTTATTCATAGCAGGCTTACAAAATATTTTGAATAGATAGCAAGAAGAGTATAATGAACTACGGAAGCTATTCATGGATGAATGGTCTCTTCAGGGACTTCTGTTTGTGCAGAGCAGGCACCAGCAGTAGTCGGCCAGAAAGTTGACATTCCACTGGCCTTGAATGCATTCCTCCATAACACTGATATCTTGGTGAAAGCGCTCACCCTGGTCTTCACTGAAGTCTCTGGAAAATAGTCCAGATGAGACCGGAGGAAGTGCATTTTCACTGACATGTGAGCACCAACCTGCCTTCTGATACTGGGAACATCTGCAGTTGCCAAGGAAGTTTGCAATAACTGACTTAAGGGACAACCAGGCAGAGAGTTCAGCAGTATTCAGTGCATCATCAAAACTAACAAAACTAACATCCTTGATGAGTTTCCTTATTTGAGGACCATCAAATATACCTGCCTTAAGTTTCTCCATGCTTCTTTGTCGAAACTTCTGATGGAGGAAAGCAAATCCTCTACATTCCCTGTCCAATGCCTTTACAAAGTTTTTCATGAGACCGAGTTTGATGTAGAGCGGTGGAAGCAATATCTTGCTCGGTTCATCTAGAGGGTGGGACAGAACGTTGTGTGACCCAGTGACCCAGGTTTTAATCCTTGTCTTGATGGCCACTCTTGTCTGACATAATGCTGGTCATCAGCACGGCTATCCCATAAGCACAGAAAGCATGGATACTTTGTGTAACCACCTTGAAGTCCTAGGATGAGTCGAAGAACTTTAAGATCTCCACAGATCAACCATTTATGTTCCTGGTAGTTCAGAGCTGACAACAGACGTTCCATGCTTTTGTGGGATTCTTTCATTTCAACAGTGGAGTGCCCATCAGGGATCGATGAAAACTTATTTCTGTTATTCAGAAGAATTGCCCTGAGACTTCTATTAGATGAGTCAATGAAAAGTCTCCATTCCATAGCATCATACTTCAGACCAAGTAATTCAATCAGGTCAGCAATATTGTTCCACCAGACCAGTGAAGATGCTTAGTCAAATGTGAAGAATTTTCAAAATTCTCTCTCGCGGTCCCGATACCAATAGAATGTGTGAGTAGACATTTCTCTCGAAGACGAGCACCCAGTAGCTGGCCAGACTCCTTGAAAAGGTTCAGGTCTCGTGTCAGGTCATTGAGTTCGGCTAGGGTCAAAGGCTCCAGTTGTTTGTCCTCTTCAGATTCAGACATTTGGCTCAGGAACAAGAAGATCAGGACCATGGGGGACTGGCTTTATGGCAGAAGGAACATCAGGGTATTGAACATGGTGCTTGTTCTTGCGACTGATGCCTTTTAGATTTGTCATGCAAAAGTACCAATCGGTAATGTGATCTTTCCCTTCCCTCCACACCATTGGAACACCAAATGGCGTACTCTTCCTTTTGCTGTTCCTCCAGCAAAAGGTCCCCTAGTTTGACTCCAAAGTAAGCTTGATATGTCTTCTTCACAAAATCCGTGATTTTTGCTTGACAGTCAGGAAGAACCACATGTCCACAGATGTAACAGAACATATTAGGATGGTTTTTACACTTCCGATCCATTTTTATGCATATCTAGACCTCAAAAGAGAAATAAAAAAAATTATTAAAGGTTACCCACGACTGGTTTTGCAAAAAGCAAAGCCCACAAATGCTTGGATAATTGCGATATTTTGGAAAAATATGCTGGAATAGAAATAGACTATATCCTAGAAACCAGACCTGACTCAGGAAAATGAGCTGCATTTTTTAATTCAGCATGCAAAAAGGGTCCTATATCAGTTGGAAAACCCTTGATATTTGTAAAAAAAATATTTGAAACTCAGGCCAGTGTTATTTTTGTTTAATCGGCGAGTAAGCCTACAAACTACTTTGTTAGTGTTGTTGCTGGTGTTCTTGTTGGAAGGGGTGCAAGGATGTAGAAAAGGTCTATGGAAAAGCCTAAAAAGGCCTGAAAAAGGTGTTTCACATTGCGCTAAAGATACAGGAATTTTAGGATAGGATATTTCTGATTTATTTATTAGAATGAAAATGTAAAAAATCATGTCCATGTAAACAGTACAGAAAAACTATTTGTAATGAAATATAGCATACTTATTTTAAATTTTCATGGTGAAACGATGCTCTATTTAGCATGTTTTAATTTACATTTAAAGTTAGGAAGAGAATGTTTACAACTTATGCTTGAAGGGAAATCTAGCATGTGTCCAGAGTAAGCTGGCGGTCGGATCACGCTTTGTTTGCTTTAATGTCTGTATGAAGTTGTGGCGGGATCACAAGCTAAAAACAAAGGCAGAAAGACTTCCCCACATTTATGTTAGTCACTTCGGCTGTCAAAAATTCCCTCAGCTACACTTTCCCCTTTACGTTACTTTTTTCTTACAGGACAATTGGTTCAAAAAACTAAAAAACAACCCTCGAAACACATTTACTCACCAACAAATCAACATCAAACACCACATATTACTCACAACTCGGCAACAAACTTAAGCACAACAAACTCAATTACTCAAAAACCAAAAGTCAAAAAACACAACTTATACAAAAAGATCATACAAACTACTCAACTAACAACTTCTTGGCTGACCGCTCTTACTGAATGCTCTCGACTTTCTGACTGCCAACCTGCGACTGCTGAGCATGTTCGGTGGCCGAACCACTGACGAGCAAGATGCCACCAAACAAGCAGTTCACTCAGCAACTACCCATTCATCATTCACAATCCCTCTTCTCTCTTCCTCTCTATCCTCTCTCTCTCTCTCTCTCTCTCTCTCGCTCTCTCTCTCTCTCTCTCTCTCTCTCTCTCTCTCGCAAGACTCCATGAGAACGTTGTCAAATGCAACCACTACATCATTCCTCCATAAAGTGAAAATGCTAATCTCTCTGTTTATAGAACACTGCAATATCGTAATGGATGGTTGCACTTTTCTGTGTAATAATCCTGACGAGAGAGAGAGAGAGGAGAGAGAGAGAGAGAGAGAGAGAGAGAGAGAGAGGAATCGCACAAAAAAATTAAACAGTTTTATGAAACTGAGTCAAATGAACGATCTTTGTGGAGACTAATAGAAACGGAATTACCTTGAGTGTGACATAACCACCCGTGATGCCTCCCAAACAGACACCGATAAATACCAGCTGAATTGGGCATGTCTCAAAATAGGCCACCAGGACACACGTCATTGCCCACGCCACACCCCCGCCAGCAGGAGCTGTCATCAAAACCTTTCTTGACATCCTGATTTGGAAAAGATATTCATCAAATAGATATATACATATATACAGTCAAAAAATCACCTTCACTGCTACCTCCCGCTCTCCTGTGCTTCCAGGGTGCTATGCACCTCTTTCAATGCTTCCCAGTGGAGTCTGTCCCCCTTTCCTTCTTACTCCCAACATTTCCAAATTATATACATCCTTTTCATCAGCCTCTTGTACTCCAGTCTTTCTGCCAGACCAGGCCACTTCAAAATTGATCTATATTTTCATCTTTGCCTACTTTTAATTAAGTCATTGTCGCTCAACACTATCATTATCCAGTACTCCTGAATACCCATACTAATTGGTCACTTTCATTGCCTGACCGCAAATACCGATCTTCACCGTGTACCATCTTTTATTTTATTAAAATTTACTTTTATATGTAACCTTAGTCTGGCTAACACCCATTTTCAGAATACTCCTCTTGCAACCACTTCCAAACTTCTGCAGCTTCTCTTCATGATCATTTTATATTGTATTAGTTTCAAATGTTTCCTATTTCACGGACTGTTCATTTTAGTACCTACATCTACTGCACACTTATTACCTTGACGACTCCCATCACTTGAGCCTGATCCTGCACCAGCTCCTGAATCACTGTTTGAGTGACCTCATCCTAACCCACACTTGCCTAAATCTGACTTTCACAGAAAGTCTTCTCTTACCGGCACATTCTGACCCACGTCTTACCTTCTCCATACAAATTCTGAAGGTTTTGAGCAAATTACCCGCTACTCATATACCTTCAATAACCTCCACAGTACATCCTATCAAGTCTATGAATGACAGTTTTTTCCCATTACTTCCAAGCTTTAGAAAAAACTGCCTTAAAATTTTAGCTACATACTTTTTAAAAACACAACTCTATTATTATCAAACCTATTATCTGTCTTACTTCATCATAAGCCTACCATACATCGTCCTAGGTATATTAAATAATGCCATGCCCTGTCATTTTTACAGTTAACTTTGTCACCAATTTCCTTTTCCACACAGGAACCTTCATTCCTTTCATCCATTATCCTGAAACCTCCTCATCTATATCCAGCCTGGTCAACTACTCAAGTTGCTGTCAACTCCTGGTGCCTTTTAGCCTCAAATTGTTTCAAATCAATTAACCTCCTCATCAGCAGTCGAATTTACACTTACCCTTCCAGTCTTACATCATCCAGATCCGCTTTTCTTCTTTCTATCATTCATATTTGAAAAGTGTGCTTCATATTCACTCTGTCAAGATATAAGGGCATATACCTTCAGTTACATTTTCATTCCCTCTTGTACAATGAATTTTAGCACTAAATTTTAACCATTCTTCCATTTTCTTCCCTCTAACTTCCTCGTTAGTTATTCTATTTATCTTGATGCATACAGATCCATCCTCCCATCCTTCCTACAGCTCACCTTTAAAAAATCTTTTTTTCCTTAATTCTTACTTGACCTCATCATGTGAGTCTTTTTCGATCTTCCCTATCTCTGTGCGACACAAGACTCTAGAACTGAACTTTTCACATTCCTAAACAGCTTCCTATTTTGGTAGATTAACTTTGCTGACTTCCTGTCAATTTCCACCGTATGTGTTATCCTTTTATTGTACCTTTGTACTTTATGGTCTTCATTTATACCCACATTTTAAAGTTTTTAACTCCAACGAAAATCAGCTGCTTTTTTACTGTCATTTCATATAGATAATGAACATATATACATTGAGTTATGCCTTCTTCCCTTGGCATAAATTATTCTTTCATCTACTCTAGTTTTCTTGCGCAGCCACAAATTCCTAAAAAATCAAGCCCATTTCAGAACACATTTCTCACAAGACTTCCAATTTTACTTCAAGCTAAATGCTCTAGATGTAACAGCTATGCCATCCTTTTGTCTGCATCCATAGCACTCGGGAAAACCGCCCTGTGTCTTATTCTGACCCATTCAGGTACTGCACATTAATACTGTGAAATTTATAAATTTTATTTTATTCTTACAACACACTTCCATCTCTTCAATATAATCCTTGGACATTTGCTCATTTTAAAAGCCTCTCTAATCTTCCATACATAACTTGATTATGTATTTTCTTGCCCTACACCTTTAAGAGACACCAGACAACCTTTTGGCCTTTCTTCTGCTTTTGTCCCATTGCATGCAGTAACTTGCATTGATCCTCACTTAAGCATATTTATTAACTCACATTTAGTCTCATTTGCACAAAGCAGTGCACATAGTATATAGCCCATAGTTTTAATAGAATAATTCGTATTGATTCATTTTTCTTGTGCAACATCTATACAGAAAGGGAGCCTAAAAACTCTTTGAACACCTTATTTCTTACCTGTCCATCCAGTAGCCCAAAAACTGAGAAGAAATAACTGACGATAAGGCGTTAATTGCTGTTGCTACCATGTATAACTGAACCGCTTCTGACCTTATGTCATCTTGTGGAACTGCATCAGTGAGTGTTCCTTTATCACTGTAGTATCCTGCTACTTTCCACCTTATCTCATCACTTCCAATAACACTTGTGTACCCGTAAGCATTTATGTTCACAGGAGAAAAGCCGCTGGTACTGGATGAAAGACTAGAATTGAGTGATGACGGTGCTGGGGTACCAGAACAGTCGATGACTCCTGTCTTTTGTAAACAGAGGCGGTCTAGAATGAATTTCTGTCCGAGAAGCATCTGGAAAATGACAAATTGTTCATTTGAATTAAAAGGAAATTGCTTTTTGCAAATGTCATCTAATGTGCATTAAGTGCCAGTGCCTGAGGGTAGTTTCGTATGTGAAGTGTTTCACATGCATATGTGGAGCTGTCCAAGCTTGATAAAATGTTAATAACTTGGTATTTTTTATTGTTAAATCTAAATGGCTTTATCGTTAAGTTTCTTAGAAAAAACCTTTGTCTGAACAAAATGTGTATGAGTAACATTTGAATGACAAGATTTGCTCATTCATTAATTCTTCTTCTTCTCTGGATCTTTTCCCACTTCTATGTGAATTTGATGTTTCTGACAGCTTTATTCCACCTGGCTCAGTCAAACACAGTGCCCTCTGACAACTGTTTGTCTCTCAGATCCTCTTTAACAACATCCATCCACCTTTGCTTCGATCTTCCTCTCGCTCTTCCACCAGGAACCTCCATCTGCATCACTCCCATCCCTGCATATGTCTCATCCTTCTTATCACATGGCCATACCACTGCAGTCTTCTTTCCTGTGCCTTCTTTTATAGTTCTACGACTTTTTCCATCCAGCATGTGCTGTGTTACTTTTTCATCCAAATTTTCGTCACTAGCTACTATTGAACCAAGATACCTAAATTTTTATACTTGCTCAAACCTTGTCCCTTCATTACTAATCTCAGTCTTGATCTTCTTTAAACCTTAAATATTCAGTCTTTTTTTTTTCTACTGATCATAAATCAACTGTCTTCCAGTACCTTCCTCCATTGCTCTAGTTTTGAATCCATTACCCGTCTGTTGGTGCTGCATATCACGGTGTCATCAACAAACCGCATACACCAGATGGTTTGACCTTTTATTCCTTGAGATAATACATCCGTAATCAAGTAAAAAAGATGTGGACTTAAAGCAGATCCCTGATGTAAGCAAACTCTTACTGATATCCATTCAGTAACCCAACACTATTTCTAACCCACAACTTTACATTTTTGCTCCTTCATACATATCTTGGACCAGATTCATGTACTACTCCCGTGTTTCTTTTGCTTGCATACACCTCCAAACCTCTTGGAGTGGTCCTCTATCATATGCCTTTTCCAGATTTATGAATATTAAGTTCAGCCCTTTCTGCTTTTCATGGCATTTTTCCCTCATCTGCCCAAAGGCAAACACTGGATCTGTTGTTCTTCTTCCTCGCTACCAAGGACTTAGCTCTTATTTAACAACGTGAATGAGTGGGGTTACTTACTTACACCCACAAATTGGATGGAGGAAGACGGAGAGGAGCAAAAACTGTCTGTTACTCAAGTCAAAACAATGATTAGATTAGCAGTACATGCACCGACTAATTATGTGATGATAAAAGTTCCAATATTACTTTACAATTACTATATCGGCAATGGGGAATGGTATAGTATTTGTGGTAGTTAACGACTAATGCATTTGTAGCTATAGTTATAGTATTTCTTTTATCTGCTGCTTAGGTAGAATATTTTATTAATGCAGATAAAGAGACACACACACAACACTATATATTATATATACACACACATATATATATATATATATATATATATATATATATATATATATATATATATATATATAGTTATATATAGTATATGTATATGTGTATGTGTATATATATATATATATATATATATATATATATATATATATATATATATATATATTGTTCAAGATTTAGCTAGAAAACAAGGAAAGAAATCATCTTTAACCCAAGTTTAATGTATCTATAAGAGTTGCCCCTTCGACTTTGGAGGAATCCATTCCCCTTTTCTTTTGAAAAACTATCCTCTTCTCCCATTGGTGCTTGGAATATCCCCTGCAGGCATAGTGGGAGGAGCTATCCAGGAGAAAGCTTGAAAAGGCCTTGAATCCAGGAGAGAGGCCTCAGAAGACCACGAGACCTAGGCTAGGTCAGACCACTGGCCCTTACCAGATGCTGTTGCCCCCCCCCCCTCCTAGGCCTGAGTTTCCATGCTTTGGGAAGCCCAGGTATATTTTTAAAGTCCATAGTGTCCAGACTTAGAGAAGAAGACATCCTGCATCCTCACTAAAGGTATTGTAAGGGAAATTCCATTTCAACCAGGGATTTGTTTTATTTTTGTCTGTATTTCCTTTCATTTTCCAAGGCGACTTTTGCAGTGGTTCATTCCCCTTTACGATCTAGGCTCAATTCTGTAATTACTCCCCTGTGATACTGGTAACATTCTGAATTTAAGCCACGAAATAGTTTCTGCTGTGTAAATTTCCCAGTCATTTCATTTCCCCCCTGAGTGGCCTTTTGATTGAGAGAAAACAGTGAGTAAAGCTCCCCCACGTGTGCCCTGCCTTATGTCTTGCCCCCTCTACTTGCAGACAAACGCTGTGCCTAGCTGTGGTAGAACTTGGAAGTCCTTCGAAGCTTGCAAGTTTGCTCCGTTGCGCAATTTTCCTAAAAATGTGGCCGGGCTGCTCGCCCACGTGTTCAGGTGGACTGAGAGAAGTTCAGCTACCCCTGTGTTTCCTGGACCTCTGTAAATTTATGTAAATACAGTGCTTTTAAAACTAGAGTCCAGCTTTTATGTAAATTGCCCCCTCTTCAATAACCCTGGACCTTATGCCCCCGGGAAGTTTAGTTTTCAACCTTTTTTTCTTTTTTTTCGTCCTCTAGTCAAGGCCCTAAATCTTTTAGTAAGTAAGGTATTTTCTGGGAGGAGACGAGGTTGAATTTTGAATAATATATATATATATATATATATATATTATATATATATATATATATATATATATATATATATATATTATATATATGTGTATATATATATTACTTTGTTTTATTCATTGGAGCTGAAGCAATTGCTTTAAAATACAAGCGAAAGCATTTGCTGGAGTTTTATTCATGGAATTCTGCCCTTTTCATAAGAAAACAGGACATAGCACTCACGAGTGCTGAAATAGACGTTTCAGCTCCTAGGTATAGATCTCAATTGAGAGGCAGAGGTAGAGACCATAGTCAGTCCCTACCATCTAGAAGAAATAGGGATTCAGCCCAAATAGGTATCAAGATACTAACCAAACTGCAAGCATAGGGTATCAACCGAGGTCAGATGACACAACAAGGAATTTCCAGTACAGTGGTATAACGGATCTTCCTTTATAATGGAGAGAAGAACCGGAGCCACAAATCTGAACCAAGCTACAGAGGTTAGCAAAATTAATGTAGGGAATGAATATAATTATAGACTGGTATTTCCCGCACATGTTGGTGCAGAGAAACATATTGCCACATTTTTTGATACAGGTAGTCCCAAGACTATAATGTCAGGAAAGGTGTGTCGGTTATATTTTTCTCATATAAGTTTGAACCCAGTGGTAGACTGTAAAATAACTGACATGCATGGTAATAATATCAAAATACTAGGACAACTAGATTTTCCCTTTAAGCTAGGAAGAATTTCCCTAAAGGAGAAGATTCAGGTAGCAAAAGATATACAGTTAGATTTTGTGCATTTGTTGATAGGTTACCCAACTATTGCTAGACGAGCGATCAACATTGATGCCCCTAGAGAGCAATTAATGATTAAAAAGGGCCGTAAGATTTCTAGAATACCTCTATGCAAATTAATTAGAAGAAACCAGACTCAGACTCGAGAGAACTCAGCTGAAAAGTATCCTAAAGAAAAAGGAGACAGAGGGAAGATAACCAGAATGCAGCACAAGTTCACAATAGATCAATAACGACTTAGAATCAAATCAAGAAACTTACTTGAAATTAGAAAGAGAGTCAAGACTTAAACCTGAGGAAGGCACGGCGGATAGAGTGAATAGTAAATCCAATGTTTGAAGGAAAAAGAAGGGAAGGAAATTCTCACACTTATTGAAAGGGCTTAAGTAAATGGAATACACTATTCTTCTAGTTTACATGAAGTTAGACAGGGCACAATGGCTTTGCAGGTTACAAATAACAGAGGAGGAAAGGTTAGATTAACACAAGGCTTAGAGATAAGCTTAGCAGTACTATACACCATACTCATCCGAATTGTAGAAGGGAAAACGGTAGCAGCAATCAATAAAGTAAATGAGAATTCAGCTCGGGACATAAAACTGAGAGGGTCTAAGATAGGATCTCATTAAAAGGACATTAAGCGAAATATTTTACAATAGATTTGTTGCAAGGATTCTTACAAATCCTTCTAGATGAGGAGAGTAAACCTTTGACTGCTTTCTCCACTAAGTAACGGCAAATTTCAATACGTGAGGCAGCCATTTTGTCTAAAGTCAAGCCCAGTAACTTTTGTAAGATTAATGGATAACATTTTGGGTGACTTATTAGGCAAGGAAGTACACTGCTACATAGATGATTTGGTAATAGCAACAGATACAATAGACAAACACATGAAATTAGTAAGAGAAGTCCTAAAGAGGTTAAGAAAAGGCAAACCTCAAGCAAAAGCTAAAAAGTACAATTTCCTTAAAAGGAAATTACCTGGGATATACATAAAGTGGAAAGGTTGTAGAAGTAAGATTAAAGATTAAGTCAATTAAGGAATATCCTACACCTCAATGTAAGAAGGACATGAAGTCAATTCTAGGTTTAGCAGGTTTTTACTGCAAGTAAATAAAGAACTTTGCAGTCATATCCGCTCTGCTGACGGAGTTGTTAAAAGAACACGTGCCACTCATGTGGACAACAAAGCAACAAGAAACATTTGATGAACTGAAAGATTAACACATCCCCCAGTACTTAGCTTCCCAGACTTTCGTAAAGAATTCGTTTTACCTGCGGATGCAAGCTGCGTTGGTGTAGGAGTGTGCTTAATGAAAAGACACGATAATAAATACTATCATACTACAGCATATTACAGTAGGAAACTAAAGCCCACAGAGGTAAAACTACTCAGTAACAGACTTAGAGTCTCTAGCTGTATATTACATTTGGCTATAAGATTACGGTGTTTGCTGATCACTCAGCCGCAATAGAAATGCTTAAGAACCCTAATTTTTCCTGATGTAGAACCCGTTGGTTTATGGCAGCTCAAGGCTATAACATAGAGGTGAAATATGTTCCTGGGAAGGCAAATAAAGTGGCGGATGCATTATCAAGGTATGCTCTGCAAAGTGATAGTATATAAATGTAATAGGTCAAGAAGCAAAATTAGAGTGAAACAGTATGCAACGACATAAATGTATTTACCATGCATTATACAGAGGAGCTTTCCTGGCAAAATTTCATAAGCGAACAAGAAAGAGACAAAGATTTAGAGATCTTCAAATATGTGAGAACGAGAGGGATTTCAGCCAACAAGAGTTAGTACAATTCGGTAGAAGGGTTGAATGTCCCATAGATACGTTAAACGATATAGACGACGTATTATTTGGATGTGTCATGAATATACCCATTGGTCAATTTCTAGGTGTGTTCCATAAGAGGATAGTACCTAAGAGAGCCTAAGAAACAAAGTCATTGAGAGCTCACCCAGGAAGGGATGAGACAATTATACTAATACAAAGAACTTTCCATTGGAAGGGAATCCACAAAGATCTTAGTAATTATGTGAAGAGCTGCAATACATGCAACAGTTACAAAGGGAGAACGGAATCAATCAATACCTCAAAGGAAATATCCTATCCCAAAGAATCCTTTTGAAAGAGTAGACTGTTTATTCAGGAGCAAGTGTCAATGAGCCCCACTGGATCACGCAGAAAGACCTGAATGACCTTGCCCGTGATTTGTATCTATCTTAGCAGCAGTCAGAGCTCCTGGCATCTCTGCTTAATTAAGC
Source organism: Macrobrachium nipponense (assembly GCF_015104395.2). Lineage (NCBI taxonomy): Eukaryota > Metazoa > Arthropoda > Malacostraca > Decapoda > Palaemonidae > Macrobrachium > Macrobrachium nipponense. The sequence goes on along the minus strand of NC_087215.1, from coordinate 44,434,746 downwards.
AGTGGAACCTGGTCAAGGCAGATGTAAGGATCACCTCGGGGCAGTGAGTGATGAGCATGGAGAAAGGTTCCACCAAGATATACTAAGATGGAGAGTAACTACCAAGGCAAGTGGAAACCCAGAATGATGGGGGACTTCTGCTGGATGCTCTTGCGTGGCAACCCGCAGGCAAAGTACACAAGATCATCCAAAAAACTCACTTCTAACTGTCTGCTGTACTATGATTTGTGTATTGTATTATCCAAATAAATTTAGTTCCATCTATGTTCTGTATCTATGTTTTTCTGTAATATGCCTTTGTAACAGATGTAATAAACACATTATATTTTGAATTTTTATGCGATATAATTAAAAGAAGATATGTTAAAGCAAAAAAGCTAGAGGTTATAGAGCAAAATGTACAGAAATTTAAAAACACCACATCCTTGCCTCAGAGGAAAAGAAAAAAAAATTATAAACACTGAACATTTATATGCCCTAGGAAAATTACAATAACTTTGGTCAATATTGCATGATCCTAGGTGAGTTACACAGTATTATCCACGATTCTTCTGATGATCATATTTGTATTATTGGGGACCTTAATTCTCACCCCACAAAACAATTTATAACGAACTTACTTGCCTGTCAAAATCATGCTCTCCAAATTAGCGATGTAATGCTCCTCCTTCCCTCCTCATATTCTTAGGTACAAAATAGAATGGACACAGTTACAACCTCCTGGCTGGACCACTGCATCATATCTCTGCAACTTCATGATTCCATTGTGGCCTGCAACATTTGCTACGATCTTGCAACAGGCTATGATCACATCCCTTTACAGGTGTCATTCAGTACCCCATCCCTCCCTACCATGAACCCCCTAACTGACCACGGAAACCAGGTTGCGGTCAATGGTTCAATCGGCAGTCACCTTTCTTTCCACTAACACAAAATGTTAAAATAACAGCCACAGGAGACATCTGAATGAATTCTATTCTAACATAATTTCCGCTATGCTTGCTTCCGATAGGGCTACCTTTAGATTTCGTCAAGGTAATTCTTGAAATATACCTGGTTGGAATGACTTGGTTAAAGATCTGTATTCATATTCACAAAAAATGTTTTTGCTGTGGAGGCAAAATGGTAGTGCGAGGGGGGGAAGGACACTGCATTGCTAATGAGACAGACAAGAGCCCAGTTCAAACTTGCTTTTAAGCACTGCAGATTAAATGAAAAGCAACTAAGAGCCAATGCAATGTCTAGAAATTTAGAATCCATTGATTATCCTCGTCTTTGGAAAGACATTCAATCCCTAAATCCCAAAATTAAAAAAACTATCACAGAGAGAAGGAGAAGCAGTTGGTGACGAGGCTATCACAAGTAAGTGGGGCGATCATATCGAATTGCATAAACGATCAAGAGTCCCAAAGGGATGTAGATAACCTCCTTGGTGATAACATTCAATTTCATTTCACAGATCGTATGACGCCAGGGAACATCGGTGATGCCATAAACAACCTATTTAATAATAAATCGCCCGGCTGCTATGGTCTTCCTGCAGAAGCTAAAGGATGCAACTGACCATGGCAATTACCGCCCGATTACAATCACTATACGATCACATCAAAGGTACTCGAGTCGGTTATTCAGGTGAGACTTTTCCCCTTTCTACACACCACTTCGGATTTAAAGCAAACCACTTAGCCAACACCTGCATCTATATACTGAAAGAATTGCTGAACTATTACCTATCATCAGCCTCTCCTGTTTTCCTATGCTTTGTAGACGTGAGAAAAGGATTTGAAAGAGTAAACTACCTGAAGCTCTCCCTGAAGCTGCAAAAAAAAGAGGCATACTTCCAGATTTAATTGGGCATTTTATATTGCTGGTTCTCCACACAGTAATTCTGTGTCAAATGGGGTAACGTATTATCGTACACCTTCAGCTCACTAAATGGGCTTCAGATGCCCTGAATGTCAAACTGAACTCACTCCCAATCAAGTGAACTGTCAACAAAAACAACTATAAACAGCCTCTCTTATGCTGATGATATGGTTCTTATTTCCCCATCAGTAAAAAGTCTCCAATGACTCATCAACACTTGCCGCCAATAAGCAGTGGAATTTTATATCCTATATAATGAAACAAGAAAGAGACAAAGATTTAGAGATCTTCAAATATGTGAGAACGAGAGGGATTTCAGCCAACAAGAGTTAGTACAATTCGGTAGAAGGGTTGAATTGTCCATAGATACGTTAAACGATATAGACGACATATTATTTGGATGTGTCATGAATATACCCATTGGTCAATTTCTAGGTGTGTTCCATAAGAGGATAGTACCTAAGAGAGCCTAAGAAACAAAGTCATTGAGAGCTCACCCAGGAAGGGATGAGACAATTATACTAATACAAAGAACTTTCCATTGGAAGGGAATCCACAAACTTCTTAGTAATTATGTGAAGAGCTGCAATACATGCAACAGTTACAAAGGGAGAACGGAATCAATCAATACCACAAAGGAAAGATCCTATCCCAAAGAATCCTTTTGAAAGAGTAGACTGTTTATTCAGGAGCAAGTGTCAATGAGCCCCACTGGATCACGCAGAAAGACCTAAATGACCTTGCCGTGATTTGTATCTATCTTAGCAGCAGTCAGAGCTCCTGGCATCTCTGCTTAAGCAGTGGAACCTGGTCAAGGCAGATGTAAGGATCACCTCGGGGCAGTGAGTGATGAGCATGGAGAAAGGTTCACCAAGATATACTAAGATGGAGAGCAACTACCGAAGGCAAGTGGAAACCCAGCATGATGGGGGACTTCTGCTGGATGCTCTTGCGTGGCAACCCGCAGGCAAAGTACACAAGATCATCCAAAAAAACTCACTTCCAACTGTCTGCTGTACTATGATTTGTGTATTGTATTATCCAAATAAATTTAGTTCCATCAATGTTCCGTATCTATGTTTTTTCTGTAATATGCCTTTGTAACAGATGTAATAAACACGTCATATTTTAATTTTTATGCGATATAATCAAAAGAAGATTGTTAAAGCAAAAAAGCTAGAGGTTATAGAGCAAAATGTACAGGAATTTAAAATCACCACACCCTTGCCTCAGAGGAAAAAAAAATTATAAACAGTGAACGTTTACATACCCTAGGAAAATTACAATAACTTTGGTCAATACTGCATGATCCTAGGTGAGTTACACAGTAATATCCACGATTCTTCTGATGATCATATTTGTATTATTGGGGACCTTAATTCTCACCCCACAAAACAATTTATAACGAACTTACTCGCCTCTGTCAAAATCATGCTCTCCAAATTAGCGATGTAATGCTCCTCCTTCCCTCCTCATATTCTTTAAGGTACAAAATAGAATGGACACAGTTACAACCTCCTGGCTGGACCACTGCATCATATCTCTGCAACTTCATAATTCCATTGTGGCCTGCAACATTTGCTACGATTTTGCAACAGGCTATGATCACATCCCTTTACAGGTGTCATTCAGTACCCCATCCCTCCCTAATATGAACCCCATAACTGACCACGGAAACCAGGTTGCGGTCAATGGTTCAATCGGCAGTCACCTTTCTTTCCACTAACACAAAATGTTAAAATAACAGCCACAGGAGACATCTGAATGAATTCCATTCTAACATAATTTCCGCTATGCTTGCTTCCAATAGGGCTACCTTTAGATTTCGTCAAGGTAATTCTTGTAATATACCTGGTTGGAATGACTTGGTTAAAGATCTGTATTCATATTCACGAAAAATGTTTTTGTTGTGGAGGCAAAATGGTAGTCCGATGGGGGAAGGACACTGCATTGCTAATGAAACAGGCAAGAGCGCAGTTCAAACTTGCTTTTAAGCACTGCAGATTAAATGAAAAGCAACTAAGAGCCAATGCAATGTCTATAAATTTAGAATCCATTGATTATCCTTGTCTTTGGAAAGACATTCAATCCCTAAATCCCAAAATTAAAAAACTATCACAGAGAGTAGGAGAAGCAGTTGGTGACGAGGCTATCACAAGTAAGTGGGGCGATCACTTCAGCAATATCGAATTGCATAAACGATCACGACACCCAAAGGGATGTAGATAATCTCCTTACTGATAACATTCAATTTCATTTCACAGATCGTATTACGCCAGGTAACATCAGCGATGCCATAAACAACCTATTTAATAATAAATCGCTGCTATGGTCTTCCTGCAGAAGCTAAAGGATGCAACTGACCATGGCAATTACCGCCCGATTGCAATCACTATATGATCACATCAGCAATCACTATACGATCGCATCAAAGGTACTCGAGTCGGTTATTCTGGTGAGACTTCTCCCCTTTCTACACACCACTTCGGATTTAAAGCACTTAGCCAACACCTGCATCTATATACTGAAAGAATTGCTGAACTATTACCTAACATCAGCCTCTCCTGTTTTCCTATGCTTTGTAGACGTGAGAAAAGGATTTGAAAGAGTAAACTACCTGAAGCTCTTCCTGAAGCTGCAAAAAAGAGGCATACTTCTATATTTAATTGGCATTTTATATTGCTGGTTCTCCACACAGTAATTCTGTGTCAAATGGGGTAACGTATTATCGTACACCTTCAGCTCACTAAATGGGCTTCAGATGCCCTGAATGTCAAACTGAACTCACTCCCAATCAAGTGAACTGTCAACAAAACAACTATAAACAGCCTCTCTTATGCTGACAATATGGTTCTTATTTCCCCGTCAGTTAAAAGTCTCCAATGACTCATCAACACTTGCCGCCAATAAGCAGTGGAATTTTATATCCTATATAATGAAACCAAGACGGCAAGACCCGATGCATGTCGCTGCTCCCAAGATCGCTTACGCAGATTGCAGAACCACAAATTTTCCGTGGTAAAGATTGGCTGGAATATATTCACGAATTGTCATATTTGGGTCACATTATCACAGACGACCTAAAAGATACCGGCAGACATAGAACAGAGGCATCGAAAACTATGTGTAACTGGTGATATGATTGCAATCAGGGTTTGCCTTCTGTCACCGAGACATGAAACTGCTGCTCCGCCACTTGTATTGCTACAGTATCTATAGGTGTTCCCTCTAGATGAATTATACACGAGAGACCATAAGACATATCACTGTTGTGCACAATGACATTTTGAAAAGCCTCACAAACACTCCTCGCTACCACTCTGCCACACAGATGTTTACAGATACTGCCTAGACAACTTAAAAATAATTGTAAGGCAAACAATGTCCAGTCTGAAAACCTGAGTGAGAAAAAGCAGCAGTTCACTCATACAAAGCTTCCTAAGAGTGAGGCAAGAAGGTCTAAATTGTGGGAAAGATGGGAAAATGAGGCGTTTGTTCCCTAAATGATTAAAGACTGGATCACACATCGACGATTCGAGGCCGTGTACGTCGTAGAAGCCGAATTACGACTGAATTACGCTCAAATCTTCATGTGCACTCACACAGTCAACGAGTTTCATGATGTCCTCCAAGTGATTTCAACAGCTAGGTGTTGCACACAGTTGTCGCGGTCGAGCCATAACAACTGTCAAAAGTCTCCATGTCATGCCGACATACCCAAGAGCTCTTTTGACGTATGAGAATGTCATAATGCTCTTTCGACATACGTAATGTGATTATGGCAGAAGTAAGTAATGATTTCGACGCACGGTGTCCGTTGCAACTTACATGATGTACTACTTGGCGACCCCTCAACCTGCGCGGAGGGGGAGCGCAGTAGCCACATTGTGACACGTGTTTTTCTAGCTATAAAAAAAGTTCAAGGGCAGAATTTAGTAGAGAAAGCTGTCTTTATTTTTATGTTTTGATTAACATACATTTGGGATTCAATATTTTCAGTATTTTAATATACTCTTAGGGCCGAAGCTCTCATAGACATGAATAAGACACAAAAGTCCTTAGATGAAATATATATAGTCTTATAATGTGAGTTTCGTAATGCAATTATGGTTGTGGTAATACATTTAATTCCCCTCGGAAACTGTGTATGATATTGTAAAATGTATATTTTAATGATCAGGTTCCCATATTTAAAGATAATATGTTTAAATAATGCATAATTCATTGTTGAGAAGGAACTTAAGGGCAGAGAATGGTTGGGGCAGCTAATTTTTATCGTCCTAAGTGATCCCATGACGAACACAGTTGAACAATCTTTTCACGTATGCGATCACGTAGGATCTCTCGATGTGGCATCAGATCCTTCGGGAATCTTCCATACAACGATATCGTTTCATGTTTACTTGCAGTAATTAAAGATTCTATTGCTAGGAAACCATTTAATATCTTTAATAAATTAACTCTTATATCTTTCAATTCGTCAAAAGAGGAGTTATCGACTCGTTAGTTGTTAATTGTGAATTGGAAAATTCCATGACGTCACTGAAAAGATATGATATGTTTTCGTCTTGAACACGTTGCTCAACCGAATGGGCCTCATTCACGCTGGTACGCCCTTTTTCACACTCATAAAACGAGTCATTCAATTCCGAGACTCACGTGTGGTGAAAAGGATGTTATGTCTCCTATGTTCCTCTCTCTCCTCTCGTCTCATCGATCATCTCTTGCTCGTCTCTCTCTCTCTCTCTCTCTGTTTTTGTTTAAATTGGTCACTCGATATTACTAGCTCTGTGTAATTTCTTAGTAACATATTAATTAGTTGTGGAATCTGAGCATAGTGTTATTATTATTTTTGAGTGGCGCTACAGAAGTGTTGAAAATAGTAAAAGGCCTTCTTTTTGACTGAAATTCCAGCTGGTAAAAAGGTATTGTATCTTAAAAAATTTCTGAAGTTCACTTTTAAGGTTTTGTTTACAGTGGTTGGATGAAATTATGACATTTTGCGCATTTTTCTTTTGTTTTGTTCTTTTGGCATGTCCATTTTATATGTTTAATGTTTGTACTGTCATTGCTTTTCATATGATTGTGTTTTTGTATTGTGTTAAATTAGTTTGAATATATCTTGTTGTATAACATTTTAGTCTAACACTTGTGAATTAATTTGCATTTAATTAAATTTCTTTTCAAACTTAATTATTGTTTTATGATTTGAATTTTACGAATAATTTAAAATTTGATTAATTAATTTTCTTGCTAAAGTTTATAATTTGGATTTAATTGTGTTTAATGATTAATTTAAGAATTAATTAAGCTTTTGTTTTCAAGTAATAACAATTTCCATGAGATTGTGAATTTCACTTATAGTTTTTGAATTTAGATATTCATTTTTGTATTTAAAATTTATATGAGCATTTTATTTAATTTTGTTTAGGGAAAAGGATAGATTGGTAATTGTGCTGTTTTCATCAAGTGAATTAGAACCAGGGAAATACTTAGATTTAAAATTGTTGAATGAGTGATGCCCTTTAATTAAGACTACCTCACACCAGTTTTAATGAACTTAGGCTGAATTCCTAAGTGATTAATAAGTTCTATAAGGGATCGCTGTTACCTTTAGAGTATTCAGTCTTTTGGTATTTGTGATGAAGGTTCAGGTGTCTGGCTGTTGTGAGGTAACTAGTAACCAGTTACTTAACCAAACAATGCTCCAAGTATAAATGGTGTCCCCGACCCAAGATTAAGAGTCTCTTGCTCTAACAAGTATAAATGGTAAGTGTAGTAACCAGATGCTTGGCACTTCGTCACAATAGTCACAATATAAATATTTCTGACATTTATTCAGGACTTTCACAGAACTTTTTCTTTAAAAAATATATGTCAGTGACTTAGTTGGGATCAATATAATTTATTAGAATATTCTGTAGTATAATAATTGAAAATGAATTTATATTTTAAGTAAAAATAGCACTGTAGATTTTCATTTTTTTAAGATACTTTGAGAATGTCATATGTATGACGCTGAATACAACTCAAGAAAATGTGTTGGGTAGTAAAATAAATATTTTAGAATTTCAAAATTTATTTTTATATTTACCAAGTTATTTCAAATTAATTTTATGAAGTATTTACAGGAATGTTCTATTGCTTTCTTGTTATATCACTGAATCTTGCCCTTCAACGGAGCCTGCAAGGGAGTTAAAATAATCGTGAAGGAGACCTCGTGACCAGGTATGGCCTCATGTGTCACAGAGTCTTCTTGATCTGCCTCATTTGTGGCAGGATGTCTTGTTGAGATAAGTTGTGCAACAAACAAGCGGCCTACACCACGGACTCGATCGGTCATGCTGAAGATTTATGCCATTGTGAAACACTCTGAATCTATGGAAGAGAAATGGAAATATTGATTTAGTTATGAAATGGTATACAAAAGTTATTTCATGTTAGATATGTGTTTCTGTTGAAGCGAGATGGTATAAAAATGTGTTTCATATTAATTAGCTTTTAAACAAACAAACCAAACAAAGATAATATAATATATGTGAGCAATATTTACCTATTTGCTGGTATGCCAAAGGCATTCTCTACTAAACGTCTTGCCCTGCTCAGTCAGTAATTGAAGATGCGCTCATGTGCTGTGCTGTCAGATTTCGTGTAGGGTATGGTTTCATCTTATAATCCCTCAGAGAGAAGGCGTCATCCCCAAGGAACAAATAGGGGGCTGCAGGTTCCTCTTCAGTCTCGTTTGGCAATCATTCAGGGGTAGGCAGATTGGCTTCATTCCTATCAAGCATTTGACAGGGCTGTATCTTGGCAAAGACACCACCATCAGACTCGAAACCTATGGCACCTCCATCGACGTACATAAACTTGTAGTTAACGTCAACAACTCCTAACAGAATGATCGAGTAGAATTTCTTATAGTTGAAGTAATTTCTTATAGTTGAAGTAATGAGTTCCTCCTTTCGCTGGGTTCAGGATTCTGACGTGTTTCCTGTCTACTGCTCCAAGGGCGTGTGGGAAATTTCAGCGTTCTTCAAAACCACGGCCTACTGCCTTCCACTGGTCTGGGGTTGTGGGTAACTGCACAACCTCATCTCTATACGCAGTCACTATGGCCCTGCAAGTTTCAGGCACAATACCACTGATTGTGTTGGGAGCTACTCGGAACTGGAATGCCAGGGTATTGTAGGATTCTCCAGTTGCAAGGATGCGCAGGGTAATTGCAACATGTAGACCTGGCTCAATGGGGCTTCTCCAGAGTGTGAGTTTTTTCATGATGTAGGGTGAGACCCGTTCAACATTTTCATTGAAAAGCTCCTCTGTTATCCTGGTCAAGTTCCGGTACAGTCCTTGAGATTCACACGCCAATTCTTTCATCCGGTTATTATGGTAACGTTCCTCCTCTCTTCTTTTTAAGTAGGGCCACATCCAGCATCTCCAGCTTCGTTTTTTTTGCTTCTTGCACTTTCGTTTCTGCCGTATTTTCATTATCCTTAACATCAAGATGGCACAGGAACGATCCACCATGGCCAATGCAAGTTCAAGATCATCATCTAAAGTGTCTAATATCACGTCCAGATATTCCTTAGTCTTCAATAAAACAAATCATCCACATAACGTGTAAGTGTGCGTAGTTGCCTTGTGTAGCACACCAGCACGGGTCATGAATAAATGTACCCGTCACAAACTGAACAAGAAATATCATAGAACCACGCTATGCACTTGTGTTTCATGTCAGTTGTTGCTAAGAAAAAGATTCTAATGTTTTTTGTTTTGTTACAGTTCCAAGCATATCATGAGTGCGTCTGTGTAGTACTTGTAATTATGTTACTTTTTATTGCGTTTCAGGTCATATCAGATACATGTCATAGCACTGCTTAATTATTCTAAGTTTTGTTAATTTCTGTTGATGCTAATTGTACAGTGTTCAAAATTTCATATCATTGTCAATCATGTTTGTACTGTGCCAAATTTTTCGCGATCTTTCATTGATGTGGGAATGTGTACTTGTTTTGAAAAAACACTTTCATGTTGTTGTGTAATTTGTTTCTTTGGAATCTTTGAATCTAATTTTTTTTTTGTATTGTAGAAGGAATTCGGTAACGTGACTTATACACTTTCCATATTTATTATTAGTAATGTTTCATTTTTGACTCGTGGTACGTGAATTTTTATTTCTGAATTTAGCTTTTTGAGCTGGAGCTGTGACTGTTTCCTTTCGATTAATATTATCGAATGTGTTTTTCTGTATGACACATTGTGAGGCGTGAGATTCATTTGTTTTAACTTGTGTTTGTAACACGCCAAGTGGCCCTACCATAAAAAATTTAAATTTTGGACAAGCCGGACGGTGTGGCGTTCAAAAAGAAGAGCAATTCGCAAATCATAAAGAAAATCAGTGAATGTCTTGCGGGATGTAAAACCTGGGGAGGGAGTGGTAAGATGATTCGCTGGTTTTGAATGTCACCTTCCTGTGATATTCTGGAGTCCCGTGAAACCGCCAACGACCTTTGGGTAGTTGGCGTGGTTTTGGTAATTCGACAGAGCGCCCCGCATCTCTATGTCCCTTCCTGATTGGCTCCTTGTGTCTATGGGGTCAGAATAACCAGTCAGCTTCTGGCATAACATTGCAATGTGAAAGTGCATTTTAAACAGGCCGCTGCTGAAAGCGTTCAGATCAGTTGGTTCCCGTCACCCGTACTAAATTGACCAAGTGCCCGCTGCCCAGCACTCAGTGCCATATATATATATATATCATAACGGGAATTAATTACACACAGTTGCAAGTGTAGCCAGGTACTGACTTTGGACCTATGAAGATGTGAGTGTATGTTTATTTTAATTTTTTTTTATCTTTATTGGTGTTAATTTGCTCACAAGTGTATTTTATTTTGATGTAACTCAGGATTCGGTGGACATTAGTGGTTTTATGGTATTGAAATGCATTAGAAAAAGTGGTACTATAAGTTTCGTTTTTGTGCATGGCACGAGAGAGAGAGAGAGAGAGAGAGAGAGAGAGAGGAAAGAGAGAGAGAGGAGAGAGAGAGAGGCGGCCGGGTGAACAGTTGCACTAACTCATCAGATTTTGGTTTGAGATGCTTTTTCTTTCTCTCGCTAGCTTCTTCCCGTTTTATATAGACCAACGTGACCGTGTAACAGTTAAATCAGCTGATTGACCCTGAACCTGAGAAGCAGCTAGTTGCAAATAGTGGTTTATTGGATTAGTGCATGTTTATTTTAGCTTCTCCTGGTGAATGATATATTATTACTTTTGAGTTGGTGGTTTGTGTAAGCATAAATATATCAATGTTACTGAGGTCGGGGCGAATCCTAAAGCATAAGAGTTATCATAAAGAAAGCAAAATGGCTAATGCAAGTACAAGCCAGACACTGGTGCACAAAATAACAAACATGAATGCAGGACTTAGCCCTTTTCGATGCATTGTTGATGGCGTACTGTCCCAACCAGTGCAAATTTTTATTGAGGGGGTGAATAACTATTTAAGCGCCAAGGAATTAAGGATGATACAGAGGCGTTCACAGAGGCAAAAGCCTTGTTAGATTTCAATAAAGGGGATTTGTCATTTAGATGCCGTAGTTTTCAGTACACAAAATGTCGGTCATGGACCGAATTACAAGCATTTTTAAGAGCGGCTTATGGCTCAAAAGAACACGGAAATATGGTAAGGGATTTAATAGGGCTTTACAAAATTCGAAAAGGCACAACAAGCCTTAGTGAGCATAGCTCAAAACTTTTTGACTCAGCAGGAGAATGGATACAGAAATTGAAAAATTCCAAATGGGTAAATGGGAATAATGTCTCACTCGACAATTTACATAAATTGATGCATTTTGCAATGCTCCTACACAAAGACCCAAATGCAATTGTAGACAGTTTTGATGAAAAGATTGAACCTACATCAGATGAGGAACTAATTAATGCCCAAATTCCAAAACATACGTCCAAATGTCCCACGGTGGATAGTACATTTTTTAATGGGACCGGTCCAAGAAATACAATACAAAAAGACACCAAATTTCCTTCTCCCCATTTGTGTGCAAAAGTGGAATATAAGAGAGGATCGATCGATCAAAGGCAACAGCAGTCACGTTGCAACAATTGTAATAAACCAGGGCACACAAAGAAAGTAAGTAGAGTCAAATATTGTGGAATGTGCAAAAGTGTGGATCACTGTTGGCAGGCTTGTCCGTCTCAGATACAGAGAGATGCGAGACCTACACCTTGGAAATTCGGGAGTTACAACACGAGAACTTCCCAGGCAGGTAACTTAAAAGGGCAAAGGGATCAGCGAAATTTTTGGAAATCCGATCAACAAAAAGGGTACAGATGATTTGTAGGTGACATTGTGGTCTTGTTGGGGATGCCCCAGAGCCCAGGTCAATAGTATATGGAACAGTGAAGGATTTGGATATCCAGATTTTTATAGACACCGGCGCGTCTATCAATTTAATGGACCATAATCTGTATCAATCCATGTTCTCCCATTACCCTTTGAAACCATCAACGGAGACTGTGTGTGATGTGCAAGCCCATAGATTAAGCATCCTGGGTTTTGTTAGAATACGATTTACTCTGGGTGATAGTGTGTTAATAGAACCAGTTTTGGTTATAAAAGGGGTTGCATTGGGCAACAGACATTTGCTGGGCCATCCTGCATGTAGAAGACACAAGATATCAGTCCATACAGTTGTTAGTGGTATAACGGTTGGAATACCGGGTGTTCTTATCCCTTATGAGGACGCAAGTGAAACTGAGGATATGGGGAATACTGAAAATGGGGGCACTTTTGGCAGTGCTAATGGTAATGATACCAGGGATATGGGGAGTGGTGATACCAAAACCCACACTGATGATACGGGGAATAACTGTGGTGATGTTGAACAGTATATTGAGGGCCACAGTGGTAACAAACAATTTTGGTGGGTTTAACAATGGCGTTATGGATGATACTGATATTATAACTGATACTAACAATGGGGTCTTGATGGACGCATTGAGAACCACGAGCGGTGATATTTATGGGATCGTGGAACAGGGAGGTACTAACCACAAATATAAATGTGTTTTATCAGAGGATGTTATTTTAATGCCAGGTTCAAAGACTTTGGTAAGAGTCAAACTGAGGGAAGTGAAAAAGCCCACGGAAGCATGCATAATTGAGGGCAGCGACAAACTAAGAGGGGGTTATAAGCACTGCATCAGTGAACAGTGTATCAAACACTGGTGTTACATGGGTAGAATTACTGAACTGTAATGATACAGTTAGGAAATACAAGAAGAATACACATGTTATTGTAGAGGGAAAAACTGAGTTTTCAGGGGCAGAAATGCAATCAAGAAAGAAAACATTTAGAGAACATTTAGCTAATGCAGATTATAAAGAGCATATAGATGCGGTAAGTGAGCTCTTGGCAGAATTTGGGGGCATGGTAGCTTTACGAGGGGATAAACTGGGATTGACTAATGTGTTAGAACATAAGGTAAACTTATAGAAAGGTACAAAACCTAATTTTATTCCTGCATACCACATATCTTTCAAAATCAGAGAACAGGTAGAAAAAGAGGTCAGCAAATGGGAAGAGGAAGGAATCATTAGACCTAGTGCATCTCCATACAACTTTCCTCTGTTAGCAGTGCCTAAGAAGGACGGCTCTGTCCGAGTATGTGTCGATTTTAGACGTTTGAATGAAAAAACAATTCCTGCCCGTTACCCAGTCGCATGCATACCAGATCTTTTTGTGGAAATCGGGGACATAATGTTTATAGCTCAATTGATTTAGCGCAGGATTTTTTGCAGGTACCTCTTAGCGAAAATAGTATGGAATATACTGCCTTTTCAGTGCCCAAGGGACACTATAAATTTACGCGGATGCCGTTAGGTTTATCTAGTAGTCCAATGACCTTTACCAGGTTGGTAAACACAGTTTTGCACGGGTTATTGGTTAAAAATGTTTTTGTGTACATGGATGATATATTAATTGCAACAGACTCGATCGTACAACACCTAGAAGTGCATAAGGAAGTACTTAGGAGACTAAGGGTAGCAGGATTGAAAATTAAGCTAGCTAAGTGGTCCTTCTTGAAAAAGCAAATCACATATTTAGGTCATGTCATATTCAAGGAAGGGGTTAGAGTAAACGACAATAAAGTCAAAGCAATAGCAGATTTTCGTACCCCTAAATCAAAGAAAGAAATTAAGTCATTCCTAGGGATGGCAGGATTTTTTTGTAGGTTTGTGAAAGGATTTTCTAAAATAGCAGCTCCTCTAACAGTTGTATTGCGGAAAGACATTCAATTTCATTGGGGAGAACCACAAAAAGTGATTTTCAAAAACTTAAGGACGTGTTAATGAATCTCCCAGTTCTGAAATTTCCAGATTTCAGCAAACCATTCACATTAGTGACTGATGCCAGTCAGGAGGGTCTAGGTGCTTGCCTTAGGCAAAAATTCGATGGAAGGTTCAACCCCATCGCGTTTTATAGCAGGAAATTTAGGACAAAGGGCAGCAATGAAAGATTAATGGCTACTGTAGATAAAGAAGCCTTTGCAATAGTATCAAGTTTGGTTCATTTTAAAATGCTACTGATGGGGAATAAAGTAGAAGTCCTTACAGACCACAAGCCATTATTGGATCTTTTTGATAAACCCGATTTGTCCCCCAAAAGAGCTCGATGGTTCTTAACTATCAAGGACTTCGATGTAAAGCTCAAATATATAGAAGGCAAATTAAATGTAGTTGCAGACGCCCTTAGTAGAAATTTTTATGAAACGGAAGGATCTCAAGTTACGCTAGTTACTAGTGATTCTATACAATGGGATATAAGTCTCATAGAGCAAAGGCAGGATGAAGATGAAATTTTGGCAGACACAAAAGTGTTTCTCAGAGGGGAATCAGTCAGGAAAGGTTATAAGTTAGCTTTTTCAGGTTTAGAATTAGAAGGTAATCTGTTGGTCAGGATAATTAAATATGAATTAAGGACTAGTGAAAGTAAAGGAGACACGACACAGATTGTAATTCCGAAAGTCCTAATTCCTGTGGCTTTGGATATAGTACATTGCAGGTTTGGTAGTCCACACTTGGGGATAGAAAAAAGATGTGGAAAATTTTGTGAAAAACTGTACAGTATGCAATGCTTTCAAACCTGCAAGGATAACTTCCTGAAAATTAGGGTCATATCCGATACCAAGTAGACCTTTTCAGAGAATACATATGGATATCGTAGGAAATTTTTGTGAATCTAGATATGCGAATAAGTACCTGTTGGTAATAATAGATGAAATAACGAGGATAGTTGAAATTTTTCCACTTTAGCATAAAACAGCCAAAGAAGCAGCTATAGCATTTTTCAATGGTATCATTTGCAGATATGGCTCACCCGAGGTTTTATTGACCGACAATGGCAGAGAATTCGTAAACAAGACTTTAGAATGTTTGGCAGAAGTTATGGGGATACAGAAAGTAACAATTATTCCATACAGACCTAAAGCTAATGGGTTATGTAAACAAGCAAACAAGAAAGTGCTCAAAGCTCTCAGGAAGACTGTAGGAGGAAATGATAAAAACTAGGACAGATATATAGATGTTAGACATAACATCAACACTATGGTTAGTGATTCCATTAAAATGTCTCCATTTAAAGCATTGTTTGGTTGTCAAGCACGAGGCACATTTGATCTGTTAACTATACCTCATCATGGAGAAGATACAATCAAAGCATTAATTTCCACAGCAAAGGAGAGACATGCTTGTCTCAGCCGTAATCTCGAGGCTACGACCCGAGAAATGGTGGAAAGAAGTAACAAGAAATCATTAGATGTTAAAATTGCTGTTGGAGACAATGTATTTTTAAAAATCAATGTGAGAAATGAACTAAATTACAAATTGGGTCCGAAATTTGAAGGTCCTTTTAGAATTATTGAGGAAAAGACAGGAAACAGATTTGTAGTCTTAGATGAAAAGACAGGTCGTAGTCTAAGAGCCAAATGCCTCTATCTGTTAAAATAAGCCCCTTACGTTTTGATGCATTCATAAGATAGATTAATATATAGCACACCATAAACAGGACGGCTCTTAAAAATCTGGCCTTTCGAGCTCCTAAATATTGCCATAAATAGCTCTCTAGATTAATCTATCTTATTCGCGTTAGCCACTTTCATTAAATGTTATGCCATATGATTGTTTGTTTATATATTCACGTAACATTCTGGTAAAACGACCTTCACACAATAAAGATGGAAATGATATACCAGAACATTACACTTATAGGCCTTTGAATCATTTTTTAAATGAAACAATTGATGATTTTTGGAAAATTTACCGAAAAAATTCTTACAACTTGGCTAAATAATCAAGCTGCAATTCATAGAATATCATAGCTAAGATAAGGAAAATTTACCTAAATTTGCTAAATTAAATGAAAATTATATATAAAAAACACATATTTACTCTAAACTATCGGTAAAGTTTGATATTTGCATAAAACTTGGCCCAACCTCAAAAACACAAAGCATTATAAATAGTATAGTATGCCTTTAAATAATACCATTTTCTCTCATAACTAAAAATTAAATCAGATGTAAGGGATATGAAAACAGTACAAAAAGAGTAGATTAGATTCCTATGAAGTCTCATATGACCAATCATTGGCCATAACTCCACCCAGTCTTTACAATTTAGTTACACTTCCAGATAATGTAGGTTGCAATTCCAGACAATGTAGGTAAAAATGAACTTCTTGTTAATCCTCAAGATATTCATGAAAGTGTTTTAAACATCTCACAAGACATTGTGTCTGCCGTAACTGGTTTGCATACACCCAAGCATGTTGGTTTAGCTGTATATGTTTATCATTAAACTAGGAGCAAAAATATCATAACTATGCTTAGTCGGTTAGGATATTAGTTACATTGAGCTCCAAAGGCTCTTAGGAACTGTAGAGGCTGAAGTTAATGAACAAACAAATGATGAAAATATATTTATTCCTGCAAATATACTTTCAGGTAAGTTCACTCACTTTGCAATAGACAATTCAGATTTCTCTGAATGTGCACTTGTTGGCTCTAGTACACATGTGACAGGCATGGTTATGTACCAACCAGGGTTGCTGGAAGGCCATGTATTTAGCAAGGTACCTGTGGATATAAGACACAAGCGTACCACAAATAGATAGTATTATGACAATTCTATACTGTCAATAAACACAGTCCATTCTGTAAAGAAGTTGAAGCATGAACTGTTCCCAGAAAAGGCCAACAGCATGATACTGGAATTCTTGCAGGGCTCGCAATCAGTTACTCTGACTTTGTCCTAGTAAACTTCTTGAGTAGAAGTTGATTGCCCCGCATGGAAAGTGTTTCATGCTATGCTGAATCACAAACACATTCCAGTTACAACGATTGGGTACTGCCCCTTCATACCCAATTTACCAACTCACCCAGCAGTTGTAGCAGAAGCAGTGAAAATATGCATGAAAACCAGCTAACAGTTGGGGATGACATACTGTTATTACCCAAGAGGAATCCATTTATGAGATTATTTACACACTGCAAAAATGCACCAGATGAATGAAAACCTGATTCTTAGGCTAGGGGCTTCATTTCTTAACAAACTATCTTGGAGCAATTGGAAAGCTTATATATGGTTCAGGTTTGAAAGAACTGTTTGTCTTCACCAATGTACTAAAAGATGGCACAGCAGAAAAAGTCCTCTCTGGGTAAAGGTTGCTATCAAGCGATTAACGCCCAGATGCTTGTGTATGAGGTGCTGGGAGCCCTTAGGTTTGATGCATTTGAACATTGGGTTATTGAAGAAGGAATCAGTATGGATGTAATGGCAGAAATAACTGAATTAATATCCTCACTAGGCAGGGAACTAAAAGAGGGTACTCTCATAATGCAAACAGTGCACAAACTTCAAAACCTTCTACCATTTTATAGACCAGTTTGAATCTTGCAAAAAGTACAGCAAGACCTACCAGTTTTGGTGTAACTACTTACATATGATAGAGATCCTACTGTCATACATTCATGCAGAGAGGACCACTTATCTGCAACTGCAGGAATGGTTGAGTATATAGCAGCTGCTGATCATACCACATACGTTATCTACATGAAATGAGCAATCTTCAAACTGAGGCTCCTGAAATTTATGAGGCCTTTTAACGTGGATACTTTACTGTGAAGCGATCTTCTGGAGAATTTAATGCAATCTGGAATGTTCGCAGAACTGTGATGCAAAAATTAGGTCTGGTCAAGCTCGATTAAAGGGAATAACAATGAACAAGAATGCACAGACCAGGTGGTTAAGACTTTACCATTTCCTGCTGCAATATCATCTTCAATTTGGCACATCTGTCTGCATACCGAAGATGAGTGTCATTATGAAGGCAGCAGTACAACAAAGAAAAGAAAATGTAACTCATTTGATCACATTATACCAGATATTGAGAGTGGCCAGATTATTAGCCCATTTGTGTATGGCAAAAAGCATCTGGTCTCCATAGCTGATGGCAATGTGGCAAAAGAATAAATCACTGATGATTTACTTGAGTAAAAATTTATATGCTGCGACATGTATTCATAAAGCTGATTTAGCAAGAATCTGCTCCCAGTTGGGAAACGATAATATCAGTACTTTTTTAATTGACCAAATAATTAAAGTGACAAAGTCAGCCACTATTGCTTCCTACCATCCACAGGAATTTAGCAATCTCAGAGCACTTAGACATCACTTTTATGCTAGGAAGAACATAAAATTATTACCACCTACAGATGATGCCTCTCGCATGTTTTAAGGACCATCTTCCAAACATGTGTTTGGGTAAAAGCCATGCAGACTCACCCATCTCTTCCATCACCACTCGATTTTGGCTGGATGATGCTACCGAGTGGTGCAATATACATCCTGTATTGATGACAAAAGATTCACTACCATCATCAATGCAAAGCACATTATTCTGCAACTGCAAACATATGTGCTTGATAAACTTCCCTTGCAGTCTTAAGCAAATGGAATGTGATGTAGTTTGTTCATGCCGTGGGGACATTAGCATGTGTGTGCGTAAGCAGATGGACATAACAGATGATGATGATGCTCAGTTTCTCCAACCACAGATATTTAATAATTGATGTATTATTTGTCGTCTTGCAAACTAGTGTATATATATATATATATATATATATATATATATATATATATATATATCTCTATATATATATATATATATATAATACGTATATATATGCATCTTATCTTTTTATTTGTTTCTTGTTATTATGTGCCACGACGCAAATGTATAACATTATACATCATATCAAGTTGACTTGACCGATAATTGGTGTGTTACTTGATTTTGTTTAGTGAATATGGAAATTACGGATTGTGAGGTAGCATTCAGTTTTGACCAAATAATACTGTTATTATTCATATGGAATAATACTTCTTTATATGTATATAATCCTTGACAAATTGTGCAAATTTTGAAAAACGGTCTATAATTTACCTATTAAACTTTGTGGATTACAGGTAAATCTTTGAGGAGTAACATATAACTTTTTTGGTAAATTGGGAGGAAATGTTGTTTTGCATATGATAAAATCAGTTTAAATGTAAATATATTTTATTTTCCTATATACTGTCACAAAAAACATTGCCTTATGGTTATCTTACCAAAATAATAAGTAGCTACTTGAACAAACAAGCATATGGCATAGCAGATAATCAGAGTACCCAGTGCAACTGAGATAGATTTATACATGGCTCTATTTATGGCAATATCGAGATGTTCGAAAGGTCAGATTTTCAAGAGCCGTCCCGATTAAGGTGTGAAACACACTAATCTATCGTTAAAATGCATAAACTCATAAGGGGCTCACCGTGTAGGGTAAATCTCAATTTTGGTGACTGGCTCCCCGACTATCAGTCGAAATTAACTCACATATCTAAATTGAAAAGAGTTGGTATTAGTAGCTAATAAGATAACTTCGCGCAGTTGCATTTTCTTTTCAGATTTTGGAAACTGATGATGAAATGTGATTAATCACTTTAATGTAACGGTTTTTCCCTTTCATTCTTCTACTATTTTTCATATTATGCGCAACTGCGCCGATTTGGCGTAAAAACCAGAAGTAATTATTTCATGATGAAAAACGGGGTGGAAAATATGAGAAATTACTGCTAAGTTGAGGAATATTATAAGAGGTCCGTGGTGGTGATTTGGTGATTCCTTGTGGTATTGGTTTATTGGGGCTGAGTTTTTGTGGCTATTTTGGTGGTGAATTTTTTTTGTGGCTATGATTTTTGGTGGTGATCTGTGGTTTTACGAGCCAAAAGAGGTGGTGAATGTGGTTCTTTTTGATGTTATTGCTCTTGGGGGGTGGCGCTAGTGCATTGTGGTTTTATTGGGCCCCTACAAAGGTGTTGTATTTTATGAGGTTATATTCACCAGTGGTTATATTTGGCGGTATGTAATTGTTATGCATAATTCTTGAATTGTAGTTTTCTGTGGTTCATATCCCGACTAGGTAATTATTGGGGTTCTATATATATGTGGCAGTATCATAAATGAGTTACTTTGAGGTATATCGGTGGTCAAATGGCTTAGGATTTAGCCTGTGGGGGATATTTTATAATTGGTGGTTTTTTTAATAGACGTTTTCGAGGACAATTTTTTGGGTGCTTTTGAGGTGACAACGAGGATGTCCTTTGGATAATTTTTGAGGAATGTGGTTCTATAGTACCAGTAAAATTTTATTGAGGATTCCCATCGAGGATTTGATAAATGATTTTTTGGGCCATTTGAAGGAATGATGATTTCTGAGTTTACGAGTCTGAATAGACAAGTCCAAAGTGCGATTTGAGCACATGTTGTATACACAGGTGACTTAATGCTGACAATGCTGTGATGAGACCGATTGTTGGTATTTTCTTTTAGAGTTGATTACTCAGAGGTTTGCACTGTTTTCAGGAATGTCGATGATGACATTCCATGGGGAAGAATTTAAGGGGTCAATTCGGGTCGATACTGATATCTTGAGGCAGCAATTTGCGTGACGATACATACTACGTTTTATAAGGAAAAGCGCTGAATTATATTTTTTTTCTCCTTATACATTTTGTAAAGGGAAAAGTTAAATTATTATTATTATTCTTTTTTTTTCCTACAATGGAAACTTGTAATTGGGATTAAGCGGTTTCTTTTTTATGGTAAGTTTACATAGGATTTTTATTATAGAGAGAAGGTAGAATTTATCTTGGGATACGTAAGATAGCAGGGATATTCAACATTATGTTTGATGGAGGTTAGCTGTAAACATTACAGGGATTTTGCTGTATAGACATTATGGGGTTTTTGATAGTATATTTGTCAGATATGGGATTAATAATGAGTGGCCAGTTAGTGATAATAATTCTCCTAATAAGTTTAATAAGGGTCAGTAAATAAAGATCATATTTTATTTTAGTGAAGAATTTTAGTCCTTAATAATTGACTATGAGATTGGGTATATTAGTTTATGACATATTCGTGTATTATAGCAAGACATTATTTCTTCTAAGATCATGTAGATTTGTCAAAAAGTCAGTTAGAACCTATTAATGACGAAACACGGACACACGATAACTTTAGAGCATTCCCAACTTTACGCGAGGGTGACAATGAAAACAACTTAATATCTACAATGCCAGAGGTTGGATCTTCACACGGGCAACGATGTTACGGGTCGCCTTTGTATGGACGAGATATCGTCGATGGATTGTCTCTAGATACATTCTGGCACAAATCAAGAGTCTACGATACTTCTACGAGGCGGGTGAAAGACGCACTTGCATGGGAGTCACGAGATATTTCAAGTTGGCAACGAGGTGGCGGTTACGATTCTTTTATCGGAGGACGCTGAATCCATCTACAGTTCAGCAACGGGGGTGTTAGGATACACCTACAGGGGTCACAGACGCTTAATAATAGCGCATGCAGAGTCATTTCAAGATGGTTCACACGCTCAGCCAGGATCTACAATTATTTGACAAAGGTGTTCGTGGTACACTTACATGGGACCAATCGGTGAGTGTGTGTGTTTGTAATGAACAGAAAATGACATAATCTGAGGGAAAAGTTGCAAAGGGGGACTCACTGAATTTGACTGATAAAGTGTGGAACACGCCACAGAAGAGGCGCTAAAAGAGGTGTTGCAAATCCGTCGGACATGGCACCATAGAGGAGAAACTTTGAAAAAGTTAACATTTGAAGTGACAACAACTTGAGTTCTAGAGAAAGGAAAGTGAGGTGCGGCACACATTCTTTATTGACGAACTTTAATGTTTTATGGTTTCATAATTATGGTCTCTTTATTTCAGATGGAATCGAAGTCAGCTTATGGGTTTTCTCTAGATTAGTATTGGCTATTAATAAACTATGAATGTTTGGACACTTAGGGGAAAAGGGGGTACTTACTTAAATATGATTTTGAGAGGAATATGATACTTTAACGTTTCTTTCAGAGTCAGATTTGATTAATTTTATTCCATTTTCATGTTAGCTATTTTTTGGAAATAAAAAATGTATTATTGTAGCCACAAGAGTTTACATTAGCCTAGTTTGAAACTGATTTTCAGTCAACTCCAGAGATGACATTCAACAGAAAAAAGGTAGGCTATGTTACCAGTTAGATATTTTGTTTTCATTTCTTAAACGAGTGTCATTTGACCTCGTTATATATATATATATATATATATATATATATATATATATATATATATATATATATATATATACACACGCGGGTGGTCCTACAACAAAGATGAAACGAAAGGATTAACTTTCACAACTGTCCAAAACACATGGAAACGAGTGCCATATGACAAAAAATATCCAGGAATGTGGTTGAACATCTCAAACCAAGACGAAATTTCTAAGCCCATGGAAGCATTGGCAAAATCAATGAAGGTTCTGGGAAGCAAAGATCTTTACCCGTTTCAAACTGTAAAAGATGAATTCGATATATCATATGTAATGATATATAAACTAAATCGAGACAGACTTGAGCATTGCTTTGCTTGCCTACGACTGCACCCAACGACATTATTGCAGTGAAGCGAAGAATTAGGTGTCATCTTTCAGGGAAAGACAGCTCTCTCGTGGGATCAAAACATAGCGTAGGCAACAATTGCAAAGGTGATAACACCTGGGATACTCCATTATTTGCTTGATGTGCAAACTCCTCCCATAGTAATGACGATGAGTCACTACAGCGTGAACTGAGTCATTCTGCCATAATGTTGAGTTTCCCTGAGCATTTCGGTGCAGAAGAAAAGGAGAATAGCTCCACTGAAAAAGTTTGCGAGAGAATGACGACGAACAACTTGAGGGAGCAATGGAGAGAGAGAGAGAGAGAGAGAGAGAGAGAGAGAGAGAGAGAGAGAGAGAGAGAGAGAGAAAGGTCTAGATTCTTTTGGATACTTCGGTGGATTTATTGCCCAGATATTTCCCATATACCCATATCATAGGTCATAGTGCCATGAGAACAGAACTCATGGGCAGGTATAAACAAACAGAGGTGATAAAAATGAATGAAGCCCTCCAATGAAATTTATGAACAACTGGAAACAACGGAAAAATATATTTAATTTAAGTGTTATATAACATGGTGAAGTAGGACTAGAGCTGGACAAGGAACCGTCAAAAATTAGCTGTAGAAACGTCAAATTTCAGATACTGATTGAATGACCTCTAGGTTCAGTAACATATGTCGTTCATTGACGAACGTTCGTTGGAATAGTAATTCTACTGAACAGGGGAATCACTTCTCCCAAAAAAATACTGCATGAAGTGAGGAGGCTGCAAATGAAGTTTCAAGTTCAAGCTCATGTGTGGTTCGAATGATTTGTATTTCTCGTTAAACAATTATTGTTTATTCTCAATTCATTCAGTTATAATGTCTAGGTAATATATGTAAATACATTGTTATCTTTAAGGATATCTTTGTGAAAAATTGCATATACGTCGTTTATAGGATCCGTCTTAGACCCGCGATTTATTGCCAGAATTTGGTTGTATACAACAGTGGAAATTAGTGCAAGATGTGTATTTTTCTATATAGTAAAGTGGGGCAAAAAAAGTAAAAAAAAAAAAAAATTTCCTTTTGTCATCTATTTGATTTTGTATTTCCACTTAAACCTTTCCATCTTTTTTAATATTTAATGTTAAGTAAAACATGAAAAGGCATTGAGCTTATGGCATTTAATGATTTTTTATCTTTTTTTGCGGTGATTACTTTTTATCTTGAAATGGGGGTAAAAAATAATCCATTGAGGCAAGAACTTATCTGTGATAAGAAACTAAAAGCGTTTTTCCATACAAAATGGGAAGTTTAACATGAACAAATGTTAAACCATATCAAAACATAACAGAAAAGTGTAGCAATTCTAGAAAAATATTTTCATTACAATTTCCATCAGTAAAAAAAATTTACTGATATGAATTGTAAATCATGCATACTCATGCTGTAATTCCTTTAATAAATCATGTTCTATCTTTTTTAGACGAGCGTATCATCTGGAACTCTTAAAAGCCTACAAGTTCTTCTGGCCCATAGAAAATGTACTTTGTATCGACGATATCAGTGTCCTTTTTGTCCTTGTTCCGCTCAATCCAGGTCCATTACTTGGGATTGTTAGAGATACTCGTCTTTTGTAGGAAATCAACATCAGCTTTTGTTACTGGGCCACCTTCATCGTTTGCGAAGGTTTATATTATTTTTCTCAAAAAATAGATCAGGCGTGATTCATTGTAGCATACTGCATAGTACTTGCCAAATGAATCTTCTGATATTGCAGGGATGCCTGTTTCCTTTGGAACTGGTAGTACCTCTCGATGTTCACATTCCATGTCACTTTCATCTTTATCTAAACTGAAACTTACGTCATCAGCAGAATCACTTTCCAAGTTTATTTCTTTATTTGTTGTTGTGGTGTCGGAAAGTGGTTCAGGATTCCTTTTCTTCTTTCTCTCGCTTGACTTCATATCAGTCATTCTTCCTTTCAGAACCTGTTGATTTGTAAGCTCCTTACTGCATGGCTGTGCACGTTGATTTTTCTTGTTGTGAAAGGATGTGTTCCGCTGCGGCCTCTGGAATTCGAAAACTCTTCCAGTGGTGTTTCCTTTTAATTTGCTCCCCGCTGCAGAATATCCTTCTTAATATCTTCAAGAAGTTCGTCTTTATCAGTGGGGTCTTGAACTTCCAGCCAGTGACTGCAGATTGGCGATCCTTCTTGAGCTATGGTTGATGTATCAGAAAGACACTCATGTACATCTGCTACCGGTATTTGTGAGGGAGTCACTTCTTGTCTGGTAGATATCTGTGAAACATTCTGCTGATTTGCTGCTGATGGCATCAGTTGTGAGTCGTTGCTGTGCCTCCTTATCAGTGACAGCATCCAATATTACAAGATATTTTCGTCATCCTTTGGGTGCCCTCTGTCCAGCCATGTTGTGAAAGTTTTAAATTTTACTGGACAAAGGAGATCTTTATCGTACTTTCCTGAATTCAAACGATACATTCAAGTAGCACGAAAACCTGCTTTTACATTGTTAGTCGAAAACCCCTGCTTCCAGACATTGCA
This sequence comes from Macrobrachium nipponense, assembly GCF_015104395.2. Lineage (NCBI taxonomy): Eukaryota > Metazoa > Arthropoda > Malacostraca > Decapoda > Palaemonidae > Macrobrachium > Macrobrachium nipponense. The sequence goes on along the minus strand of NC_087215.1, from coordinate 44,409,241 downwards.
CAGCATATTCACAAAGCCTTTTTGTTCCTAATTTTTTTATGGTTTGCACGTGCTGTTGCAGTGCTGAATCAGAGTAGGATTTGAAAGGGGCAAATCAAGCAGCGTCTAAAGGCTGTAACAGATCAGTGCGGTGCAATGGGCAGAAAGCTTGAAATACTGACATTTTCAGGAGAAGAAGGCGAGTGTCATTTGTTTTTTCTACAGAAGGATTTATTGGGGCTTGAAGAAACTGTATGTGGAAGAAAATGTGATCAGAGAAATAACAAATCAATTTTGGAGTAAAAGCAAAAGATAATGAGCGTTTCGTATGGCTGGCTAGAGAATGCTGGGTCGGTCTGACGTCACAGAATTTACCCTCTTAAGATTAAACCAGCATCTCCGCGCCTCTCCCCAAATAGATCTGCGCTTGGATGGGCGTAGGGGCAAGGGGGCCCACTTGACACCCCCTGAAATCCTGTGACAACAGGAGGTTACAGTTCCTTTGTAAATGAACAGTGACTAACTCTAAAAAAATAAATTACATTACTACATCAATTTGTTTCCTTCCGTTTTACCGTACATTCTTTCAGTTCGAGTAAATTAAAGGTGTCCTTATACTGCATAATATATATATATATATATATATATATATATATATATATATATATATATATATATAAAACTGCGTTATTCTTTCAAGAGATGTTTGATTTCAAATTGAACAGTACTATAAGAAACTATTGAGAAAAGGGTTAATGTAACTTTATGTATTTCCTTTTATTGCATCTTGCTTCACTTAAATTATTGGCATCGCAATTCCATTGAATATATATATATAATATATAATATATTATATAATATATATATATATATAATATATATATATATATATATATATATATATATATATATATATAGATATTATAATATATATTCTATATATATATAAATATAGTATATTGTATGTATGTATGTAGTAATATATATAGTAATAATTATATATTATATATATATGTTTTATTTATGTATATATATATATATAATATAATAATATATATATATATATATATATATATATATATGAATAATTATCACATCGAACCGTGATCCATTTATATATCAATTCAAGCTACAAATGTCCTTTAATATCTAAATTCACTTTACCTCCCAAATGATATATTTTCATATATGTACCGAAGGGGAATTTTTTTTTAATTGATAATAATTTCGTCCCCCCATGGGATCGAACCACCGTCCAAGTGGACGGGGACGAAATCAGGACAGTCAGTGACGCTATCCAATCAGCCAACAGAGACGCTATAAGTTCATATCGATTCTGACCTTATTAATTAAAAAAAAATTCCCCTTCGGTACATATATGAAAATATATCATTTGGGAGGTAAAGTGAATTTAGATATTAAAGGACATTTGTAGCTTGAATTGATATATAAATGGATCACGGTTCGATGTGATAATTATTCATAACAAAAGGCTACGTGCTGTCAAACGCTCGAATTGGCCAACATGGTAGACGGGGTTTCATGTCGATTCTAATTACGAAAGCATCCAGATCGAGGGTGATTTGTAAGGTCAGAATCGATATGAACTTATAGCGTCTCTGTTGGCTGATTGGATAGCGTCACTGACTGTCCTGATTTCGTCCCCGTCCACTTGGACGGTGGTTCGATCCCATGGGGGGACGAAATTATTATCAATTAAAAAAAAATTCCCCTTCGGTACATATATGAAAATATATCATTTGGGAGGTAAAGTGAATTTAGATATTAAAGGACATTTGTAGCTTGAATTGATATATATATATATCTATTATATATATATATATATATATATATATATAGATATAGGTATATATATATATATATATATATATATATATATATATTATATATATATATATACACACACATGTATATAATATAATTTGGCCTCCCCTGGAGAATATGCCGCGGGCGCCCGTGTGCGCGTGGATAGACCTGATATTCTTTAGACTTTGCGCAAGATAAGACAACAGTAGGCTCACTATATTTTCGTGTGGTAGTATTGATGCAATTCTGTAACTGTGAGTATAGCAGCAATAATCTTACCATAGTACTGTAGCAGCAGACGTATAAAAATATAACGGGCTCGGCGCTTAGAAGGACCATCTTTCGCCACTTCAGTTTTAGTTCCTTTTGACAGAATTGTCGTTTTCTTTCTTCGTCAGTGATGAAGCTCGTATAGCATGCTCATATCTATCTATTCTTTGTAGCACAATGAACTTGAAATACCATTCAGACTGATTCCGCTGTTGACACCGAGAACGGTGCGGGGAGCACAATACACCGTATGTAATAATAATAATAATAGTTCTGGAAGAGTAACTCGGTATTCACAGCATCATGAACTATTGCATTGAATGTTCACCGTATCAGATCGAGCTACGCAGTGCAGGTTCCACTAAAATCTTGATAACCTCATTATGCGAAGTATCCGGTTATCAGATTTGCACGAGCAAGAATCAACCGTGACATGGATAGTACCGCCCCCTGTAACGACCGCAGAATTCTAAATGTAAAGCAATGAAGACCATTGTTTAGCTTATCGCACACTGACGTTAGCGTGTTGGTGGGATGCCTGTGGGGAGATAGGTCGAGATTGTATGTGCGTGTGATATTTACACTTGTCAAGTGTTACCTGTAAACGGAATTAAAAAAAAAGCACTGACTCACTGTAAACTGCATTATTTTCCCTTGTTTACAAGAACTGCACTAAGTAAACGACGTAGTTACCTCTAGGACAGATTAATGCCCAACTAAACGACACCTCGCTGGACATCTGTTGGGAAGTTTCTGATAAAGCACTCTCGAATGATGGATGATCTACTTTTGCTGACTTGGTTGGGTGTCCTGCAAATGCCTGCATGATGGAGCCTGCGTACAGCTGACGAAATGGGCTTCAAAAGGACTTGCTTCCTCACGAGCGCCTTTTCTGGACCATTGTAGCACCTTGTTGGTGCTGCAGTCAAGCCTGAAACTTATACGAAGTGTTTGTGCGTTCGTGGAACTCCGCTTTGCTGAAAACGTGCAACTTTATATTTGTCACCAATGTTGTCTAATTAGTACAATCTTTGGCGTTGCATGTTGAAAAGTCTCAGAAAATGAGCTCGTGTGACGCAACCACAAATATTCGGGCTCATTATCTCATACAGATTACGACGGTGATGTTTTGAAATACTAGATCAGACCTTCCCCATGGATGAAACTCTACAATATATATTACTACGGACCATTTCAAGCCCTGCGATGCACAGGTTTTCTTAAATATCTTTTTAAATATCAACTGTAACTTCCTGAAAATTTGGCACATGTTTTACACCTTCCGCTAATATATGGCAATATAATTAAGTACCCTGAATTAATAATTAAGGCACTTTACTTAGAAAATTTTCAATTTCCTCAGTATTAGTTTTAAATATACGAACACCTGTCGTTGGCTTAGCCAAAGAGTTAGGAAAGAAGCCCTGCCCACTCCTTTCTTTCTTACTCTGTCTGATACTTATGAATGGAATAGTGTACTACCATATGTTTTTTTACGTTTTAAAATGTACACGAACTACCATTTATTACTGATTGTTTTTCATAAAACCATTTGTATGTTTTTATTTATCATGTACCTTTCTTATCTATTTCCATGAGAATAGTGTGGTAGTGGCAACTTTAGATTATTATTGGAGATATAAATATGGAAGGAAAAAAACAGATCATAGTTTATTTAAAAGTAAGATCACTATATACATTATTTTATTATATATATCCAATAAAGTATGAACAATATATACAGAAATTTTACAGGTTTTGAAGTAAATTTTTGCAGTAACTATGAAAACAGCATAGACATACAAAATAAAAAACTTGTGGATAAATATATCAAAACTTATTAATTACAGGACTATATATACACACACATAAGGATATTTCAGCTCACTCCCCATCACTGTCTAAAAACAGACCGTCCTCGTCATCACTGGCGACGTTGACAACGATTGGATCTATGCAATCCCGGACGTTGTCAGTAAGCCAGTATTCGTTCTCGAAAGCTTGACTTCGTTGGACAGCTCCTTCCCCCACCTGTTTAATGACAGCAAGCCTTGCTTCCTCCAATCTGGCCTTTAGGTCTGCCCTGGTGAAATGCCGTAACGATGAACGTACATATAGCTTCATATGCGCCCTATAAACACACCTGAACAGCTTGTAACTACTGCCCCTCTAATTTTCAGCGGGTATATTTTCCAGTATATACTCTAAATAAACCAAGAGGTCATAATAATCTCCCAATAATGAAGCACAAATAAACTTTATTGCATAAACTAATTTGGATACATAAAACAATAATCCATAAAGTAATTTAAAAATGTAAAACACTATACGTCATAATCGTAGTACGGTACACTTTCATTCATATTTTGTTAACAGTCTGTCAAATGCAAAGAAAATTGGAAATGTTCAAGAGTAAAGTGCCATTATTAATAATTTTAGATACTTAGTTATATTGCCATGCATTAGCGGAAGGTCTAAAACATGTTGGGCAAAAATTTCAAGAAGATACAGTTGATATTTAAAAACATATTTAAGAAAATCTATGCACCGCAGGCCTTGAAATGGTCAGTAGGTGCATCAGGTGATCTCTGCTAATGAATTCGTAAATCAGCGAGAAGGCCGAGTTAAAAACATCCTTTCATCTAAAACGCAATAATGAGAAATGGAAATGAAAATGCTGAGTCGTGTATGTGTCCCACTTCGAAAATTTACTTTCTCTACAACCTGTCCCATGTTTGTAGAGTTCGCCATTTTGTTCATTGAGGATAACTTAAAAGTAAATGTATGATGTTATTTTGAGCTAAAGATTTTGTTATTCCATTACAGATTATTATTATTGTCTTTATCTATAATAAACTGCTTCCCCAAAAAGCTACGAAGAGGCTAGACTTCTACAAGTTCCCACCAATACGTTCCCTCCCTTCCTCCCTCTCACACTTTGTCAATAAGGGAATAGAATAGAATATGGACTTTAGGTCAAAGGCCAAGCGCTGGGATCCATGAGGTCATTCAGCGCTGAAAGGGAAATTGACAGTAAGAAGGTCTGAAAGATGTCACATCCAAAGATGTTGGCTCACTGATATCCCTCTTTCCATTTGCGCCTTCAGCTTCTTATCTCCAGTTTCTCACCCTCGCAGTAACCCCCGTTTCAGGCTCACTGCTCAGAATTTCATCTCACGAGTCAGTCAGTAGTTGACATATTTCATCTTTCATTCACGTTCGCCTGTGACTCTTCTGTTTTCAAAGCAAGAAGAAGTTTCACAGCCCTCTCCTAGATCGCAGTTGTTACCTTGAACGTTCAACGTATATTCATTAAAGCATTCGCTCTCTTTCAAGGTTCGCCCAGTGTCCGACTGTCATCAACCATAACATTTACTCCTAAGTACGCCTAGAAACAATCACTTCTATTCTTCCACCGCGGAAAGTTCATCTCATAACTTTCCGGCTAATATTCCCTTTCTCTAACGTCTTTTATCGTTTCCCTAACTTTTCACATCACCCCATCTATTCGAATGTTAAATAACCACGGAAACATTCACACACCAAACCATCCACCTTCCCGCCAATGTAACAGACCACTTCACATTCATCCCATCACCTCGATCACATGCTTCCTGTTGGTTCCTCCGTACCTTACAAGGTCTTCACCTTTTACCTGAAGACTGTTCACATAACTATTTCATGAAACAAACTTCACTATTTTATCTCACTACTGTTCCCTTCCAAACGAAGCTCCCTCCGAGTGCCTCGCTTCTTTGCTCAGAAAGTGCCCTCCCGCTGCTCATTGCAGCTGGGCTTCCTTCACGGTCTCATTTTCACGATCCCTCCACGCCAGTCCTCTTATGCAGAGCTTTCTTTGTTATATCAAGATAGGTTCCATCCTTTTCTTTGGGAAATGGTTTGTATTTCAGTTCCATAAAACTCTTTTAGTTTGTCTTTAAGTCTACCAGATTTGTAACAATGTTCGTTTGCAATTCGTTTCTTAGCTAAAATATTACGGCATTTCTTTAGAATTTGTGTCAAAGAAAATGCTGACTCATATTCCAGAAGGGGATCTGAAATCTCACCTCAAAGCTGTTCAAAAGCCAAGTCATATGGACTAGTATGTGTTAAAGAGCTTTCCTTCTTTTCTACTATTTAGAAAGCGTGTCATACAGTCTGTGATCCCTAAAATCTTTCGCAATCATGTCAACTGTGGAGTATCCATGGCCTTCCTTCTATCTTGACCAAAATGGATTCATCACCCAATTCTTTAGCTTTTTTGTGGAGAGAATGAACGGTGCACATCAAAAGAACTTACTAAGACAAGCGTATGCTTACCTTTAGGATCACGACTCTTTCCACAAATAAAGCAGCAAGTTTTAGCATCTAATGTTGTTGGTAAGGTTGTGCGACTCGTTACACAACCAGACTTATTCAATGAAAAATAGCTGCTGGGTGCTCCTGCTTCTTGTTCCCGTCTGCCTTATTTCTTATTTCTCTCGTACACACACTTTTAGATTCTTTGTGACATATAGGATCATTCTGAGAGAAATCCTCTGCATCATCAATGTAGGTACTGAGATAATCTATGGTAAACATCATCCTGCCTGGGAAGCAGAAGTGACCTCAGACTTGGAAACCCTCTTGCTGTTATTTTTCTAAGCGGTTTAGTAGAAGCTCTCTGGTATATCAGACATTCTTTATATGTGAAGTTAATACTAGTTTGACTTGTTTCAGCTTTCCAAAGAGGATCCATTTCCAACTGCCGTCAATTCCATTTTTGACGTTTAATCTAAAATAAAAAGGATTTTATTAAGTTTTTCTCATAGAGATTTGCCATCTATAATTGTATTATCTTCTTATCAATCTGAAGTGTATGAAAAAATAAAGACCTTTCTATTGAGAAAAAACTAATTTTGAAGCCATTTGAAAGTTTATGCTCTTACTTAAAATCGTCTTTTAGATAGGAAATTCTGAACAAAAATGATTTTTCAAATAATATCTCAATTTGCTGTTTTATATATGTTATCTACAACTCAGTCGGCCATGGTGGGCCAAATTTGGACTTGATCTGACGATTCAAAATTAGATTTTTAATCAATCAATCTTCTTTGAGAAATTAGTTTTTTTTTTTTTTTTTTTTTTTTTTTTTTTTTTTTGCGTTAAACGCTTAAAATGGTAGTTTCGCAATAACGTTTTGAAAAGTATCTTCCTCTCTGACATATCTTAGGCCTCCTTCTTAACAACTAAGACACTACAAAAAGTTTATATGTGCGGTCCAACGAAACTTCATTTTTTTCAGAACAGCCTCAAGTGCCTCCCTGACTCCATAGCCTATAGACTATGGAGGCCAAGCACTGGGGCAACTGGTGCCATTCAGAGCTGAAACGGAATTGACAGTGAAAAGGTTTGAAAGGTGTAACGGGAGTAAAACCTCACGATGAATCTATTGTTACGAGAGCGTTGTGGCCATTAAAATGGAAGAAAGAGAATAGAAACGGGGGTACGTAAAATGAATAAAAAGGGGTTGCAGCCAAGGGGCGAAGGATGCTGCAAAGAACCTGAAGTCATGCCGACATTACATCGCATGAGGTGCACTGACGGGTTTAAACCAGAAAGAACCCGTGTAACATCTGCAAAGAAATAACGCTTGACTTCGTTATTTAATGATGCAAGAAATTGCTACTCAAAGTTGAAGGACGCAAGTCTCGCTGCCAGACAATGGCGCGCTCTCTTCGTCCTGAGAAAGGTTCATTTGGCAGTTCTCAAATGTTCGTCACTTGTTATCATCATGATTATCACTTTAAATTGGTAGACCTTATATAGGATTGCCTTGAAAGGCTCAACAGAACACAACACTCGTTTTTTAATTAAACAAACAGGATAAAGAAAACAAATGAAAATACATACACAAACACAAACATACACACACACTTACATATACTATGTGCACACACACATACATACACATACACACACACTACATACACACACACACACACACATATATATATATATATATATATATATATATATATATATGTATGTATGTGTGTGTGTATAAGCGATGTAGAGATTAATTACTAAAGGGTGTTGGCATCGTCCCTTCGACGTCAACCCCTCTTATTCCTGTCACTGTAGCTGCCTCCATTCGTATTCTCTTTCTTCTTCCATCTGCTGCTCCTAACAAATGTTTTATGGTGCAACTGCTTTGAGGTTTTCCTCCTGCTACACTTTTCAGACCTTTTGATAGTCAATTTCCTTGTCAGCGCTGAATGACCTCATAGGTCCCAACGCTTGCCCTTTGGCCAAAATTCTATATTCTGTTCTATTCTTTACTAGAACAAAGCAATTGCGCAAATGGAAGCCTCGACAGTTCAGGTGAAGATGCAAAATGCGCTGCTCCTTAAAGCACTTCTTGCATTTCATGCTTTGCTTAAATTTTTATATATTTATTTATTCATTTGTTCATTACTTTCTCTTTTCTAATAATTGATCTCTTCCTTCTGTATTTCCTATTAGCTTCTGTTACTTACGAATGAACACTATAATCGTTGGAAGCTTGAATTTCATGGCAATGGGCCCTTGTGGGCTTGTTCACTGTGAATGGGCTCATCTTCTGAATAATAATAATAATAACTAATAATAATAATATAATAATAATAATAATAATAATAATAATAATAATACTGTTAAAAAGGATGGCAGAATTAAGAGAGTTGATTTTTATATATTGTTTTTTTCTATTTTCCTTACAATTCGCTTCTCAGGCTCAGCGATGTTTCTGAGTAAAACTGGCCAATATTCATATTGGGAATTTTCAAAAATTGTAAATGCTGAAGGAATCTTTTATTTAGAACAGGATATCAGGTCCAGGTCAAGCAGGGGTCGTCGTCAGTGCCGGTATTATTCCGTAAGCGTAGTTTCAGTTCGGGCCAGGGTCGTCTTCGGATTAAGGGCTGGTGTTGGTGCTGGTATAGCTGGTATTACGTGACGTTTCGACCTTCTCGCAACTTTCTTGCTACAGTCTCTTCAATCGACTCGTCCGAAGATGACCTACGAGAAGGTCGAAACGTCACGTAATACCAGCTATACCAGCACCAACACCAGCCCTTAATCCGAAGACGACCCTGGCCCGAACTGAACTACGCTTACGGAATAATACCGGCACTGACGACGACCCTGCTTGACCTGGACCTGATATCCTGTTCTAAATAAAAGATTCCTTCAGCATTTACAATTTTTGAAAATCCCCAATATGAATAATTGGCCAGTTACTCAGAAACATCGCTGAGACCTGAGAAGCGAATTGTAAGGAAAATAGAAAAAAACAATATATAAACTCAACTCGCTTAATTCTGCCATCCTTTTTAACAGTATTTGCCTAAAAGAGGGGTCTTCTACCAAAATAATAATAATAATAATAATAATAATAATAATAATAATAATAATAATAATAATAATAAATACATGTGTGTGCCAGGAAGACATAGGTAACTCGAGTATTACAAAACAACCTGCTAAACATTCAAATACCAGCGTCTCTGGCACTGCCGGGATAACGTTCCAACTGTTTGACAGTCACGGGAACGAGGAACATCGGATACTGAGCAAAGTGGCATCGTAGGATCTCAGCAGACCGTGGCTGCTGCCGGTCGGCCAAACGAGTCACAAACTTCCACGTGAGCCAACAGCGGTCGTTCTCCTTGGTAGAGCGTAGGGCTTATAGAGGATGACCAAACACGATACGAAGATATCTTCATACTATAGCCGAAATCGTGATCCACTCTTTATAAAACAGGATCCATAACTCCGGGGGGATCTTGAGAGGCTGCTGACATGCAGGAAGGGGACCAGGGCTTCAAACTCTGTAGACTGAGCGGCTTATGAAGTTCGCGGCACTTTCACCATTATCTCTGCAGGCAAAAGAAGCCTTGGGAGTTATTTGGTTTTCTGGCACCATTGGACGACATCCTTCTGATCCATGAGAGAAAGAAAGTTTGGAGTCAAATATAACGCTCTCAAAAAATCATCATTTTCATTTGGGATAAGCTTCTTACAGAAAGAAGAGGGTCGTGTACCCGGGTTTGCAGTGAGATTCCAACATGCCAAACATTCGAGTTCAACTCGGAACCACAAATCTGTGAAGTCGAGGCTAAACCCTGGAGGTTCCACAACCCAAAAGCACTTTCTATTATAAGTATTTTCAAAAAATTGCTTAGTACTTGAATCAGTAGGATCTACCCTATTGGATATAAAGTGAAAACACGGATATTATCGTACATTACTTTATATACACACAATATGTATATATATACATATACACACACATGTATATTGTCTAGGGCTCTTCGACAAAATAAAATATCGCTTGTTTTACTGACAGATGGTCTATATGTATATATATATATATATATATATATATATATATATATATATATATATATATATATATATATATATATAAAGGTTTTTGCCACGGACGAAAAAATGAAAGACGAAAGAGCCAAGAACTTTCGGTCTAGTACGACCCTTTACTTAGGCACAACTGATCATACAAAGCAAAAACATAGTAAAAGTAGGTTTAATATCCAAACTGACACTACAAGATTAGCAATGAGGGCAAGATTAGAGATTTTTAGGCAGCCACACCTTGGAGGAGCACACACGTGGTCAACAGATGAGTCATCCAGAAAACAATAAATTTTTAAAAAACAAGGAGGCCTATCCGACTTAATACCATGAAATTTACACAAATGTTCTATAAAATGAGTGAAAAGACGTAAATAGGATGTAAATATAGCGAGCAAGAGAGAGAGAGAGAAAAAAAAAGGAGAGAGAGAGAGATAATAACTATACACATGTGGGACTAATTAATTAGTAGTTCATTTATTTTAAGGTCCTTCATAAACATTTTACAAATATATGGGTCCAAATGGTACAATCCCAGCCTAAGATTTAGGTTGTTTTTATTAGTGATTTGTATAATGGCTGATTCCAGTAAATTTCTTGAAACATAATCATTAGACATAGCAATTGCAGTGGTATCGCCCCAATTTATACAATGAGATTTTTCGTTCAGATGGTAAACAGTGCATTTGAAGTCTGGGCTGATAAACTGAATACATATGCTGTTAATACGTACACATAAATTTTTACTTGACTGACCGACATAAAAAGATGAGCAATCCTTACAAGGAATTTTGTAAATGATGTTGTTATTTGTTACGGGACTCATTCTTAATTAGCATATCTTTTAATGGTCTATTGTTATAACGATGAACCCAAATACCATTGTAAACATTAAACCGATTTAAAATATTGATTTTATGGTTTCAAATCCACGAAAGTAAGGCAAGTAAAGTACATTTTAGGGGGTTTCTTTTTCATTACTAACAACACTATAAAATTTTCTGAGCTTTTTGAAAACATAAATCAATTATATGAGGGTGGGTAGCAGAGATCGTTTCCTATCTTTTTTATGTATTTCTATTTCTTGGTCAAAGATATTTGTGGGACTCATGATACGCAAAGCACGTAAGAACACACAAGAAAAATTTGAAATTTTAATATTAAGATGGGTGACCAGAATAAAAATGTACATATGTTAAATTGTTTGTGGGTTTCTATAAATACTGAATTTTTTACATTGGAAAGATTCTCTATGTATTAATACATCTTGGAAAGGGATGACATTGTTATTTTCAATTTCAACAGTGAATTTTATGGAGGGCACTAAATTATTCAATTTATACAATAAATCATTTACATAGATACCAAACAGGTAAGACTACTAAGAGTCATCTACATATCGTACCATTTTAAGGGGACAAGTGTGATATTCGGGAGGTGTTGTCTTTCAAAAAAATTCCATATATAAGTTTGAAAGGAGAGGTGATAAAGGGTTACCCATGGCCATACCAAATATTTGTTGGTAATATTCTCCATCAAAAATAAATCTGCAATCACAAATACACAATTTAATCAGTGAAATTATGTGACTAACCTGACATAGGTAATTCATGCAATACAAGTTCATTACTTAAATATTCTAGCACAGAGTCAATAGGGACTTTTGTAAACAAGGAACATACATCAAAACTGACAAGGATATCACTAAGGTTTAGTACAATGTTATTTAATTTTTCCACAAGATCAAGAGAATTCCGGATGTGTGAATTAGATACAGTTCCAAGTAGCCTTATGAGTTTAACTAGGCCATATAAATAAGGTAATGAGGGACACTTTACAGTTAGTTTACACAAGAGTTCTTTTTTATCTTTAAGAATTTGTTTCATATTGATATTAAAGTTTTTGATTACTTGGTCCAACAGATTTTTTTTTTTAGTTTTTTGTAAGTTGTTTCATCTTTTAATAAAGTATGTATGCGATGATGTAGTCAGTTTTGTTCAGAACTACTAAACTATTGGATTTATCAGACTTAGTAATGTGTAAGCTATTATCATTCTTCAATTCTCTTAAACTTTTTCTGTTTATCCATCTGAACGAAAAATCTCATTGTATAAACTGGGGCGATACCTCTGTAATTGCTAGGTCTAATGATTATGTTTCAAGAAATTTACTGGAATCAGCAATTATACAAATCACTAATAAAAACAACCTAAATCTTAGTCTGGGATTGTACCATTTGGACCCATATATTTGTAAAATGTTTATGAAGGACCTTAAAATAAATGAACTACTAATTAATTAGTCCACATGTATATAGTTATTATCTCTTTCTCTCTCTCTCTCTCTTGCTCGCTATATTTACATCCTATTTTCTTTTCACTCATTTTATTGAACATTTTTGTAAATTTCATGGTATTAAGTCGGATAGGCCTCCTTGTTTTTTAAAAATGTATTTTTTTCTGGATGAATCATCTGTTGACCACGTGTGTGCTCCTCCAAGGTATGGCTGCCTAAAAATCGCTAATCTTGCCCTCAGGCGTTTCCTCGTTTCTGTAGAGTGAAATCGACCTTATTGCTAATCTTTGTAAGTGTCAGTGTGGGATATTAAGCCTACTTTTATTATGTTTTTGCTTTGTATGATCAGTTGTGCCTAAGTAAAGGGTCGTACTAGACCGAAAGTTCTTGGCTCTCTCGCCTTTCATTTTTTCCTGTGGCAAAAACCTTTATTTATACATAGCATCACGTTTTATGTACTCCATGATCAATTTATTTATATATATATATATATATATATATATATATATCATATATATATACATATATTTATAATAATAATAATATATATATACATATATTTATATATATATATATATATATATATATATATATATATATGTATAGTATATATATATATATATATATATATATATTTATATATATATATATATATATATATATATATATATCGGGCTACAATGTCCTTTAATATCTAATTCGCTCTACCTCGGAATTAATATATTTTCATATATGCTTAACGAAGGGGAATTTTTTCTCGATAATAGATTTGCCTGGACCAGGGCGCGAACCTATGGATCCTTTCAAACCCAGGAACGTCAGTGAAGCGTTTTCTACTACACCACCGCGACATGAACTTTTAAACCTCTCGCGGTGGTGTAGTAGGAAAAGCTTCACTGACGTTCCTGGGTTTGAAAGGATCCATAGGTTCGCGCCCTGGTCCAGGCAAATCTATTATCGAGAAAAAATTCCCCTTCGGTTAAGCATATATGAAAATATATTAATTCCGAGGTAGAGCGAATTAGATATTAAAGGACATTGTAGCTCGATATATGTATATGAATCACGGAAATGTGATATGACTTATATATATATATATATAATATATATATATATATATTACCCCTATATATATATATATATATATATAAAGTATATATATATATAGGATATATAGTATGTATATATAAATATATATATAAATATATGTATATATATATGATATATATATCTATATATATAATATATATATTATAATATATAATATAATATATATATATACATTATATAGATATATAATAATATATTGCTCAAGATTTTAAGCCAGAACCAAGGAAAAGTAATTCCTCTTTGTAAACAAGTTCATTCATTCTGTATGGTCAAGTTGCCCCTGTGAACTGGAAGCCTCTATTCTCCCTAAACTTCCTCTTTGCTCCCATTGGCTACCTAGATTTACTCTCCACAGGGGCTCTGACTGAGAGAGTGGTCTATCTTGACTGAGATTTTAAAAGAATGGGGCCACAGCAGCTCTGCCTTAGAAAAGCTCATAACTTTCTCAAGCCCTGCAGACTCCACTTCACCCCATTTTGCTCCCCTGCCTCTTCTGATAAATTTGAATCATTAAATTATGGAGACAGAGAAGGAAAGCTATATGCATATAGGGGACCTAATGATGAGACAATCACAAATAAGGAAGCAGTTAAAGACCTTGGTGTGATGATGAATAGGAACATGTTATGCAATGATCAAATAGCAATTCTATTGGCAAAATGTAAACCAAAAATGGGAATGTTACGTCACTTCAAAACAAGAAAAGCTGAACACATGATTATGCTTTATAAAACATATGTTCGTAGTCCACTTGAATATTGCAATATGATTTGGTACCCACACTATCAAAAGGATATTGCACAAATAGAGAGTGTACAAAGGTTCTTTACAGCTAGAATAGAAGTTAAGAACCTTGACTACTGGGAAAGACTACAATCCTTAAAATTATATAGTCTAGAAAGGAGAAGAGAACGCTACATGATAATTCAGGCATGGAAACAGATAGAAGGAATAGCCGAAAACATCATGGAGCTACAAATATCAGAAAGAGCAAGCAGAGGTAGATTAATAGTGCCCAAAACTATACCAGGAAAAATAAGGAAAGCACACAGACATTAATCCACTACGCACCAGCATCAATAATGCAGCGTTTATTCAGAGCGTTGCCAGCTCATCTGAGGAATATATCAGGAGTGACCGTAGATGTGTTTAATGTCACGGCTTTCATCCTCTTGAAATGTGCTGGGGTCTTCAAGGAAAGGACTAGGTTATTTTCTTCCAATTTTCGTACTACGTCCGCTCTTCTTGATTTATTGTTGGCTGATTTCTATAATTTCGTACAATGTCGTCAAATGCACGTTGGAATCTTCTTAAACCTTCGTGTTATGACCCTTCTCAAAGGGCTAACATCAAACCAAAATACAAAAATACACACTTTCTTTCTAACAGGTGTTCTCCAAAGTTAAGGTCACAGAGGGTGAAATAACAATCAGTATGCCAATATTAACAGTGAGGTATAACAAATACCAGAGATAAAATACTGAAGTTTATTACAAAATTGTTAAAGTTAGATATGATTAACAGCACCTCTGAAAATAAAATATAAAGTGAAAGCCAATCACACAATGAAAACAAAATTAAAGCAAATCACCTACACCGTTAGTGATAGAATAAATAAAACATACATACCAAATAAAGATGGGGTTCAGAAAGGGAAAGGAAATGTTGGCCAGATTGAAGCCTAGCAATTTACAATACTAAAGAAAATTCCCTTTCCTAAACACGGTGGCCACCAAAAGTCTAAACCTCCATGGGGATCCTCCTGGAGTAAGCGGACAAATAAGGCAGGGATAGCTTGTCCCACAAAACTTCAAGGCCCACAGACAAAGGCTACTAGGCAGGAATAGCTTGACTCACAATACTTCAGGGTCCTAAGTCAGGCCTGACCACAACACAATGGACTCAAGTCGCTCAGCATTAATAAAACTGTGACGACTTATACCTGCACTCGGCGAGGTCCCCTGGGCAGATACTGGCCCAAGGCTACAGCGAGTGGAGATGTAGCGCTGTGCACAACTTTACTTCAGCTCGAAATAGGGAAAATTCTTCCAGAAATGCGGAGTTAATTTGCTGTAGTCCCAGAGAGGTCGTATAAATATGAAGGCCAGAATCAGACTGCCATACCTGGTCACAT